>NW_027016974.1:0-300000 GCF_036013445.1 Caloenas nicobarica
CTTTCGGGCCCTGTCGGGCTCTGTCGGGCCCTGTCGGGCCCTGTCGGGCCCTGTCGGGCTCTGTCGGGCTCCTGTCGGGCTCTACTGGGCCCTGTCGGGCCCTGTCGGGCTCTGTCGGGCTCTGTCGGGCCCTGTCGGGCTCTGTCGGGCCCTGTCGGGCCCTGTCGGGCTCTGTCGGGCTCTGTCGGGCTCTGTCGGGCTCTACTGGGCCCTGTCGGGCTCTACTGGGCTCTACTGGGCCCTGTCGGGCTCTGTCGGGCTCTGTCGGGCTCTGTCGGGCTCTGTCGGGCTCTACTGGGCTCTGTCGGGCCCTGTCGGCCCTGTCGGGCTCTGTCGGGCTCTGTCAGGCTCTGTCGGGCTCTACTGGGCCCTGTCGGGCTCTGTCAGGCTCTGTCGGGCCCTGTCGGGCCCTGTCGGGCTCTGTCGGGCTCTGTCGGGCCCTGTCGGGCTCTGTCGGGCCCTGTCGGGCCCTGTCGGGCTCTGTCGGGCTCTGTCGGGCCCTGTCGGCTCTGTCGGGCTCTGTCGGGCTCTGTCGGGCTCTACTGGGCCCTGTCGGGCCCTGTCGGGCTCTGTCGGGCTCTGTCGGGCTCTGTCGGGCTCTACTGGGCTCTGTCGGGCCCTGTCGGGCCCTGTCGGGCTCTGTCGGGCTCTGTCGGGCCCTGTCGGGCCCTGTCGGGTTCTGTCGGGCTCTGTCGGCTCTACTGGGCCCTGTCGGGCTCTGTCGGGCCCTGTCGGGCCCTGTCGGGCTCTGTCGGGCTCTGTCGGGCTCTGTCGGGCTCTACTGGGCCCTGTCGGGCTCTGTCGGGCTCTGTCGGGCTCTGTCGGGCTCTGTCGGGCTCTACTGGGCCCTGTCGGGCTCTGTCGGGCTCTGTCGCGGCCCTGTCGGTCCCTGTCGGCTCTGTCAGGCTCTGTCGGGCTCTGTCGGGCTCTACTGGGCCCTGTCGGGCAATGTCGGGCCCTGTCGGGCTCTACTGGGCTCTACTGGGCTCTGTCGGGCTCTGTCGGGCTCTACTGGGCCCTGTCGGGCTCTGTCGGGCTCTGTCGGGCTCTGTCGGGCTCTACTGGGCTCTACTGGGCTCTGTCGGGCTCTGTCCGGCTCTATTGGGCCCTGTCGGGCCCTGTCGGGCCTTGTCGGGCTCTGTCGGGCCCTACTGGGCTCTGTCGGGTTCTGTCGGGCTCTACTGGGCTCTGTCGGGCTCTGTCGGGCTCTGTCGGGCTCTGTCGGGCTCTACTGGGCCCTGTCGGGCTCTGTCGGGCTCTGTCGGGCTCTGTCGGGCTCTGTCGGGCTCTACTGGGCTCTGTCGGGCTCTGTTGGGCTCTGTCGGGCTCTGTCGGGCTCTGTCGGGCTCTACTGGGCCCTGTCGGGCTCTGTCGGGCTCTGTCGGGCGCTGTCGGGCTCTGTCGGGCCCTGTCGGGCTCTGTCGGGCCCTGTCGGGTCCTGTCGGGCTCTGTCGGGCTCTGTCGGGCCCTGTCGGGCTCTGTCGGGCTCTGTCGGCCTCTGTCGGGCTCTACTGGGCCCTGTCGGGCTCTGTCGGGCTCTGTCGGGCCCTGTCGGGCTCTGTCGTGCTCTACTGGGCCCTGTCGGGCTCTGTCGGGCTCTGTCGGGCCCTGTCGGGCTCTGTCGGGCTCTGTCGGGCTCTACTGGGCCCTGTCGGGGCTCTGTCGGGCTCTGTCGGGCCCTGTCGGGCTCTGTCGGGCTCTGTCAGGCTCTACTGGGCCCTGTCGGGTTCTGTCGGGCTCTGTCGGGCTCTGTCGGGCTCTACTGGGCCCTGTCGGGCCCTGTCGGGCAATGTCGGGCCCTGTCGGGCTCTACTGGGCTCTACTGGGCTCTGTCGGGCTCTGTCGGGCTCTACTGGGCCCTGTCGGGCTCTGTCGGGCTCTGTCGGGCTCTGTCGGGCTCTACTGGCTCTACTGGGCTCTGGTCGGGCTCTGGTCCGGCTCTACTGGGCCCTGTCGGGCCCTGTCGGGCCCTGTCGGGCTCTGTCGGGCCCTACTGGGCTCTGTCGGGTTCTGTCGGGCTCTACTGGGCTCTGTCGGGCTCTGTCGGGCTCTGTCGGGCTCTGTCGGGCTCTACTGGGCCCTGTCGGGCTCTGTCGGGCTCTGTCGGGCTCTGTCGGGCTCTACTGGGCTCTGTCGGGCTCTGTTGGGCTCTGTCGGGCTCTGTCGGGCTCTGTCGGGCTCTACTGGGCCCTGTCGGGCTCTGTCGGGCTCTGTCGGGCGCTGTCGGGCTCTGTCGGGCCCTGTCGGGCTCTGTCGGGCCCTGTCGGGTCCTGTCGGGCTCTGTCGGGCTCTGTCGGGCCCTGTCGGGCTCTGTCGGGCTCTGTCGGCCTCTGTCGGGCTCTACTGGGCCCTGTCGGGCTCTGTCGGGCTCTGTCGGGCCCTGTCGGGCTCTGTCGTGCTCTACTGGGCCCTGTCGGGCTCTGTCGGGCTCTGTCGGGCCCTGTCGGGCTCTGTCGGGCTCTGTCGGGCTCTACTGGGCCCTGTCGGGCTCTGTCGGGCTCTG
This sequence comes from Caloenas nicobarica, assembly GCF_036013445.1. NCBI lineage: Eukaryota > Metazoa > Chordata > Aves > Columbiformes > Columbidae > Caloenas > Caloenas nicobarica. The sequence continues at coordinate 2,504 of NW_027016974.1, forward strand.
TCGGGCCCTGTCGGGCTCTGTCGGGCTCTGTCAGGCTCTACTGGGCCCTGTCGGGTTCTGTCGGGCTCTGTCGGGCTCTGTCGGGCTCTACTGGGCCCTGTCGGGCCCTGTCGGGCTCTGTCGGGCTCTGTCGGGCTCTGTCGGGCCATATCGGCTCTGTCGGGCTCTGTCGGGCTCTGTCAGGGCCCTGTCGGGCTCTGTCGGGCTCTACTGGGCCCTGTCGGGCCCTGTCGGGCTCTGTCGGGCTCTGTCGGGCCCTGTCGGTCTCTGTCGGGCTCTGTCGGGCTCTGTCGGGCTCTACTGGGCCCTGTCGGGCTCTGTCGGGCTCTGTCGGGCCCTGTCGGGCTCTGTCGGGCTCTGTCGGGCCCTGTCGGGCTCTGTCGGGCTCTGTCGGGCTCTGTCGGGTCCTGTCGGGCTCTGTCGGGCTCTGTCGGGCTCTACTGGGCCCTGTCGGGCCCTGTCGGGCTCTGTCGGGCTCTGTCGGGCTCTGTCGGGCTCTACTGGGCTCTGTCGGGCCCTGTCGGGCCCTGTCGGGCTCTGTCGGGCCCTGTCGGGCCCTGTCGGTCTCTGTCGGGCTCTGTCGGGCTCTGTCGGGCTCTACTGGGCCCTGTCGGGCCCTGTCGGGCTCTGTCGGGCTCTGTCGGGCCCTGTCGGGCTCTGTCGGGCTCTGTCGGGGCCTGTCGGGCTCTGTCGGGCTCTGTCGGGCTCTGTCGGGCTCTGTCGGGCTCTACTGGGCCCTGTCGGGCTCTGTCAGGCTCTGTCGGGCCCTGTCGGGCTCTGTCGGGCTCTGTCGGGCTCTGTCGGGCTCTGTCGGGCTCTACTGGGCTCTACTGGGCCCTGTCGGGCTCTGTCGGTCTCTGTCGGGCTCTGTCGGGCTCTGTCGGGCTCTACTGGGCTCTGTCGGGCCCTGTCGGGCCCTGTCGGGCCTCTCGGGCTCTGTCGGGCTCTGTCGGGCTCTGTCGGGCTCTACTGGGCCCTGTCGGGCCCTGTCGGGCCCTGTCGGGCTCTGTCGGGCTCTGTCGGTCTCTGTCGGGCTCTACTGGGCTCTGTCGGCCTCTGTCGGGTTCTGTCGGCTCTGTCGGGCTCTGTCGGGCTCTGTCGGGCTCTACTGGGCTCTGTCGGGCCCTGTCGGGCCCTGTCGGGCTCTGTCGGGCTCTGTCGGGCCCTGTCGGGCCCTGTCGGGCTCTGTCGGGCTCTGTCGGGCTCTACTGGGCCCGCTCGGGCCCTGTCGGGCTCTGTCGGGCTCTGTCGGGCTCTACTGGGCCCTGTCGGGCTCTGTCGGGCTCTGTCGGGCCCTGTCGGGCTCTGTCGGCTCTGTCGGGCCCTGTCGGGGCTCTGTCGGGCCCTGTCGGGCCCTGTCTGGCTCTGTCGGGCTCTGTCGGGCCCTGTCGGGCTCTCTCGGGCTCTGTCGGGCTCTGTCGGGCTCTGTCGGGCTCTACTGGGCCCTGTCGGGCTCTGTCGGGCTCTGTCGGGCTCTGTCGGGCTCTGTCGGGCCCTGTCGGGCTCTGTCGGGCTCTACTGGGCCCTGTCGGGCCCTGTCGGGCTCTGTCGGGCTCTGTCGGGCCCTGTCGGGCTCTGTTGGGCTCTGTCGTGCTCTACTGGGCCCTGTCGGGCTCTGTCGGGCTCTGTCGGGCCCTGTCGGGCTCTGTCGGGCTCTGTCGGGCTCTACTGGGCTCTGTCGGGTTCTGTCGGGCTCTGTCGGGCCCTGTCGGGCTCTGTCGGGCTCTGTCGGGCCCTACTGGGCCCTGTCGGGCCCTGTCGGGGCTCTGTCGGGCCATGTCGGGCTCTGTCGGGCTCTGTCGGGCTCTGTCGGGCCCTGTCGGGCTCTGTCGTGCTCTACTGGGCCCTGTCGGGCCCTGTCGGGCCCTACTGGGCTCTGTCGGGCTCTGTCGGGCTCTGTCGGGCCCTGTCGGGCTCTGTCGGGCTCTCTCGGGCTCTGTCGGGCTCTGCTGGGCCCTGTCGGGCTCTGTCGGGCTCTGTCGGGCTCTGTCGGGCTCTGACGGGTTCTGTCGGGCTCTGTCGGGCTCTGTCGGGCTCTACTGGGCCCTGTCGGGCCCTGTCGGGCCCTGTCGGGCTCTGTCGGGCTCTGTCGGGCCCTGTCGGGCTCTGTCGGGCTCTGTCGGGCTCTGTCGGGCTCTACTGGGCCCTGTCGGGCCCTGTCGGGCTCTGGTCGGGCTCTGTCGGGCTCTGTCGGGCTCTACTGGGCTCTGTCGGCCCTTTCGGGCCCTGTCGGGCCCTGTCGGGCCCTGTCGGGCTCTGTCGGGCTCTGTCGGGCTCTACTGGGCCCTGTCGGGCCCTGTCGGGCTCTGTCGGGCTCTGTCGGGCCCTGTCGGGCTCTGTCGGGCCCTGTCGGGCCCTGTCGGGCTCTGTCGGGCTCTGTCGGGCTCTGTCGGGCTCTACTGGGCTCTGTCGGGCCCTGTCGGGCCCTGTCGGGCTCTGTCGGGCTCTGTCGGGCCCTGTCGGGCCCTGTCGGGTTCTGTCGGGCTCTGTCGGGCTCTACTGGGCCCTGTCGGGCTCTGTCGGGCCCTGTCGGGCCTGTCGGGGCTCTGTCGGGCTCTGTCGGGCTCTGTCGGGCTCTACTGGGCCCTGTCGGGCTCTGTCGGGCTCTGTCGGGCTCTGTCGGGCTCTGTCGGGCTCTACTGGGCCCTGTCGGGCTCTGTCGGGCTCTGTCGCGCCCTGTCGGTCCCTGTCGGGCTCTGTCAGGCTCTGTCGGGCTCTGTCGGGCTCTACTGGGCCCTGTCGGGCAATGTCGGGCCCTGTCGGGCTCTACTGGGCTCTACTGGGCTCTGTCGGGCTCTGTCGGGCTCTACTGGGCCCTGTCGGGCCTCTGTCGGGCTCTGTCGGGCTCTGTCGGGCTCTACTGGGCTCTACTGGGCTCTGTCGGGCTCTGTCCGGCTCTACTGGGCCCTGTCGGGCCCTGTCGGGCCCTGTCGGGCTCTGTCGGGCCCTACTGGGCTCTGTCGGGTTCTGTCGGGCCTCTACTGGGCTCTGTCGGGCTCTGTCGGGCTCTGTCGGGCTCTGTCGGGCTCTACTGGGCCCTGTCGGGCTCTGTCGGGCTCTGTCGGGCTCTGTCGGGCTCTACTGGGCTCTGTCGGGCTCTGTTGGGCTCTGTCGGGCTCTGTCGGGCTCTGTCGGGCTCTACTGGGCCCTGTCGGGCTCTGTCGGGCTCTGTCGGGCGCTGTCGGGCTCTGTCGGGCCCTGTCGGGCTCTGTCGGGCCCTGTCAGGTCCTGTCGGGCTCTGTCGGGCTCTGTCGGGCCCTGTCGGGCTCTGTCGGGCTCTGTCGGCCTCTGTCGGGCTCTACTGGGCCCTGTCGGGCTCTGTCGGGCTCTGTCGGGCCCTGTCGGGCTCTGTCGTGCTCTACTGGGCCCTGTCGGGCTCTGTCGGGCTCTGTCGGGCCCTGTCGGGCTCTGTCGGGCTCTGTCGGGCTCTACTGGGCCCTGTCGGGCTATACTGGGCCCTGTCGGGCTCTGTCGGGCCCTGTCGGGCTCTGTCGGGCTCTGTCAGGCTCTACTGGGCCCTGTCGGGTTCTGTCGGGCTCTGTCGGGCTCTGTCGGGCTCTACTGGGCCCTGTCGGGCCCTGTCGGGCTCTGTCGGGCTCTGTCGGGCTCTGTCGGGCCATATCGGGCTCTGTCGGGCTCTGTCGGGCCCTGTCGGGCTCTGTCGGGCTCTACTGGGCCCTGTCGGGCCCTGTCGGGCTCTGTCGGGCTCTGTCGGGCCCTGTCGGTCTCTGTCGGGCTCTGTCGGGCTCTGTCGGGCTCTACTGGGCCCTGTCGGGCTCTGTCGGGCTCTGTCGGGCCCTGTCGGGCTCTGTCGGGCTCTGTCGGGCCCTGTCGGGCTCTGTCGGGCTCTGTCGGGCTCTGTCGGGTCCTGTCGGGCTCTGTCGGGCTCTGTCGGGCTCTACTGGGCCCTGTCGGGCCCTGTCGGGCTCTGTCGGGCTCTGTCGGGCTCTGTCGGGCTCTACTGGGCTCTGTCGGGCCCTGTCGGGCCCTGTCGGGCTCTGTCGGGCCCTGTCGGGCCCTGTCGGTCTCTGTCGGGCTCTGTCGGGCTCTGTCGGGCTCTACTGGGCCCTGTCGGGCCCTGTCTGGCTCTGTCGGGCTCTGTCGGGCCCTGTCGGGCTCTGTCGGGCTCTGTCGGGGCCTGTCGGGCTCTGTCGGGCTCTGTCGGGCTCTGTCGGGCTCTGTCGGCTCTGTCCGGGCTCTACGGGCCCTGTCGGGCTCTGTCAGGCTCTGTCGGGCCCTGTCGGGCTCTGTCGGGCTCTGTCGGGCTCTGTCGGGCTCTGTCGGGCTCTACTGGGCTCTACTGGGCCCTGTCGGGCTCTGTCGGTCTCTGTCGGGCTCTGTCGGGCTCTGTCGGGCTCTACTGGGCTCTGTCGGGCCCTGTCGGGCCCTGTCGGGCCCTCTCGGGCTCTGTCGGGCTCTGTCGGGCTCTGTCGGGCTCTACTGGGCCTGTCGGGCTCTGTCGGGCTCTGTCGGGCCCTGTCGGGCTCTGTCGGGCTCTGTCGGGCCCTGTCGGGCTCTGTCGGGCCCTGTCGGGCTCTGTCGGGCCCTGTCGGGCCCTGTCGGGCTCTGTCGGGCTCTGTCGGGCTCTGTCGGGCTCTACTGGGCCCTGTCGGGCTCTACTGGGCTCTACTGGGCCCTGTCGGGCTCTGTCGGGCTCTGTCGGGCTCTGTCGGGCTCTGTCGGGCTCTACTGGGCTCTGTCGGGCCCTTCGGCCCTGTCGGGCTCTGTCGGGCTCTGTCAGGCTCTGTCGGGCTCTACTGGGCCCTGTCGGGCTCTGTCAGGCTCTGTCGGGCCCTGTCGGGCCCTGTCGGGCTCTGTCGGGCTCTGTCGGGCCCTGTCGGGCTCTGTCGGGCCCTGTCGGGCCCTGTCGGGCTCTGTCGGGCTCTGTCGGGCCCTGTCGGGCTCTGTCGGGCTCTGTCGGGCTCTGTCGGGCTCTACTGGGCCCTGTCGGGCCCTGTCGGGCTCTGTCGGGCTCTGTCGGGCTCTGTCGGGCTCTACTGGGCTCTGTCGGGCCCTGTCGGGCCCTGTCGGGCTCTGTCGGGCTCTGTCGGGCCCTGTCGGGCCCTGTCGGGTTCTGTCGGGCTCTGTCGGGCTCTACTGGGCCCTGTCGGGCTCTGTCGGGCCCTGTCGGGCCCTGTCGGGCTCTGTCGGGCTCTGTCGGGCTCTGTCGGGCTCTACTGGGCCCTGTCGGGCTCTGTCGGGCTCTGTCGGGCTCTGTCGGGCTCTGTCGGGCTCTACTGGGCCCTGTCGGGCTCTGTCGGGCTCTGTCGCGCCCTGTCGGTCCCTGTCGGGCTCTGTCAGGCTCTGTCGGGCTCTGTCGGGCTCTACTGGGCCCTGTCGGGCAATGTCGGGCCCTGTCGGGCTCTACTGGGCTCTACTGGGCTCTGTCGGGCTCTGTCGGGCTCTACTGGGCCCTGTCGGGCTCTGTCGGGCTCTGTCGGGCTCTGTCGGGCTCTACTGGGCTCTACTGGGCTCTGTCGGGCTCTGTCCGGCTCTATTGGGCCCTGTCGGGCCCTGTCGGGCCTTGTCGGGCTCTGTCGGGCCCTACTGGGCTCTGTCGGGTTCTGTCGGGCTCTACTGGGCTCTGTCGGGCTCTGTCGGGCTCTGTCGGGCTCTGTCGGGCTCTACTGGGCCCTGTCGGGCTCTGTCGGGCTCTGTCGGGCTCTGTCGGGCTCTGTCGGGCTCTACTGGGCTCTGTCGGGCTCTGTTGGGCTCTGTCGGGCTCTGTCGGGCTCTGTCGGGCTCTACTGGGCCCTGTCGGGCTCTGTCGGGCTCTGTCGGGCGCTGTCGGGCTCTGTCGGGCCCTGTCGGGCTCTGTCGGGCCCTGTCGGGTCCTGTCGGGCTCTGTCGGGCTCTGTCGGGCCCTGTCGGGCTCTGTCGGGCTCTGTCGGCCTCTGTCGGGCTCTACTGGGCCCTGTCGGGCTCTGTCGGGCTCTGTCGGGCCCTGTCGGGCTCTGTCGTGCTCTACTGGGCCCTGTCGGGCTCTGTCGGGCTCTGTCGGGCCCTGTCGGGCTCTGTCGGGCTCTGTCGGGCTCTACTGGGCCCTGTCGGGCTCTGTCGGGCTCTGTCGGGCCCTGTCGGGCTCTGTCGGGCTCTGTCAGGCTCTACTGGGCCCTGTCGGGTTCTGTCGGGCTCTGTCGGGCTCTGTCGGGCTCTACTGGGCCCTGTCGGGCCCTGTCGGGCTCTGTCGGGCTCTGTCGGGCTCTGTCGGGCCATATCGGGCTCTGTCGGGCTCTGTCCGGGCTCTGTCGGGCCCTGTCGGGCTCTGTCGGGCTCTACTGGGCCCTGTCGGGCCCTGTCGGGCTCTGTCGGGCTCTGTCGGGCCCTGTCGGTCTCTGTCGGGCTCTGTCGGGCTCTGTCGGGCTCTACTGGGCCCTGTCGGGCTCTGTCGGGCTCTGTCGGGCCCTGTCGGGCTCTGTCGGGCTCTGTCGGGCCCTGTCGGGCTCTGTCGGGCTCTGTCGGGCTCTGTCGGGTCCTGTCGGGCTCTGTCGGGCTCTGTCGGGCTCTACTGGGCCCTGTCGGGCCCTGTCGGGCTCTGTCGGGCTCTGTCGGGCTCTGTCGGGCTCTACTGGGCTCTGTCGGGCCCTGTCGGGCCCTGTCGGGCTCTGTCGGGCCCTGTCGGGCCCTGTCGGTCTCTGTCGGGCTCTGTCGGGCTCTGTCGGGCTCTACTGGGCCCTGTCGGGCCCTGTCGGGCTCTGTCGGGCTCTGTCGGGCCCTGTCGGGCTCTGTCGGGCTCTGTCGGGGCCTGTCGGGCTCTGTCGGGCTCTGTCGGGCTCTGTCGGGCTCTGTCGGGCTCTACTGGGCCCTGTCGGGCTCTGTCAGGCTCTGTCGGGCCCTGTCGGGCTCTGTCGGGCTCTGTCGGGCTCTGTCGGGCTCTGTCGGGCTCTACTGGGCTCTACTGGGCCCTGTCGGGCTCTGTCGGTCTCTGTCGGGCTCTGTCGGGCTCTGTCGGGCTCTACTGGGCTCTGTCGGGCCCTGTCGGGCCCTGTCGGGCCCTCTCGGGCTCTGTCGGGCTCTGTCGGGCTCTGTCGGGCTCTACTGGGCCCTGTCGGGCCCTGTCGGGCCCTGTCGGGCTCTGTCGGGCTCTGTCGGTCTCTGTCGGGCTCTACTGGGCTCTGTCGGCCTCTGTCGGGTTCTGTCGGGCTCTGTCGGGCTCTGTCGGGCTCTGTCGGGCTCTACTGGGCTCTGTCGGGCCCTGTCGGGCCCTGTCGGGCTCTGTCGGGCTCTGTCGGGCCCTGTCGGGCCCTGTCGGGCTCTGTCGGGCTCTGTCGGGCTCTACTGGGCCCGCTCGGGCCCTGTCGGGCTCTGTCGGGCTCTGTCGGGCTCTACTGGGCCCTGTCGGGCTCTGTCGGGCTCTGTCGGGCCCTGTCGGGCTCTGTCGGGCTCTGTCGGGCCCTGTCGGGCTCTGTCGGGCCCTGTCGGGCCCTGTCTGGCTCTGTCGGGCTCTGTCGGGCCCTGTCGGGCTCTCTCGGGCTCTGTCGGGCTCTGTCGGGCTCTGTCGGGCTCTACTGGGCCCTGTCGGGCTCTGTCGGGCTCTGTCGGGCTCTGTCGGGCTCTGTCGGGCCCTGTCGGGCTCTGTCGGGCTCTACTGGGCCCTGTCGGGCCCTGTCGGGCTCTGTCGGGCTCTGTCGGGCCCTGTCGGGCTCTGTTGGGCTCTGTCGTGCTCTACTGGGCCCTGTCGGGCTCTGTCGGGCTCTGTCGGGCCCTGTCGGGCTCTGTCGGGCTCTGTCGGGCTCTACTGGGCTCTGTCGGGTTCTGTCGGGCTCTGTCGGGCCCTGTCGGGCTCTGTCGGGCTCTGTCGGGCCCTACTGGGCCCTGTCGGGCCCTGTCGGGCTCTGTCGGGCCATGTCGGGCTCTGTCGGGCTCTGTCGGGCTCTGTCGGGCCCTGTCGGGCTCTGTCGTGCTCTACTGGGCCCTGTCGGGCCCTGTCGGGCCCTACTGGGCTCTGTCGGGCTCTGTCGGGCTCTGTCGGGCCCTGTCGGGCTCTGTCGGGCTCTCTCGGGCTCTGTCGGGCTCTGCTGGGCCCTGTCGGGCTCTGTCGGGCTCTGTCGGGCTCTGTCGGGCTCTGACGGGTTCTGTCGGGCTCTGTCGGGCTCTGTCGGGCTCTACTGGGCCCTGTCGGGCCCTGTCGGGCCCTGTCGGGCTCTGTCGGGCTCTGTCGGGCCCTGTCGGGCTCTGTCGGGCTCTGTCGGGCTCTGTCGGGCTCTACTGGGCCCTGTCGGGCCCTGTCGGGCTCTGTCGGGCTCTGTCGGGCTCTGTCGGGCTCTACTGGGCTCTGTCGGGCCCTTTCGGGCCCTGTCGGGCCCTGTCGGGCCCTGTCGGGCTCTGTCGGGCTCTGTCGGGCTCTACTGGGCCCTGTCGGGCCCTGTCGGGCTCTGTCGGGCTCTGTCGGGCCCTGTCGGGCTCTGTCGGGCCCTGTCGGGCCCTGTCGGGCTCTGTCGGGCTCTGTCGGGCTCTGTCGGGCTCTACTGGGCTCTGTCGGGCCCTGTCGGGCCCTGTCGGGCTCTGTCGGGCTCTGTCGGGCCCTGTCGGGCCCTGTCGGGTTCTGTCGGGCTCTGTCGGGCTCTACTGGGCCCTGTCGGGCTCTGTCGGGCCCTGTCGGGCCCTGTCGGGCTCTGTCGGGCTCTGTCGGGCTCTGTCGGGCTCTACTGGGCCCTGTCGGGCTCTGTCGGGCTCTGTCGGGCTCTGTCGGGCTCTGTCGGGCTCTACTGGGCCCTGTCGGGCTCTGTCGGGCTCTGTCGCGCCCTGTCGGTCCCTGTCGGGCTCTGTCAGGCTCTGTCGGGCTCTGTCGGGCTCTACTGGGCCCTGTCGGGCAATGTCGGGCCCTGTCGGGCTCTACTGGGCTCTACTGGGCTCTGTCGGGCTCTGTCGGGCTCTACTGGGCCCTGTCGGGCTCTGTCGGGCTCTGTCGGGCTCTGTCGGGCTCTACTGGGCTCTACTGGGCTCTGTCGGGCTCTGTCCGGCTCTACTGGGCCCTGTCGGGCCCTGTCGGGCCCTGTCGGGCTCTGTCGGGCCCTACTGGGCTCTGTCGGGTTCTGTCGGGCTCTACTGGGCTCTGTCGGGCTCTGTCGGGCTCTGTCGGGCTCTGTCGGGCTCTACTGGGCCCTGTCGGGCTCTGTCGGGCTCTGTCGGGCTCTGTCGGGCTCTACTGGGCTCTGTCGGGCTCTGTTGGGCTCTGTCGGGCTCTGTCGGGCTCTGTCGGGCTCTACTGGGCCCTGTCGGGCTCTGTCGGGCTCTGTCGGGCGCTGTCGGGCTCTGTCGGGCCCTGTCGGGCTCTGTCGGGCCCTGTCAGGTCCTGTCGGGCTCTGTCGGGCTCTGTCGGGCCCTGTCGGGCTCTGTCGGGCTCTGTCGGCCTCTGTCGGGCTCTACTGGGCCCTGTCGGGCTCTGTCGGGCTCTGTCGGGCCCTGTCGGGCTCTGTCGTGCTCTACTGGGCCCTGTCGGGCTCTGTCGGGCTCTGTCGGGCCCTGTCGGGCTCTGTCGGGCTCTGTCGGGCTCTACTGGGCCCTGTCGGGCTCTGTCGGGCTCTGTCGGGCCCTGTCGGGCTCTGTCGGGCTCTGTCAGGCTCTACTGGGCCCTGTCGGGTTCTGTCGGGCTCTGTCGGGCTCTGTCGGGCTCTACTGGGCCCTGTCGGGCCCTGTCGGGCTCTGTCGGGCTCTGTCGGGCTCTGTCGGGCCATATCGGGCTCTGTCGGGCTCTGTCGGGCCCTGTCGGGCTCTGTCGGGCTCTACTGGGCCCTGTCGGGCCCTGTCGGGCTCTGTCGGGCTCTGTCGGGCCCTGTCGGTCTCTGTCGGGCTCTGTCGGGCTCTGTCGGGCTCTACTGGGCCCTGTCGGGCTCTGTCGGGCTCTGTCGGGCCCTGTCGGGCTCTGTCGGGCTCTGTCGGGCCCTGTCGGGCTCTGTCGGGCTCTGTCGGGCTCTGTCGGGTCCTGTCGGGCTCTGTCGGGCTCTGTCGGGCTCTACTGGGCCCTGTCGGGCCCTGTCGGGCTCTGTCGGGCTCTGTCGGGCTCTGTCGGGCTCTACTGGGCTCTGTCGGGCCCTGTCGGGCCCTGTCGGGCTCTGTCGGGCCCTGTCGGGCCCTGTCGGTCTCTGTCGGGCTCTGTCGGGCTCTGTCGGGCTCTACTGGGCCCTGTCGGGCCCTGTCTGGCTCTGTCGGGCTCTGTCGGGCCCTGTCGGGCTCTGTCGGGCTCTGTCGGGGCCTGTCGGGCTCTGTCGGGCTCTGTCGGGCTCTGTCGGGCTCTGTCGGGCTCTACTGGGCCCTGTCGGGCTCTGTCAGGCTCTGTCGGGCCCTGTCGGGCTCTGTCGGGCTCTGTCGGGCTCTGTCGGGCTCTGTCGGGCTCTACTGGGCTCTACTGGGCCCTGTCGGGCTCTGTCGGTCTCTGTCGGGCTCTGTCGGGCTCTGTCGGGCTCTACTGGGCTCTGTCGGGCCCTGTCGGGCCCTGTCGGGCCCTCTCGGGCTCTGTCGGGCTCTGTCGGGCTCTGTCGGGCTCTACTGGGCCCTGTCGGGCCCTGTCGGGCCCTGTCGGGCTCTGTCGGGCTCTGTCGGTCTCTGTCGGGCTCTACTGGGCTCTGTCGGCCTCTGTCGGGTTCTGTCGGGCTCTGTCGGGCTCTGTCGGGCTCTGTCGGGCTCTACTGGGCTCTGTCGGGCCCTGTCGGGCCCTGTCGGGCTCTGTCGGGCTCTGTCGGGCCCTGTCGGGCCCTGTCGGGCTCTGTCGGGCTCTGTCGGGCTCTACTGGGCCCGCTCGGGCCCTGTCGGGCTCTGTCGGGCTCTGTCGGGCTCTGTCGGGCCCTGTCGGGCCCTGTCGGGCTCTGTCGGGCTCTGTCGGGCTCTACTGGGCCCTGTCGGGCTCTGTCGGGCTCTGTCGGGCTCTGTCGGGCCCTGTCGGGCTCTGTCGGGCTCTGTCGGGCTCTGTCGGGCTCTACTGGGCTCTGTCGGGCTCTGTTGGGCTCTGTCGGGCTCTGTCGGGCTCTACTGGGCCCTGTCGGGCTCTGTCGGGCTCTGTCGGGCCCTGTCGGGCTCTGTCGGGCTCTGTCGGGCCCTGTCGGGCTCTGTCGGGCCCTGTCGGGCCCTGTCTGGCTCTGTCGGGCTCTGTCGGGCCCTGTCGGGCTCTCTCGGGCTCTGTCGGGCTCTGTCGGGCTCTGTCGGGCTCTACTGGGCCCTGTCGGGCTCTGTCGGGCTCTGTCGGGCTCTGTCGGGCTCTGTCGGGCCCTGTCGGGCTCTGTCGGGCTCTACTGGGCCCTGTCGGGCCCTGTCGGGCTCTGTCGGGCTCTGTCGGGCCCTGTCGGGCTCTGTTGGGCTCTGTCGTGCTCTACTGGGCCCTGTCGGGCTCTGTCGGGCTCTGTCGGGCCCTGTCGGGCTCTGTCGGGCTCTGTCGGGCTCTACTGGGCTCTGTCGGGTTCTGTCGGGCTCTGTCGGGTTCTGTCGGGCTCTGTCGGGCTCTGTCGGGCTCTACTGGGCCCTGTCGGGCCCTGTCGGGCTCTGTCGGGCCATGTCGGGCTCTGTCGGGCTCTGTCGGGCTCTGTCGGGCCCTGTCGGGCTCTGTCGGGCTCTACTGGGCCCTGTCGGGCCCTGTCGGGCCCTACTGGGCTCTGTCGGGCTCTGTCGGGCTCTGTCGGGCCCTGTCGGGCTCTGTCGGGCTCTCTCGGGCTCTGTCGGGCTCTGCTGGGCCCTGTCGGGCTCTGTCGGGCTCTGTCGGGCTCTGTCGGGCTCTGACGGGTTCTGTCGGGCTCTGTCGGGCTCTGTCGGGCTCTACTGGGCCCTGTCGGGCCCTGTCGGGCCCTGTCGGGCTCTGTCGGGCTCTGTCGGGCCCTGTCGGGCTCTGTCGGGCTCTGTCGGGCTCTGTCGGGCTCTACTGGGCCCTGTCGGGCCCTGTCGGGCTCTGTCGGGCTCTGTCGGGCTCTGTCGGGCTCTACTGGGCTCTGTCGGGCCCTTTCGGGCCCTGTCGGGCCCTGTCGGGCCCTGTCGGGCCCTGTCGGGCTCTGTCGGGCTCTGTCGGGCTCTACTGGGCCCTGTCGGGCCCTGTCGGGCTCTGTCGGGCTCTGTCGGGCCCTGTCGGGCTCTGTCGGGCCCTGTCGGGCCCTGTCGGGCTCTGTCGGGCTCTGTCGGGCTCTGTCGGGCTCTACTGGGCCCTGTCGGGCTCTACTGGGCTCTACTGGGCCCTGTCGGGCTCTGTCGGGCTCTGTCGGGCTCTGTCGGGCTCTGTCGGGCTCTACTGGGCTCTGTCGGGCCCTGTCGGGCCCTGTCGGGCTCTGTCGGGCTCTGTCAGGCTCTGTCGGGCTCTACTGGGCCCTGTCGGGCTCTGTCAGGCTCTGTCGGGCCCTGTCGGGCCCTGTCGGGCTCTGTCGGGCTCTGTCGGGCCCTGTCGGGCTCTGTCGGGCCCTGTCGGGCCCTGTCGGGCTCTGTCGGGCTCTGTCGGGCCCTGTCGGGCTCTGTCGGGCTCTGTCGGGCTCTACTGGGCCCTGTCGGGCCCTGTCGGGCTCTGTCGGGCTCTGTCGGGCTCTGTCGGGCTCTACTGGGCTCTGTCGGGCCCTGTCGGGCCCTGTCGGGCTCTGTCGGGCTCTGTCGGGCCCTGTCGGGCCCTGTCGGGTTCTGTCGGGCTCTGTCGGGCTCTACTGGGCCCTGTCGGGCTCTGTCGGGCTCTGTCGGGCCCTGTCGGGCCCTGTCGGGCTCTGTCGGGCTCTGTCGGGCTCTGTCGGGCTCTACTGGGCCCTGTCGGGCTCTGTCGGGCTCTGTCGGGCTCTGTCGGGCTCTGTCGGGCTCTACTGGGCCCTGTCGGGCTCTGTCGGGCTCTGTCGCGCCCTGTCGGTCCCTGTCGGGCTCTGTCAGGCTCTGTCGGGCTCTGTCGGGCTCTACTGGGCCCTGTCGGGCAATGTCGGGCCCTGTCGGGCTCTACTGGGCTCTACTGGGCTCTGTCGGGCTCTGTCGGGCTCTACTGGGCCCTGTCGGGCTCTGTCGGGCTCTGTCGGGCCCTGTCGGGCCCTGTCGGGCTCTGTCGGGCTCTGTCGGGCTCTACTGGGCTCTACTGGGCTCTGTCGGGCTCTGTCCGGCTCTACTGGGCCCTGTCGGGCCCTGTCGGGCCCTGTCGGGCTCTGTCGGGCTCTACTGGGCTCTGTCGGGCTCTGTCGGGCTCTGTCGGGTTCTGTCGGGCTCTACTGGGCTCTGTCGGGCTCTGTCGGGCTCTGTCGGGCTCTACTGGGCCCTGTCGGGCTCTGTCGGGCTCTGTCGAGCTCTGTCGGGCTCTGTCGGGCTCTACTGGGCTCTGTCGGGCTCTGTTGGGCTCTGTCGGGCTCTGTCGGGCTCTGTCGGGCTCTACTGGGCCCTGTCGGGCTCTGTCGGGCTCTGTCGGACCCTGTCGGGCTCTGTCGGGCTCTGTCGGGCTCTGTCGGGCCCTGTCGGGCTCTGTCGGGCCCTGTCGGGTCCTGTCGGGCTCTGTCGGGCTCTGTCGGGCCCTGTCGGGCTCTGTCGGGCTCTGTCGGGCTCTGTCGGGCTCTACTGGGCCCTGTCGGGCTCTGTCAGGCTCTGTCGGGCTCTGTCGGGCCCTGTCGGGCTCTGTCGTGCTCTACTGGGCCCTGTCGGGCTCTGTCGGGCTCTGTCGGGCCCTGTCGGGCTCTGTCGGGCTCTGTCGGGCTCTGTCGGGCTCTACTGGGCCCTGTCGGGCTCTGTCGGGCTCTGTCGGGCCCTGTCGGGCTCTGTCGGGCTCTGTCGGGCTCTGTCAGGCTCTACTGGGCCCTGTCGGGTTCTGTCGGGCTCTGTCGGGCTCTGTCGGGCTCTACTGGGCCCTGTCGGGCCCTGTCGGGCTCTGTGGGGCTCTGTCGGGCTCTGTCGGGCCATATCGGGCTCTGTCGGGGTCTGTCGGGCTCTGTCGGGCCCTGTCGGGCTCTGTCGGGCTCTACTGGGCCCTGTCGGGCCCTGTCGGGCTCTGTCGGGCTCTGTCGGGCCCTGTCGGTCTCTGTCGGGCTCTGTCGGGCTCTGTCGGGCTCTACTGGGCCCTGTCGGGCTCTGTCGGTCTCTGTCGGGCCCTGTCGGGCTCTGTCGGGCTCTGACGGGTTCTGTCGGGCTCTGTCGGGCTCTGTCGGGCTCTACTGGGCCCTGTCGGGCCCTGTCGGGCCCTGTCGGGCTCTGTCGGGCTCTGTCGGGCCCTGTCGGGCTCTGTCGGGCTCTGTCGGGCTCTACTGGGCCCTGTCGGGCCCTGTCGGGCTCTGTCGGGCTCTGTCGGGCTCTGTCGGGCTCTACTGGGCTCTGTCGGGCCCTCTCGGGCCCTGTCGGGCTCTGTCGGGCCCTGTCGGGCCCTGTCGGTCTCTGTCGGGCTCTGTCGGGCTCTGTCGGGCTCTACTGGGCCCTGTCGGGCCCTGTCGGGCTCTGTCGGGCTCTGTCGGGCCCTGTCGGGCTCTGTCGGGCTCTGTCGGGGCCTGTCGGGCTCTGTCGGGCTCTGTCGGGCTCTGTCGGGCTCTGTCGGGCTCTACTGGGCCCTGTCGGGCTCTGTCAGGCTCTGTCGGGCCCTGTCGGGCTCTGTCGGGCTCTGTCGGGCTCTGTCGGGCTCTGTCGCGCTCTACTGGGCTCTACTGGGCCCTGTCGGGCTCTGTCGGTCTCTGTCGGGCTCTGTCGGGCTCTGTCGGGCTCTACTGGGCTCTGTCGGGCCCTGTCGGGCCCTGTCGGGCTCTGTCGGGCTCTGTCGGGCCCTGTCGGGCTCTGTCGGGCTCTGTCGGGCTCTGTCGGGCTCTACTGGGCCCTGTCGGGCCCTGTCGGGCTCTGTCGGGCTCTGTCGGGCTCTGTCGGGCTCAAGTGGTCTCTGTCGGGCTCTGTCGGGTTCTGTCGGGCTCTGTCGGGCTCTGTCAGGCTCTGTCGGGCTCTACTGGGCTCTGTCGGGCTCTGTCGGGCTCTACTGGGCCCTGTCGGGCTCTGTCGGGCTCTGTCGGGCCCTGTCGGGCCCTGTCGGGCCCTGTCGGGCTCTGTCGGGCCCTGTCGGGTTCTGTCGGGCTCTGTCGGGCTCTGTCGGGCTCCGTCGGGCTCTACTGGGCCCTGTCGGGCCCTCTCGGGCTCTGTCGGGCTCTGTCGGGCTCTGTCGGGCTCTACTGGGCCCTGTCGGGCCCTGTCGGGCCCTGTCGGGCTCTGTCGGGCTCTGTCGGGCTCTGTCGGGCTCTACTGGGCTCTGTCGGCCTCTGTCGGGTTCTGTCGGGCTCTGTCGGGCTCTGTCGGGCTCTGTCGGGCTCTACTGGGCTCTGTCGGGCCCTGTCGGGCCCTGTCGGGCTCTGTCGGGCTCTGTCGGGCCCTGTCGGGCCCTGTCGGGCTCTGTCGGGCTCTGTCGGGCTCTACTGGGCCCTGTCGGGCCCTGTCGGGCCCTGTCGGACTCTGTCGGGCCCTGTCGGGCTCTGTCGGGCTCTGTCGGGCTCTGTCGGGCTCTACTGGGCCCTGTCGGGCTCTGTCGGGCTCTGTCGGGCTCTGTCGGGCCCTGTCGGGCTCTGTCGGGCTCTACTGGGCCCTGTCGGGCCCTGTCGGGCTCTGTCGGGCTCTGTCGGGCCCTGTCGGGCTCTGTCGGGCTCTGTCGTGCTCTACTGGGCCCTGTCGGGCTCTGTCGGGCTCTGTCGGGCCCTGTCGGGCTCTGTCGGGCTCTGTCGGGCTCTACTGGGCTCTGTCGGGTTCTGTCGGGCTCTGTCGGGTTCTGTCGGGCTCTGTCGGGCTCTGTCGGGCTCTACTGGGCCCTGTCGGGCCCTGTCGGGCTCTGTCGGGCCATGTCGGGCTCTGTCGGGCTCTGTCGGGCTCTGTCGGGCCCTGTCGGGCTCTGTCGGGCTCTACTGGGCCCTGTCGGGCCCTGTCGGGCCCTACTGGGCTCTGTCGGGCTCTGTCGGGCTCTGTCGGGCCCTGTCGGGCTCTGTCGGGCTCTCTCGGGCTCTGTCCGGCTCTGCTGGGCCCTGTCGGGCTCTGTCGGGCTCTGTCGGGCTCTGTCGGGCTCTGACGGGTTCTGTCGGGCTCTGTCGGGCTCTGTCGGGCTCTACTGGGCCCTGTCGGGCCCTGTCGGGCTCTGTCGGGCTCTGTCGGGCCCTGTCGGGCTCTGTCGGGCTCTGTCGGGCTCTGTCGGGCTCTACTGGGCCCTGTCGGGCCCTGTCGGGCTCTTTCGGGCTCTGTCGGGCTCTGTCGGGCTCTACTGGGCTCTGTCGGGCCCTTTCGGGCCGTGTCGGGCCCTGTCGGGCCCTGTCGGGCTCTGTCGGGCTCTGTCGGGCTCTACTGGGCCCTGTCGGGCCCTGTCGGGCTCTGTCGGGCCCTGTCGGGCCCTGTCGGGCTCTGTCGGGCTCTGTCGGGCTCTGTCGGGCTCTACTGGGCTCTATCGGGCTCTACTGGGCTCTACTGGGCCCTGTCGGGCTCTGTCGGGCTCTGTCGGGCTCTGTCGGGCTCTATTGGGCTCTGTCGGGCCCTGTCGGGCCCTGTCGGGCTCTGTCGGGCTCTGTCAGGCTCTGTCGGGCTCTACTGGGCCCTGTCGGGCTCTGTCAGGCTCTGTCGGGCCCTGTCGGGCTCTGTCGGGCTCTGTCGGGCCCTGTCGGGCCCTGTCGGGCTCTGTCGGGCTCTGTCGGGCTCTGTCGGGCTCTACTGGGCTCTGTCGGGCTCTACTGGGCTCTACTGGGCCCTGTCGGGCTCTGTCGGGCTCTGTCGGGCTCTGTCGGGCTCTGTCGGGCTCTACTGGGCTCTGTCGGGCTCTGTCGGGCCCTGTCGGGCTCTGTCGGGCTCTGTCGGGCCCTGTCGGGCTCTGTCGGGCTCTGTCGGGCTCTACTGGGCCCTGTCGGGCTCTGTCGGGCTCTGTCGGGCTCTGTCGGGCTCTGTCGGGCTCTACTGGGCCCTGTCGGGCCCTGTCGGGCTCTGTCGGGCTCTGTCGGGCTCTGTCGGGCTCAACTGGTCTCTGTCGGGCTCTGTCGGGTTCTGTCGGGCTCTGTCGGGATCTGTCGGGCTCTGTCGGGCTCTACTGGGCTCTACTGGGCTCTGTCGGGCTCTGTCGGGCTCTACTGGGCTCTACTGGGCTCTGTCGGGCTCTGTCGGGCTCTGTTGGGCTCTGTCGGGCTCTGTCGGGCTCTTTCGGGCTCTACTGGGCCCTGTCGGGCTCTGTTGGGCTCTGTCGGGCCCTGTCGGGCTCTGTTCGGCTCTGTCGGGCTCTGTCGCGCCCTGTCGGGCTCTGTCGGGCCCTGTCGGGCCCTGTCGGGCTCTGTCGGGCCCTGTCGGGCTCTCTCGGGCTCTGTCGGGCTCTGTCGGGCTCTGTCGGGCTCTACTGGGCCCTGTCGGGCTCTGTCGGGCTCTGTCGGGCCCTGTCGGGCTCTGTCGGGCTCTGTCGGGCTCTGTCGGGCTCTACTGGGCTCTGTCGGGTTCTGTCGGGCTCTGTCAGGTTCTGTCGGGCTCTGTCGGGCTCTGTCGGGCTC
Organism: Caloenas nicobarica; assembly: GCF_036013445.1. Classification (NCBI taxonomy): domain Eukaryota; kingdom Metazoa; phylum Chordata; class Aves; order Columbiformes; family Columbidae; genus Caloenas; species Caloenas nicobarica. The sequence goes on from NW_027016974.1 coordinate 19,900, forward strand.
TACTGGGCCCTGTCGGGCCCTGTCGGGCTCTGTCGGGCCATGTCGGGCTCTGTCGGGCTCTGTCGGGCTCTGTCGGGCCCTGTCGGGCTCTGTCGGGCTCTACTGGGCCCTGTCGGGCCCTGTCGGGCCCTACTGGGCTCTGTCGGGCTCTGTCGGGCTCTGTCGGGCTCTGTCGGGCTCTGTCGGGCTCTACTGGGCCCTGTCGGGCCCTGTCGGGCTCTGTCGGGCCCTGTCGGGCTCTGTCGGGCTCTGTCAGGCTCTGTCGGGCTCTACTGGGCCCTGTCGGGCTCTGTCAGGCTCTGTCGGGCCCTGTCGGGCTCTGTCGGGCTCTGTCGGGCCCTGTCGGGCCCTGTCGGGCTCTGTCGGGCTCTGTCGGGCTCTGTCGGGCTCTACTGGGCTCTGTCGGGCTCTACTGGGCTCTACTGGGCCCTGTCGGGCTCTGTCGGGCTCTGTCGGGCTCTGTCGGGCTCTGTCGGGCCCTGTCGGGCTCTGTCGGGCTCTGTCGGGCCCTGTCGGGCTCTGTCGGGCTCTGTCGGGCTCTACTGGGCCCTGTCGGGCTCTGTCGGGCTCTGTCGGGCTCTGTCGGGCTCTGTCGGGCTCTACTGGGCCCTGTCGGGCCCTGTCGGGCTCTGTCGGGCTCTGTCGGGCTCTGTCGGGCTCAACTGGTCTCTGTCGGGCTCTGTCGGGCTCTGTCGGGCTCTGTCGGGATCTGTCGGGCTCTGTCGGGCTCTGTCGGGCTCTACTGGGCTCTGTCGGGCTCTGTCGGGCTCTACTGGGCTCTACTGGGCTCTGTCGGGCTCTGTCGGGCTCTGTTGGGCTCTGTCGGGCTCTTTCGGGCTCTACTGGGCCCTGTCGGGCTCTGTCGGGCTCTGTCGGGCTCTGTCGCGCCCTGTCGGGCTCTGTCGGGCCCTGTCGGGCCCTGTCGGGCTCTGTCGGGCCCTGTCGGGCTCTCTCGGGCTCTGTCGGGCTCTGTCGGGCTCTGTCGGGCTCTACTGGGCCCTGTCGGGCTCTGTCGGGCTCTGTCGGGCCCTGTCGGGCTCTGTCGGGCTCTGTCGGGCTCTGTCGGGCTCTACTGGGCTCTGTCGGGTTCTGTCGGGCTCTGTCGGGTTCTGTCGGGCTCTGTCGGGCTCTGTCGGGCTCTACTGGGCCCTGTCGGGCCCTGTCGGGCTCTGTCGGGCCATGTCGGGCTCTGTCGGGCTCTGTCGGGCTCTGTCGGGCCCTGTCGGGCTCTGTCGGGCTCTACTGGGCCCTGTCGGGCCCTGTCGGGCCCTACTGGGCTCTGTCGGGCTCTGTCGGGCTCTGTCGGACCCTGTCGGTCTCTGTCGGGCTCTGTCGGGCTCTGTCGGGCTCTACTGGGCCCTGTCGGGCTCTGTCGGGCTCTGTCGGGCTCTGTCGGGCTCTGACGGGTTCTGTCGGGCTCTGTCGGGCTCTGTCGGGCTCTACTGGGCCCTGTCGGGCCCTGTCGGGCTCTGTCGGGCTCTGTCGGGCCCTGTCGGGCTCTGTCGGGCTCTGTCGGGCTCTGTCGGGCTCTACTGGGCCCTGTCGGGCCCTGTCGGGCTCTGTCGGGCTCTGTCGGGCTCTGTCGGGCTCTACTGGGCTCTGTCGGGCCCTTTCGGGCCCTGTCGGGCTCTGTCGGGCTCTGTCGGGCCCTGTCGGGCTCTGTCGGGCTCTGTCGGGCTCTGTCAGGCTCTGTCGGGCTCTACTGGGCCCTGTCGGGCTCTGTCAGGCTCTGTCGGGCCCTGTCGGGCTCTGTCGGGCTCTGTCGGGCCCTGTCGGGCCCTGTCGGGCTCTGTCGGGCTCTGTCGGGCTCTGTCGGGCTCTACTGGGCTCTGTCGGGCTCTACTGGGCTCTACTGGGCCATGTCGGGCTCTGTCGGGCTCCGTCGGGCTCTGTCGGGCTCTGTCGGACCCTGTCGGGCCCTGTCGGGCTCTGTCGGGCTCTGTCGGGCCCTGTCGGGCTCTGTCGGGCTCTGTCGGGCTCTGTCGGGTTCTGTCGGGCTCTGTCGGGCTCTGTCGGGCTCTACTGGGCCCTGTCGGGCCCTGTCGGGCTCTGTCGGGCTCTGTCGGGCTCTGTCGGGCTCAACAGGTCTCTGTCGGGCTCTGTCGGTTTCTGTCGGGCTCTGTCGGGCTCTGTCGGGCTCTGTCGGGCTCTACTGGGCTCTACTGGGCTCTGTCGGGCTCTGTCGGGCTCTACTGGGCCCTGTCGGGCTCTGTCGGGCTCTGTCGGGCCCTGTCGGGCCCTGTCGGGCCCTGTCGGGCTCTGTCGGGCTCTGTCGGGCTCTACTGGGCCCTGTCGGGCCCTGTCGGGCTCTGTCGGGCTCTGTCGGGCTCTGTCGGGCTCTATTGGGCCCTGTCGGGCTCTGTCGGGCTCTGTCGGGCCCTCTCGGGCCCTGTCGGGCTCTGTCGGGCTCTGTCGGGCTCTGTCGGGCCCTGTCGGGCCCTGTCGGGCTCTGTCGGGCTCTACTGGGCTCTGTCGGGCCCTGTCGGGCTCTGTCGGGCTCTGTCGGGCCCTGTCGGGCTCTGTCGGGCTCTGTCGGGCCCTGTCGGGCTCTGTCGGGCTCTGTCGGGCCCTGTCGGGCCCTGTCGGGCTCTGTCGGGCTCTGTCGGGCTCTAGTGGGCTAAACAGGGCTCTGTCGGGCCCTGTCGGGCCCTGTCGGGCCCTGTCGGGCTCTGTCGGGCTCTGTCGGGCCCTGTCGGGCTCTGTCGGGCTCTGTCGGGCTCTGTCGGGCTCTGTCGCGCTCTACTGGGCTCTACTGGGCCCTGTCGGGCTCTGTCGGTCTCTGTCGGGCTCTGTCGGGCTCTGTCGGGCTCTACTGGGCTCTGTCGGGCCCTGTCGGGCCCTGTCGGGCTCTGTCGGGCTCTGTCGGGCCCTGTCGGGCTCTGTCGGGCTCTGTCGGGCTCTGTCGGGCTCTACTGGGCCCTGTCGGGCCCTGTCGGGCTCTGTCGGGCTCTGTCGGGCTCTGTCGGGCTCAAGTGGTCTCTGTCGGGCTCTGTCGGGTTCTGTCGGGCTCTGTCGGGCTCTGTCAGGCTCTGTCGGGCTCTACTGGGCTCTGTCGGGCTCTGTCGGGCTCTACTGGGCCCTGTCGGGCTCTGTCGGGCTCTGTCGGGCCCTGTCGGGCCCTGTCGGGCCCTGTCGGGCTCTGTCGGGCCCTGTCGGGTTCTGTCGGGCTCTGTCGGGCTCTGTCGGGCTCCGTCGGGCTCTACTGGGCCCTGTCGGGCCCTCTCGGGCTCTGTCGGGCTCTGTCGGGCTCTGTCGGGCTCTACTGGGCCCTGTCGGGCCCTGTCGGGCCCTGTCGGGCTCTGTCGGGCTCTGTCGGGCTCTGTCGGGCTCTACTGGGCTCTGTCGGCCTCTGTCGGGTTCTGTCGGGCTCTGTCGGGCTCTGTCGGGCTCTGTCGGGCTCTACTGGGCTCTGTCGGGCCCTGTCGGGCCCTGTCGGGCTCTGTCGGGCTCTGTCGGGCCCTGTCGGGCCCTGTCGGGCTCTGTCGGGCTCTGTCGGGCTCTACTGGGCCCTGTCGGGCCCTGTCGGGCCCTGTCGGACTCTGTCGGGCCCTGTCGGGCTCTGTCGGGCTCTGTCGGGCTCTGTCGGGCTCTACTGGGCCCTGTCGGGCTCTGTCGGGCTCTGTCGGGCTCTGTCGGGCCCTGTCGGGCTCTGTCGGGCTCTACTGGGCCCTGTCGGGCCCTGTCGGGCTCTGTCGGGCTCTGTCGGGCCCTGTCGGGCTCTGTCGGGCTCTGTCGTGCTCTACTGGGCCCTGTCGGGCTCTGTCGGGCTCTGTCGGGCCCTGTCGGGCTCTGTCGGGCTCTGTCGGGCTCTACTGGGCTCTGTCGGGTTCTGTCGGGCTCTGTCGGGTTCTGTCGGGCTCTGTCGGGCTCTGTCGGGCTCTACTGGGCCCTGTCGGGCCCTGTCGGGCTCTGTCGGGCCATGTCGGGCTCTGTCGGGCTCTGTCGGGCTCTGTCGGGCCCTGTCGGGCTCTGTCGGGCTCTACTGGGCCCTGTCGGGCCCTGTCGGGCCCTACTGGGCTCTGTCGGGCTCTGTCGGGCTCTGTCGGGCCCTGTCGGGCTCTGTCGGGCTCTCTCGGGCTCTGTCCGGCTCTGCTGGGCCCTGTCGGGCTCTGTCGGGCTCTGTCGGGCTCTGTCGGGCTCTGACGGGTTCTGTCGGGCTCTGTCGGGCTCTGTCGGGCTCTACTGGGCCCTGTCGGGCCCTGTCGGGCTCTGTCGGGCTCTGTCGGGCCCTGTCGGGCTCTGTCGGGCTCTGTCGGGCTCTGTCGGGCTCTACTGGGCCCTGTCGGGCCCTGTCGGGCTCTTTCGGGCTCTGTCGGGCTCTGTCGGGCTCTACTGGGCTCTGTCGGGCCCTTTCGGGCCGTGTCGGGCCCTGTCGGGCCCTGTCGGGCTCTGTCGGGCTCTGTCGGGCTCTACTGGGCCCTGTCGGGCCCTGTCGGGCTCTGTCGGGCCCTGTCGGGCCCTGTCGGGCTCTGTCGGGCTCTGTCGGGCTCTGTCGGGCTCTACTGGGCTCTATCGGGCTCTACTGGGCTCTACTGGGCCCTGTCGGGCTCTGTCGGGCTCTGTCGGGCTCTGTCGGGCTCTATTGGGCTCTGTCGGGCCCTGTCGGGCCCTGTCGGGCTCTGTCGGGCTCTGTCAGGCTCTGTCGGGCTCTACTGGGCCCTGTCGGGCTCTGTCAGGCTCTGTCGGGCCCTGTCGGGCTCTGTCGGGCTCTGTCGGGCCCTGTCGGGCCCTGTCGGGCTCTGTCGGGCTCTGTCGGGCTCTGTCGGGCTCTACTGGGCTCTGTCGGGCTCTACTGGGCTCTACTGGGCCCTGTCGGGCTCTGTCGGGCTCTGTCGGGCTCTGTCGGGCTCTGTCGGGCTCTACTGGGCTCTGTCGGGCTCTGTCGGGCCCTGTCGGGCTCTGTCGGGCTCTGTCGGGCCCTGTCGGGCTCTGTCGGGCTCTGTCGGGCTCTACTGGGCCCTGTCGGGCTCTGTCGGGCTCTGTCGGGCTCTGTCGGGCTCTGTCGGGCTCTACTGGGCCCTGTCGGGCCCTGTCGGGCTCTGTCGGGCTCTGTCGGGCTCTGTCGGGCTCAACTGGTCTCTGTCGGGCTCTGTCGGGTTCTGTCGGGCTCTGTCGGGATCTGTCGGGCTCTGTCGGGCTCTACTGGGCTCTACTGGGCTCTGTCGGGCTCTGTCGGGCTCTACTGGGCTCTACTGGGCTCTGTCGGGCTCTGTCGGGCTCTGTTGGGCTCTGTCGGGCTCTGTCGGGCTCTTTCGGGCTCTACTGGGCCCTGTCGGGCTCTGTTGGGCTCTGTCGGGCCCTGTCGGGCTCTGTTCGGCTCTGTCGGGCTCTGTCGCGCCCTGTCGGGCTCTGTCGGGCCCTGTCGGGCCCTGTCGGGCTCTGTCGGGCCCTGTCGGGCTCTCTCGGGCTCTGTCGGGCTCTGTCGGGCTCTGTCGGGCTCTACTGGGCCCTGTCGGGCTCTGTCGGGCTCTGTCGGGCCCTGTCGGGCTCTGTCGGGCTCTGTCGGGCTCTGTCGGGCTCTACTGGGCTCTGTCGGGTTCTGTCGGGCTCTGTCAGGTTCTGTCGGGCTCTGTCGGGCTCTGTCGGGCTCTACTGGGCCCTGTCGGGCCCTGTCGGGCTCTGTCGGGCCATGTCGGGCTCTGTCGGGCTCTGTCGGGCTCTGTCGGGCCCTGTCGGGCTCTGTCGGGCTCTACTGGGCCCTGTCGGGCCCTGTCGGGCCCTACTGGGCTCTGTCGGGCTCTGTCGGGCTCTGTCGGGCTCTGTCGGGCTCTGTCGGGCTCTACTGGGCCCTGTCGGGCCCTGTCGGGCTCTGTCGGGCCCTGTCGGGCTCTGTCGGGCTCTGTCAGGCTCTGTCGGGCTCTACTGGGCCCTGTCGGGCTCTGTCAGGCTCTGTCGGGCCCTGTCGGGCTCTGTCGGGCTCTGTCGGGCCCTGTCGGGCCCTGTCGGGCTCTGTCGGGCTCTGTCGGGCTCTGTCGGGCTCTACTGGGCTCTGTCGGGCTCTACTGGGCTCTACTGGGCCCTGTCGGGCTCTGTCGGGCTCTGTCGGGCTCTGTCGGGCTCTGTCGGGCCCTGTCGGGCTCTGTCGGGCTCTGTCGGGCCCTGTCGGGCTCTGTCGGGCTCTGTCGGGCTCTACTGGGCCCTGTCGGGCTCTGTCGGGCTCTGTCGGGCTCTGTCGGGCTCTGTCGGGCTCTACTGGGCCCTGTCGGGCCCTGTCGGGCTCTGTCGGGCTCTGTCGGGCTCTGTCGGGCTCAACTGGTCTCTGTCGGGCTCTGTCGGGCTCTGTCGGGCTCTGTCGGGATCTGTCGGGCTCTGTCGGGCTCTGTCGGGCTCTACTGGGCTCTGTCGGGCTCTGTCGGGCTCTACTGGGCTCTACTGGGCTCTGTCGGGCTCTGTCGGGCTCTGTTGGGCTCTGTCGGGCTCTTTCGGGCTCTACTGGGCCCTGTCGGGCTCTGTCGGGCTCTGTCGGGCTCTGTCGCGCCCTGTCGGGCTCTGTCGGGCCCTGTCGGGCCCTGTCGGGCTCTGTCGGGCCCTGTCGGGCTCTCTCGGGCTCTGTCGGGCTCTGTCGGGCTCTGTCGGGCTCTACTGGGCCCTGTCGGGCTCTGTCGGGCTCTGTCGGGCCCTGTCGGGCTCTGTCGGGCTCTGTCGGGCTCTGTCGGGCTCTACTGGGCTCTGTCGGGTTCTGTCGGGCTCTGTCGGGTTCTGTCGGGCTCTGTCGGGCTCTGTCGGGCTCTACTGGGCCCTGTCGGGCCCTGTCGGGCTCTGTCGGGCCATGTCGGGCTCTGTCGGGCTCTGTCGGGCTCTGTCGGGCCCTGTCGGGCTCTGTCGGGCTCTACTGGGCCCTGTCGGGCCCTGTCGGGCCCTACTGGGCTCTGTCGGGCTCTGTCGGGCTCTGTCGGACCCTGTCGGTCTCTGTCGGGCTCTGTCGGGCTCTGTCGGGCTCTACTGGGCCCTGTCGGGCTCTGTCGGGCTCTGTCGGGCTCTGTCGGGCTCTGACGGGTTCTGTCGGGCTCTGTCGGGCTCTGTCGGGCTCTACTGGGCCCTGTCGGGCCCTGTCGGGCTCTGTCGGGCTCTGTCGGGCCCTGTCGGGCTCTGTCGGGCTCTGTCGGGCTCTGTCGGGCTCTACTGGGCCCTGTCGGGCCCTGTCGGGCTCTGTCGGGCTCTGTCGGGCTCTGTCGGGCTCTACTGGGCTCTGTCGGGCCCTTTCGGGCCCTGTCGGGCTCTGTCGGGCTCTGTCGGGCCCTGTCGGGCTCTGTCGGGCTCTGTCGGGCTCTGTCAGGCTCTGTCGGGCTCTACTGGGCCCTGTCGGGCTCTGTCAGGCTCTGTCGGGCCCTGTCGGGCTCTGTCGGGCTCTGTCGGGCCCTGTCGGGCCCTGTCGGGCTCTGTCGGGCTCTGTCGGGCTCTGTCGGGCTCTACTGGGCTCTGTCGGGCTCTACTGGGCTCTACTGGGCCATGTCGGGCTCTGTCGGGCTCCGTCGGGCTCTGTCGGGCTCTGTCGGACCCTGTCGGGCCCTGTCGGGCTCTGTCGGGCTCTGTCGGGCCCTGTCGGGCTCTGTCGGGCTCTGTCGGGCTCTGTCGGGTTCTGTCGGGCTCTGTCGGGCTCTGTCGGGCTCTACTGGGCCCTGTCGGGCCCTGTCGGGCTCTGTCGGGCTCTGTCGGGCTCTGTCGGGCTCAACAGGTCTCTGTCGGGCTCTGTCGGTTTCTGTCGGGCTCTGTCGGGCTCTGTCGGGCTCTGTCGGGCTCTACTGGGCTCTACTGGGCTCTGTCGGGCTCTGTCGGGCTCTACTGGGCCCTGTCGGGCTCTGTCGGGCTCTGTCGGGCCCTGTCGGGCCCTGTCGGGCCCTGTCGGGCTCTGTCGGGCTCTGTCGGGCTCTACTGGGCCCTGTCGGGCCCTGTCGGGCTCTGTCGGGCTCTGTCGGGCTCTGTCGGGCTCTATTGGGCCCTGTCGGGCTCTGTCGGGCTCTGTCGGGCCCTCTCGGGCCCTGTCGGGCTCTGTCGGGCTCTGTCGGGCTCTGTCGGGCCCTGTCGGGCCCTGTCGGGCTCTGTCGGGCTCTACTGGGCTCTGTCGGGCCCTGTCGGGCTCTGTCGGGCTCTGTCGGGCCCTGTCGGGCTCTGTCGGGCTCTGTCGGGCCCTGTCGGGCTCTGTCGGGCTCTGTCGGGCCCTGTCGGGCCCTGTCGGGCTCTGTCGGGCTCTGTCGGGCTCTAGTGGGCTAAACAGGGCTCTGTCGGGCCCTGTCGGGCCCTGTCGGGCCCTGTCGGGCTCTGTCGGGCTCTGTCGGGCCCTGTCGGGCTCTACTGGGCTCTGTCGGGCTCTGTCGGGCTCTACTGGGCTAAACTGGGCCCTGTCGGGCCCTGTCGGGCTCTGTCGGGCTCTGTCGGGCTCTACTGGGCTCTACTGGGCTCTGTCGGGCTCTGTCGGGCTGTGTCGGGCTCTGTCGGGCTCTACTGGGCTCTACTGGGCTCTGTCGGGCCCTGTCGGGCCCTGTCGGGCCCTGTCGGGCTCTGTCGGGCTCTACTGGGCTCTACTGGGCTCTACTGGGCTCTGTCGGGCTCTGTCGGGCTCTACTGGGCTCTACTGGGCTCTGTCGGGCTCTGTCGGGCCCTGTCGGGCCCTGTCGGGCTCTGTCGGGCCCTGTCGGGCTCTATCGGGCTCTGTCGGGCTCTACTGGGCTCTACTGGGCTCTGTCGGGCTCTGTCGGGCCCTGTCGGGCCCTGTCGGGCTCTGTCGGGCTCTGTCGGGCTCTGTCGGGCTCTACTGGGCTCTGTCGGGCCCTGTCGGGCCCTGTCGGGCCCTGTCGGGCTCTGTCGGCCTCTGTCGGCCTCTGTCGGGCTCTACTGGGCTCTGTCGGGCTCTGTCGGGCCCTGTCGGGCCCTGTCGGGCCCTGTCGGGCTCTGTCGGGCTCTACTGGGCTCTGTCGGGTTCTGTCGGGCTCTGTCGGACTCTGTCGGGCTCTACTTGGCTCTGTCGGGCTCTGTCGGGCCCTGTCGGGCTCTGTCGGGTTCTGTCGGGCTCTACTGGGCCCTGTCGGGCTCTGTCGGGCTCTGTCGGGCTCTGTCGGGCCCTGTCGGGCCCTGTCGGGCTCTGTCGGGCTCTGTCGGTCTCTACTGGGCTCTGTCGGGCCCTGTCGGGTTCTGTCGGGTTCTGTCGGGCTCTGTCGGGCTCTGTCGGGCTCTGTCGGCTCTACTGGGCTCTACTGGGCTCTGTCGGGCTCTACTGGGCCCTGTCGGGCTCTGTCGGGCTCTGTCGGGCTCTACTGGGCTCTGTCGGGCCCTGTCGGGCCCTGTCGGGCTCTGTCGGGCTCTACTGGGCCCTGTCGGGCTCTGTCGGGCCCTGTCGGGCTCTGTCGGGCTCTACTGGGCTCTACTGGGCTCTGTCGGGCTCTGTCGGGCTCTGTCGGGCTCTACTGGGCCCTGTCGAGCTCTGTCGGGCTCTGTCGGGCTCTGTCGGGCTCTGTCGGGCTCTACTGGGCCCTGTCGGGCCCTGTCGGGCTCTGTCGGGCTCTGTCGGGACCTGTCGGGCCCTGTCGGGCTCTGTCGGGCTCTGTCGGGCCCTGTCAGGCTCTGTCGGGCTCTGTCGGGCTCTACTGGGCTCTGTCGGGCTCTGTCGGGCCCTGTCGGGCTCTGTCGGGCTCTGTCGGGCTCTACTGGGCTCTGTCGGGCCCTGTCGGGCCCTGTCGGGCTCTGTCGGGCTCTACTGGGCCCTGTCGGGCTCTGTCGGGCTCTGTCGGGCTCTGTCGGGCTCTACTGGGCTCTACTGGGCTCTGTCGGGCTCTGTCGGGCTCTGTCGGGCTCTGTCGGACTCTGTCGGTCTGTACTGGGTCCTGTCAGGCCCTGTCGGGCCCGGTCGGGCTCTGTCGGCCTCTGTCGGGCTCTACTGGGCTCTGTCGGGCTCTGTCGGGCCCTGTCGGGCCCTGTCGGGCCCTGTCGGGCTCTGTCGGGCTCTGTCGGGCTCTACTGGGCTCTGTCGGGTTCTGTCGGGCTCTGTCGGGCTCTGTCGGGCTCTGTCGGGCTCTACTTGGCTCTGTCGGGCTCTGTCGGGCCCTGTCGGGCTCTGTCGGGTTCTGTCGGGCTCTACTGGGCCCTGTCGGGCTCTGTCGGGCTCTGTCGGGCTCTGTCGGGCCCTGTCGGGCCCTGTCGGGCTCTGTCGGGCTCTGTCGGTCTCTACTGGGCTCTGTCGGGCCCTGTCGGGTTCTGTCGGGTTCTGTCGGGCTCTGTCGGGCTCTGTCGGGCTCTGTCGGCTCTACTGGGCTCTACTGGGCTCTGTCGGGCTCTACTGGGCCCTGTCGGGCTCTGTCGGGCTCTGTCGGGCTCTGTCGGGCTCTACTGGGCTCTGTCGGGCCCTGTCGGGCCCTGTCGGGCTCTGTCGGGCTCTACTGGGCTCTGTCGGGCTCTGTCGGGCCCTGTCGGGCTCTGTCGGGCTCTACTGGGCTCTACTGGGCTCTGTCGGGCTCTGTCGGGCTCTGTCGGGCTCTACTGGGCCCTGTCGAGCTCTGTCGGGCTCTGTCGGGCTCTGTCGGGCTCTGTCGGGCTCTACTGGGCCCTGTCGGGCCCTGTCGGGCTCTGTCGGGCTCTGTCGGGACCTGTCGGGCCCTGTCGGGCTCTGTCGGGCTCTGTCGGGCCCTGTCAGGCTCTGTCGGGCTCTGTCGGCCTCTATCGGGCTCTGTCGGGCTCTACTGGGCCCTGTCGGGCCCTGTCGGGCTCTGTCGGGCTCTGTCGGGCTCTGTCGGGCTCTACTGGGCTCTGTCGGGCTCTGTCGGGCCCTGTCGGGCTCTGTCGGGCTCTGTCGGGCTCTACTGGGCTCTGTCGGGCCCTGTCGGGCCCTGTCGGGCTCTGTCGGGCTCTACTGGGCCCTGTCGGGCTCTGTCGGGCTCTGTCGGGCTCTGTCGGGCTCTACTGGGCTCTACTGGGCTCTGTCGGGCTCTGTCGGGCTCTGTCGGGCTCTGTCGGACTCTGTCGGTCTGTACTGGGTCCTGTCAGGCCCTGTCGGGCCCGGTCGGGCTCTGTCGGCCTCTGTCGGGCTCTACTGGGCTCTGTCGGGCTCTGTCGGGCCCTGTCGGGCCCTGTCGGGCCCTGTCGGGCTCTGTCGGGCTCTGTCGGGCTCTACTGGGCTCTGTCGGGTTCTGTCGGGCTCTGTCGGGCTCTGTCGGGCTCTGTCGGGCTCTACTTGGCTCTGTCGGGCTCTGTCGGGCCCTGTCGGGCTCTGTCGGGTTCTGTCGGGCTCTACTGGGCCCTGTCGGGCTCTGTCGGGCTCTGTCGGGCTCTGTCGGGCCCTGTCGGGCCCTGTCGGGCTCTGTCGGGCTCTGTCGGGCTCTACTGGGCTCTGTCGGGCCCTGTCGGGTTCTGTCGGGTTCTGTCGGGCTCTGTCGGGCTCTGTCGGGCTCTGTCGGGCTCTACTGGGCTCTACTGGGCTCTGTCGGGCTCTACTGGGCCCTGTCGGGCTCTGTCGGGCTCTGTCGGGCTCTGTCGGGCTCTACTGGGCTCTGTCGGGCCCTGTCGGGCCCTGTCGGGCTCTGTCGGGCTCTACTGGGCCCTGTCGGGCTCTGTCGGGCCCTGTCGGGCTCTGTCGGGCTCTACTGGGCTCTACTGGGCTCTGTCGGGCTCTACTGGGCCCTGTCGGGCTCTGTCGGGCTCTGTCGGGCTCTGTCGGGCTCTACTGGGCTCTGTCGGGCCCTGTCGGGCCCTGTCGGGCTCTGTCGGGCTCTACTGGGCCCTGTCGGGCTCTGTCGGGCCCTGTCGGGCTCTGTCGGGCTCTACTGGGCTCTACTGGGCTCTGTCGGGCTCTGTCGGGCTCTGTCGGGCTCTACTGGGCTCTGTCGGGCCCTGTCGGGCCCTGTCGGGCTCTGTCGGGCTCTACTGGGCCCTGTCGGGCTCTGTCGGGCTCTGTCGGGACCTGTCGGGCCCTGTCGGGCTCTGTCGGGCTCTGTCGGGCCCTGTCAGGCTCTGTCGGGCTCTGTCGGCCTCTATCGGGCTCTGTCGGGCTCTACTGGGCCCTGTCGGGCCCTGTCGGGCTCTGTCGGGCTCTGTCGGGCTCTGTCGGGCTCTACTGGGCTCTGTCGGGCTCTGTCGGGCCCTGTCGGGCTCTGTCGGGCTCTGTCGGGCTCTACTGGGCTCTGTCGGGCCCTGTCGGGCCCTGTCGGGCTCTGTCGGGCTCTACTGGGCCCTGTCGGGCTCTGTCGGGCTCTGTCGGGCTCTGTCGGGCTCTACTGGGCTCTACTGGGCTCTGTCGGGCTCTGTCGGGCTCTGTCGGGCTCTGTCGGACTCTGTCGGTCTGTACTGGGTCCTGTCAGGCCCTGTCGGGCCCGGTCGGGCTCTGTCGGGCTCTGTCGGGCTCTGTCGGGCTCTGTCGGGCTCTACTGGGCCCTGTCGGGCTCTGTCGGGTTCTGTCGGGCTCTGTCGGGCCCTGTCGGGCTCTGTCGGGCTCTGTCGGACTCTGTCGGGCTCTACTGGGCCCTGTCGGGCTCTGTCGGGCTCTGTCGGGCTGTGTCGGGCCCTGTCGGGCTCTGTCGGGCTGTGTCGGGCCCTGTCGGGCTCTGTCGGGCTCTGTCGGGCCCTGTCGGGCTCTGTCGGGCTCTGTCGGGCTCTACTGGGCCCTTTCGGGCTCTGTCGGGCTCTGTCGGGCTCTGTCGGGCTCTGTCGGGCTCTACTGGGCCCTGTCGGGCCCTGTCGGGCTCTGTCGGGCTCTGTCGGGCTCTGTCGGGCTCAACTGGTCTCTGTCGGGCTCTGTCGGGTTCTGTCGGGCTCTGTCGGGATCTGTCGGGCTCTGTCGGGCTCTACTGGGCTCTACTGGGCTCTGTCGGGCTCTGTCGGGCTCTACTGGGCTCTACTGGGCTCTGTCGGGCTCTGTCGGGCTCTGTTGGGCTCTGTCAGGCTCTGTCGGGCTCTTTCGGGCTCTACTGGGCCCTGTCGGGCTCTGTCGGGCTCTGTCGGGCCCTGTCGGGCTCTGTCGGGCTCTGTCGGGCTCTGTCGCGCCCTGTCGGTCTCTGTCGGGCCCTGTCGGGCCCTGTCGGGCTCTGTCGGGCCCTGTCGGGCTCTCTCGGGCTCTGTCGGGCTCTGTCGGGCTCTGTCGGGCTCTACTGGGCCCTGTCGGGCTCTGTCGGGCTCTGTCGGGCCCTGTCGGGCTCTGTCGGGCTCTGTCGGGCTCTGTCGGGCTCTACTGGGCTCTGTCGGGTTCTGTCGGGCTCTGTCGGGTTCTGTCGGGCTCTGTCGGGCTCTGTCGGGCTCTACTGGGCCCTGTCGGGCCCTGTCGGGCTCTGTCGGGCCATGTCGGGCTCTGTCGGGCTCTGTCGGGCTCTGTCGGGCCCTGTCGGGCTCTGTCGGGCTCTACTGGGCCCTGTCGGGCCCTGTCGGGCCCTACTGGGCACTGTCGGGCTCTGTCGGGCTCTGTCGGACCCTGTCGGTCTCTGTCGGGCTCTGTCGGGCTCTGTCGGGCTCTACTGGGCCCTGTCGGGCTCTGTCGGGCTCTGTCGGGCTCTGTCGGGCTCTACTGGACCCTGTCGGGCCCTGTCGGGCCCTGTCGGGCTCTGTCGGGCCCTGTCGGGCTCTGTCGGGCTCTGTCGGGCTCTACTGGGCCCTGTCGGGCCCTGTCGGGCCCTGTCGGGCTCTGTCGGGCCCTGTCGGGCTCTGTCGGGCTCTGTCGGGCTCTGTCGGGCTCTACTGGGCCCTGTCGGGCCCTGTCGGGCTCTGTCGGGCTCTGTCGGGCTCTACTGGGCTCTGTCGGGCTCTACTGGGCTCTACTGGGCCATGTCGGGCTCTGTCGGGCTCTGTCGGGCTCTGTCGGGCCCTGTCGGGCCCTGTCGGGCTCTGTCGGGCTCTGTCGGGCCCTGTCGGGCTCTGTCGGGCTCTGTCGGGCTCTACTGGGCCCTGTCGGGCTCTGTCGGGCTCTGTCGGGCTCTGTCGGGCTCTACTGGGCCCTGTCGGGCCCTGTCGGGTTCTGTCGGGCTCTGTCGGGCTCTGTCGGGTTCAACTGGTCTCTGTCGGGCTCTGTCGGTTTCTGTCGGGCTCTGTCGGGCTCTGTCGGGCTCTGTCGGGCTCTACTGGGCTCTACTGGGCTCTGTCGGGCTCTGTCGGGCTCTACTGGGCCCTGTCGGGCTCTGTCGGGCTCTGTCGGGCCCTGTCGGGCCCTGTCGGGCCCTGTTGGGCTCTGTCGGGCTCTGTCGGGCTCTACTGGGCCCTGTCGGGCCCTGTCGGGCTCTGTCGGGCTCTGTCGGGCTCTGTCGGGCTCTATTGGGCCCTGTCGGTCTCTGTCGGGCTCTGTCGGGCCCTCTCGGGCCCTGTCGGGCTCTGTCGGGCTCTGTCGGGCTCTGTCGGGCTCTACTGGGCTCTGTCGGGCCCTGTCGGGCTCTGTCGGGCTCTGTCGGGCCCTGTCGGGCTCTGTCGGGCCCTGTCGGGCTCTGTCGGGCTCTGTCGGGACCTGTCGGGCCCTGTCGGGCTCTGTCGGGCTCTGTCGGGCTCTACTGGGCTAAACAGGGCTCTGTCGGGCCTTGTCGGGCCCTGTCGGGCCCTGTCGGGCTCTGTCGGGCTCTGTCGGGCCCTGTCGGGCTCTGTCGGGCTCTACTGGGCTCTGTCGGGCTCTGTCGGGCTCTACTGGGCTAAACTGGGCCCTGTCGGGCCCTGTCGGGCTCTGTTGGGCTCTGTCGGGCTCTGTCGGGCTCTACTGGGCTGTACTGGGCTCTGTCGGGCTCTGTCGAGCTGTGTCGGGCTCTGTCGGGCTCTACTGGGCTCTACTGGGCTCTGTCGGGCCCTGTCGGGCCCTGTCGGGCCCTGTCGGGCTCTGTCGGGCTCTGTCGGGCTCTACTGGGCTCTACTGGGCTCTACTGGGCTCTGTCGGGCTCTGTCGGGCTCTACTGGGCTCTACTGGGCTCTGTCGGGCTCTGTCGGGCCCTGTCGGGCCCTGTCGGGCTCTGTCGGGCCCTGTCGGGCTCTATCTAGCTCTGTCGGGCTCTACTGGGCTCTACTGGGCTCTGTCGGGCCCTGTCGGGCCCTGTCGGGCTCTGTCGGGCTCTGTCGGGCTCTGTCGGGCTCTACTGGGCTCTGTCGGGCCCTGTCGGGCCCTGTCGGGCCCTGTCGGGCTCTGTCGGGCTCTGTCGGCCTCTGTCGGGCTCTACTGGGCTCTGTCGGGCTCTGTCGGGCCCTGTCGGGCCCTGTCGGGCCCTGTCGGGCTCTGTCGGGCTCTGTCGGGCTCTACTGGGCTCTGTCGGGTTCTGTCGGGCTCTGTCGGGCTCTGTCGGGCTCTGTCGGGCTCTACTTGGCTCTGTCGGGCTCTGTCGGGCCCTGTCGGGCTCTGTCGGGCTCTGTCGGGCTCTACTGGGCTCTGTCGGGCCCTGTCGGGTTCTGTCGGGTTCTGTCGGGCTCTGTCGGGCTCTGTCGGGCTCTGTCGGGCTCTACTGGGCTCTACTGGGCTCTGTCGGGCTCTACTGGGCCCTGTCGGGCTCTGTCGGGCTCTGTCGGGCTCTGTCGGGCTCTACTGGGCTCTGTCGGGCTCTGTCGGGCCCTGTCGGGCTCTGTCGGGCTCTACTGGGCCCTGTCGGGCTCTGTCGGGCCCTGTCGGGCTCTGTCTGGCTCTACTGGGCTCTACTGGGCTCTGTCGGGCTCTGTCGGGCTCTGTCGGGCTCTACTGGGCCCTGTCGAGCTCTGTCGGGCTCTGTCGGGCTCTGTCGGGCTCTGTCGGGCTCTACTGGGCCCTGTCGGGCCCTGTCGGGCTCTGTCGGGCTCTGTCGGGACCTGTCGGGCCCTGTCGGGCTCTGTCGGGCTCTGTCGGGCCCTGTCAGGCTCTGTCGGGCTCTGTCGGCCTCTATCGGGCTCTGTCGGGCTCTACTGGGCCCTGTCGGGCCCTGTCGGGTTCTGTCGGGCTCTGTCGGGCTCTGTCGGGCTCTACTGGGCTCTGTCGGGCTCTGTCGGGCCCTGTCGGGCTCTGTCGGGCTCTGTCGGGCTCTACTGGGCTCTGTCGGGCCCTGTCGGGCCCTGTCGGGCTCTACTGGGCTCTACTGGGCCCTGTCGGGCTCTGTCGGGCTCTGTCGGGCTCTGTCGGGCTCTACTGGGCTCTACTGGGCTCTGTCGGGCTCTGTCGGGCTCTGTCGGTCTCTGTCGGACTCTGTCGGTCTGTACTGGGTCCTGTCAGG
Source organism: Caloenas nicobarica (assembly GCF_036013445.1). Lineage (NCBI taxonomy): Eukaryota > Metazoa > Chordata > Aves > Columbiformes > Columbidae > Caloenas > Caloenas nicobarica. The sequence continues at coordinate 36,015 of NW_027016974.1, forward strand.
CCCTGTCGGGCCCGGTCGGGCTCTGTCGGGCTCTGTCGGGCTCTGTCGGGCTCTACTGGGCCCTGTCGGGCCCTGTCGGGCTCTGTCGGGCTCTGTCGGGCTCTGTCGGGCTCTACTGGGCTCTGTCGGGCTCTACTGGGCTCTACTGGGCCATGTGGGGCTCTGTCGGGCTCTGTCGGGCTCTGTCGGGCCCTGTCGGGCCCTGTCGGGCTCTGTCGGGCTCTGTCGGGCCCTGTCGGGCTCTGTCGGGCTCTACTGGGCCCTGTCGGGCTCTGTCGGGCTCTGTCGGGCTCTGTCGGGCTCTGTCGGGCTCTACTGGGCCCTGTCGGGCCCTGTCGGGCTCTGTCGGGCTCTGTCGGGCTCTGTCGGGCTCAACTGGTCTCTGTCGGGCTCTGTCGGTTTCTGTCGGGCTCTGTCGGGCTCTGTCGGGCTCTGTCGGGCTCTACTGGGCTCTACTGGGCTCTGTCGGGCTCTGTCGGGCTGTGTCGGGCTCTGTCGGGCTCTACTGGGCTCTACTGGGCTCTGTCGGGCCCTGTCGGGCCCTGTCGGGCCCTGTCGGGCTCTGTCGGGCTCTGTCGGGCTCTACTGGGCTCTACTGGGCTCTACTGGGCTCTGTCGGGCTCTGTCGGGCTCTACTGGGCTCTACTGGGCTCTGTCGGGCTCTGTCGGGCCCTGTCGGGCCCTGTCGGGCTCTGTCGGGCCCTGTCGGGCTCTATCGGGCTCTGTCAGGCTCTACTGGGCTCTACTGGTCTCTGTCGGGCTCTGTCGGGCCCTGTCGGGCCCTGTCGGGCTCTGTCGGGCTCTGTCGGGCTCTGTCGGGCTCTACTGGGCTCTGTCGGGCCCTGTCGGGCCCTGTCGGGCCCTGTCGGGCTCTACTGGGCTCTTTCGGGCTCTGTCGGGCTCTACTGTGCCCTGTCGGGCTCTGTCAGGCTCTGTCGGGCTCTGTCGGGCCCCACAGAGCCCGACAGAGCCCGACAGGGCCCGACAGGGCCCGACAGAGCCCAGTTTAGCCCAGTAGAGCCCGACAGAGCCCGACAGAGCCCGACAGAGCCCAGTAGAGCCCAGTAGAGCCCGACAGAGCCCGACAGAGCCCGACAGAGCCCGACAGAGCCCGACAGGGCCCGACAGGGCCCAGTTTAGCCCAGTAGAGCCCGACAGAGCCCGACAGAGCCCGACAGTGCCCGACAGGGCCCGACAGAGCCCGACAGAGCCCGACAGGGCCCGACAGGGCCCGACAGGGCCCGACAGAGCCCAGTTTAGCCCAGTAGAGCCCGACAGAGCCCGACAGAGCCCGACAGAGCCCGACAGGGCCCGACAGGGCCCGAGAAAGCCCGACAGAGCCCAGTAGAGCCCAGTAGAGCCCGACAGAGCCCGACAGGGCCCGACAGAGCCCGACAGAGCCCGACAGAGCCCGACAGGGCCCGACAGGGCCCGACAGAGCCCGACAGAGCCCAGTAGAGCCCAGTAGAGCCCGACAGAGCCCGACAGAGCCCGACAGCGCCCGACAGGGCCCAGTAGAGCCCGACAGAGCCCGACAGAGCCCGACAGAGCCCGACAGGGCCCGACAGGGCCCGACAGGGAACAGTAGAGCCCAGTAGAGCCCGACAGAGCCCGACAGAGCCCGACAGGGCCCGACAGGGCCCGACAGGGAACAGTAGAGCCCAGTAGAGCCCGACAGAGCCCGACAGAGCCCGACAGAGCCCGACAGAGCCCGAAAGGGCCCGACAGGGCCCGACAGAGCCCAGTAGAGCCCAGTAGAGCCCGACAGAGCCCGACAGAACCCGTCAGAGCCCAACAGAGCCCAGTAGAGCCCGACAGAGCCCGACAGAGCCCGACAGAGCCCGACAGGGCCCGACAGGGCCCGACAGGGCCCAGTAGAGCCCGACAGAGCCCAACAGAGCCCGACAGAGCCCGACAGGGCCCAGTAGAGCCCGACAGAGCCCGACAGAGCCCGACAGAGCCCAGTAGAGCCCAGTAGAGCCCGACAGAGCCCGACAGAGCCCGACAGAGCCCGACAGGGCCCGACAGAGCCCGACAGAGCCCGACAGGGCCCGATAGGGCCCAGTAGAGCCCGACAGAGCCCGACAGGGCCCGACAGAGCCCGACAGAGCCCGACAGGGCCCAGTAGAGCCCGACAGAGCCCAACAGAGCCCGACAGGGCCCGACAGAGCCCGACAGAGCCCGACAGGGACCGACAGGGCCCGACAGAGCCCGACAGAGCCCAGTAGAGCCCGACAGAGCCCGACAGAGCCCGACAGAGCCCGACAGAGCCCGACAGGGCCCGACAGAGCCCGAAAGAGCCCGACAGGGCCCAGTAGAGCCCGACAGAGCCCGACAGAGCCCAGTAGAGCCCGACAGAGCCCGACAGAGCCCGACAGAGCCCAGTAGAGCCCGACAGAGCCCGACAGAGCCCGACAGGGCCCGACAGGGCCCGACAGGACCCGACAGAGCCCGACAGAGCCCAGTAGAGCCCGACAGAGCCCGACAGAGCCCGACAGAGCCCGACAGGGCCCGACAGAGCCCAGTAGAGCCCGACAGAGCCCGACAGAGCCCGACAGAGCCCGACAGAGCCCGACAGGGCCCAGTAGAACCCGACAGAGCCCGACAGAGCCCAGTAGAGCCCGACAGAGCCCGACAGGGCCCGACAGGGCCCGACAGAGCCCGACAGAACCCGACAGAGCCCGACAGAGCCCAGTAGAGCCCGACAGAGCCCGACAGGGCCCGACAGGGAACAGTAGAGCCCAGTAGACCCTAGTAGAGCCCTACAGAGCCAGACAGAGCCCGACAGAGCCCAGTAGAGCCCGACAGAGCCCAGTATAGCCCAGTAGAGCCCGACAGAGCCCGACAGAGCCCGACAGGGCCCGACAGAGCCCGACAGAGCCCGACAGGGCCCGACAGGGCCCGACAGGGAACAGTAGAGCCCAGTAGAGCCCAACAGAGCCCGACAGAGCCCGACAGGGCCCGACAGGGCCCGACAGGGCCCGACAGGGAACAGTAGAGCCCAGTAGAGCCCGACAGAGCCCGACAGAGCCCGACAGGGCCCGACAGAGCCCGACAGAGCCCGACAAAGCCCGACAGGGCCCGACAGGGAACAGTAGAGCCCAGTAGAGCCCGACAGAACCCGACAGAGCCCGACAGGGCCCGACAGGGCCCGACAGAGCCCGACAGAGCCCGACAGAGCCCGACAGGGCCCGACAGAGCCCGACAGAGCCCGACAGGGCCCGACAGAGCCCGACAGAGCCCAGTAGAACCCAGTAGAGCCCGACAGAGCCCGACAGAACCCGACAGAGCCCGACAGGGCCCGACAGGGCCCGACAGAGCCCGACAGAGCCTGACAGAGCCCGACAGGGCCCGACAGAGCCCGACAGAGCCCGACAGAGCCCGACAGGGCCCGACAGAGCCCGACAGAGCCCAGTAGAACCCAGTAGAGCCCGACAGAGCCCGACAGGGCCCGACAGAGCCCGACAGAGCCCGACAGAGCCCAGTAGAGCCCGACAGAGCCCGACAGAGTCTGACAGAGCCCGACAGAGCCCGACAGAGCCCAGTAGAGCCCAGTAGAGCCCGACAGAGCCCGACAGGGCCCGACAGGGCCCGACAGAGCCCAGTTTAGCCCAGTAGAGCCCGACAGAGCCCGACAGAGCCCGACAGAGCCCAGTAGAGCCCGACAGAGCCCGACAGAGCCCGACAGATCCCGACAGAGCCCGAAGGGGCCCGACAGGGCCCGACAGAGCCCAGTAGAGCCCAGTAGAGCCCGACAGAGCCCGACAGAGCCCGACAGAGCCCGACAGAGCACAGTAGAGCCCGACAGAGCCCGACAGAGCCCGACAGGGCCCGACAGGGCCTGACAGGGCCCGACAGAGCCCAGTTTAGCCCAGTAGAGCCCGACAGAGCCCGAGAGAGCCCGACAGGGCCCGACAGGGCCCAGTAGAGCCCGACAGAGCCCGACAGAGCCCGACAGAGCCCGACAGGGCCCGACAGGGCCCGACAGGGCCCAGTAGAGCACGACAGAGCCCGACAGAGCCCGACAGAGCCCGACAGAGCCCAGTAGAGCCCGACAGAGCCCGACAGAGCCCGACAGGGCCCGACAGGGCCCGACAGAGCCCGACAGAGTCCGACAGAGCCCAGTAGAGCCCGACAGAGCCCGACAGAGCCCGACAGAGCCCGACAGGGCCCGACAGAGCCCAGTAGAGCCCGACAGAGCCCGACAGAGCCCGACAGGGCCTGACAGAGCCCGACAGAGCCCGACAGGGCCCGACAGGGCCCGACAGGGAACAGTAGAGCCCAGTAGAGCCCGACAGAGCCCGACAGAGCCCGACAGGGCCCGACAGGGCCCGACAGGGAACAGTAGAGCCCAGTAGAGCCCGACAGAGCCCGACAGAGCCCGACAGAGCCCGACAGAGCCCGAAAGGGCCCGACAGGGCCCGACAGAGCCCAGTAGAGCCCAGTAGAGCCCGACAGAGCCCGACAGAACCCGTCAGAGCCCGACAGAGCCCAGTAGAGCCCGACAGAGCCCGACAGAGCCCGACAGAGCCCGACAGGGCCCGACAGGGCCCGACAGGGCCCAGTAGAGCCCGACAGAGCCCGACAGAGCCCGACAGAGCCCGACCGGGCCCAGTAGAGCCCGACAGAGCCCGACAGAGCCCGACAGAGCCCAGTAGAGCCCAGTAGAGCCCGACAGAGCCCGACAGAGCCCGACAGGGCCCGACAGAGCCCGACAGAGCCCGACAGGGCCCGATAGGGCCCAGTAGAGCCCGACAGAGCCCGACAGGGCCCGACAGAGCCCGACAGAGCCCGACAGGGCCCAGTAGAGCCCGACAGAGCCCGACAGAGCCCAACAGAGCCCGACAGGGCCCGACAGAGCCCGACAGAGCCCGACAGGGACCGACAGGGCCCGACAGAGCCCGACAGAGCCCAGTAGAGCCCGACAGAGCCCGACAGAGCCCGACAGAGCCCGACAGAGCCCGACAGGGCCCAGTAGAGCCCAGTAGAGCCCGACAGAGCCCAGTAGAGCCCGACAGAGCCCGACAGAGCCCGACAGAGCCCGACAGAGCCCGACAGAGCCCGACAGGGCCCAGTAGAGCCCGACAGAGCCCGACAGAGCCCGACAGAGCCCGACAGAGCCCGACAGGGCCCGACAGAGCCCGAAAGAGCCCGACAGGGCCCAGTAGAGCCCGACAGAGCCCGACAGAGCCCAGTAGAGCCCGACAGAGCCCGACAGAGCCCGACAGAGCCCAGTAGAGCCCGACAGAGCCCGACAGGGCCCGACAGGGCCCGACAGGACCCGACAGAGCCCGACAGAGCCCGACAGAGCCCGACAGGGCCCGACAGGGCCTGACAGGGCCTGACAGAGCCCAGTAGAGCCCAGTAGAGCCCGACAGAGCCCGACAGAGCCCGACAGAGCCCGACAGGGCCCGACAGGGCCCGACAGGGCCCAGTTTAGCCCAGTAGAGCCCGACAGAGCCCGACAGAGCCCGACAGAGCCCGACAGGGCCCGACAGAGCCTGACAGAGCCCGACAGGGCCCGACAGGGCCCGACAGGGCCCGACAGAGCCCAGTTTAGCCCAGTAGAGCCCGACAGAGCCCGACAGAGCCCGACAGAGCCCGACAGGGCCCGACAGGGCCCGAGAAAGGCCGACAGAGCCCAGTAGAGCCCAGTAGAGCCCGACAGAGCCCGACAGGGCCCGACAGAGCCCGACAGAGCCCGACAGAGCCCGACAGGGCCCGACAGGGCCCGACAGAGCCCGACAGAGCCCAGTAGAGCCCAGTAGAGCCCGACAGAGCCCGACAGTGCCCCACAGAGCCCGACAGAGCCCGACAGAGCCCGACAGGGCCCGACAGAGTCTGACAGAGCCCGACAGAGCCCGACAGAGCCCAGTAGAGCCCAGTAGAGCCCGACAGAGCCCGACAGAGCCCGACAGAGCCCGACAGGGCCCGACAGGGCCCGACAGGGCCCAGTAGAGCACGACAGAGCCCGACAGAGCCCGACAGAGCCCGACAGAGCCCAGTAGAGCCCGACAGAGCCCGACAGAGCCCGACAGGGCCCGACAGGGCCCGACAGAGCCCGACAGAGTCCGACAGAGCCCAGTAGAGCCCGACAGAGCCCGACAGAGCCCGACAGAGCCCGACAGGGCCCGACAGAGCCCAGTAGAGCCCGACAGAGCCCGACAGAGCCCGACAGGGCCTGACAGAGCCCGACAGAGCCCGACAGGGCCCGACAGGGCCCGACAGGGAACAGTAGAGCCCAGTAGAGCCCGACAGAGCCCGACAGAGCCCGACAGGGCCCGACAGGGCCCGACAGGGAACAGTAGAGCCCAGTAGAGCCCGACAGAGCCCGACAGAGCCCGACAGAGCCCGACAGAGCCCGAAAGGGCCCGACAGGGCCCGACAGAGCCCAGTAGAGCCCAGTAGAGCCCGACAGAGCCCGACAGAACCCGTCAGAGCCCGACAGAGCCCAGTAGAGCCCGACAGAGCCCGACAGAGCCCGACAGAGCCCGACAGGGCCCGACAGGGCCCGACAGGGCCCAGTAGAGCCCGACAGAGCCCGACAGAGCCCGACAGAGCCCGACCGGGCCCAGTAGAGCCCGACAGAGCCCGACAGAGCCCGACAGAGCCCAGTAGAGCCCAGTAGAGCCCGACAGAGCCCGACAGAGCCCGACAGGGCCCGACAGAGCCCGACAGAGCCCGACAGGGCCCGATAGGGCCCAGTAGAGCCCGACAGAGCCCGACAGGGCCCGACAGAGCCCGACAGAGCCCGACAGGGCCCAGTAGAGCCCGACAGAGCCCGACAGAGCCCAACAGAGCCCGACAGGGCCCGACAGAGCCCGACAGAGCCCGACAGGGACCGACAGGGCCCGACAGAGCCCGACAGAGCCCAGTAGAGCCCGACAGAGCCCGACAGAGCCCGACAGAGCCCGACAGAGCCCGACAGGGCCCAGTAGAGCCCAGTAGAGCCCGACAGAGCCCAGTAGAGCCCGACAGAGCCCGACAGAGCCCGACAGAGCCCGACAGAGCCCGACAGAGCCCGACAGGGCCCAGTAGAGCCCGACAGAGCCCGACAGAGCCCGACAGAGCCCGACAGAGCCCGACAGGGCCCGACAGAGCCCGAAAGAGCCCGACAGGGCCCAGTAGAGCCCGACAGAGCCCGACAGAGCCCAGTAGAGCCCGACAGAGCCCGACAGAGCCCGACAGAGCCCAGTAGAGCCCGACAGAGCCCGACAGGGCCCGACAGGGCCCGACAGGACCCGACAGAGCCCGACAGAGCCCAGTAGAGCCCGACAGAGCCCGACAGAGCCCGACAGAGCCCGACAGGGCCCGACAGAGCCCAGCAGAGCCCGACAGAGCCCGACAGAGCCCGACAGAGCCCGACAGAGCCCGACAGGGCCCAGTAGAACCCGACAGAGCCCGACAGAGCCCAGTAGAGCCCGACAGAGCCCGACAGGGCCCGACAGGGCCCGACAGAGCCCGACAGAACCCGACAGAGCCCGACAGAGCCCAGTAGAGCCCGACAGAGCCCGACAGGGCCCGACAGGGAACAGTAGAGCCCAGTAGACCCTAGTAGAGCCCTACAGAGCCAGACAGAGCCCGACAGAGCCCAGTAGAGCCCGACAGAGCCCAGTATAGCCCAGTAGAGCCCGACAGAGCCCGACAGAGCCCGACAGAGCCCGACAGAGCCCGACAGGGCCCGACAGGGCCCGACAGGGAACAGTAGAGCCCAGTAGAGCCCAACAGAGCCCGACAGAGCCCGACAGGGCCCGACAGGGCCCGACAGGGCCCGACAGGGAACAGTAGAGCCCAGTAGAGCCCGACAGAGCCCGACAGAGCCCGACAGGGCCCGACAGAGCCTGACAGAGCCCGACAGAGCCCGACAGGGCCCGACAGGGAACAGTAGAACCCAGTAGAGCCCGACAGAGCCCGACAGGGCCCGACAGGGCCCGACAGAGTCCGACAGAACCCGACAGAGCCCGACAGAGCCCAGTAGAGCCCGACAGAGCCCGACAGAGCCCGACAGGGCCCGACAGGGCCTGACAGAGCCCAGTAGAGCCCAGTAGAGCCCGACAGAGCCCGACAGAGCCCGACAGAGCCCGACAGGGCCCGACAGGGCCCGACAGGGCCCAGTTTAGCCCAGTAGAGCCCGACAGAGCCCGACAGAGCCCGACAGAGCCCGACAGGGCCCGACAGAGCCTGACAGAGCCCGACAGGGCCCGACAGGGCCCGACAGGGCCCGACAGAGCCCAGTTTAGCCCAGTAGAGCCCGACAGAGCCCGACAGAGCCCGACAGAGCCCGACAGGGCCCGACAGGGCCCGAGAAAGGCCGACAGAGCCCAGTAGAGCCCAGTAGAGCCCGACAGAGCCCGACAGGGCCCGACAGAGCCCGACAGAGCCCGACAGAGCCCGACAGGGCCCGACAGGGCCCGACAGAGCCCGACAGAGCCCAGTAGAGCCCAGTAGAGCCCGACAGAGCCCGACAGTGCCCCACAGAGCCCGACAGAGCCCGACAGAGCCCGACAGGGCCCGACAGAGTCTGACAGAGCCCGACAGAGCCCGACAGAGCCCAGTAGAGCCCAGTAGAGCCCGACAGAGCCCGACAGAGCCCGACAGAGCCCGACAGGGCCCGACAGAGCCCAGTTTAGCCCAGTAGAGCCCGACAGAGCCCGACAGAGCCCGACAGAGCCCAGTAGAGCCCGACAGAGCCCGACAGAGCCCGACAGATCCCGACAGAGCCCGAAGGGGCCCGACAGGGCCCGACAGAGCCCAGTTTAGCCCAGTAGAGCCCGACAGAGCCCGACAGGGCCCGACAGAGCCCGACAGAGCCCGACAGAGCCCGACAGGGCCCGACAGCGCCCGACAGGGCCCAGTAGAGCCCGACAGAGCCCGACAGAGCCAGACAGAGCCCGACAGAGCCCGACAGAGCCCGACAGAGCCCAGTATAGCCCAGTAGAGCCCGACAGAGCCCGACAGAGCCCGACAGGGCCCGACAGAGCCCGACAGAGCCCGACAGGGCCCGACAGGGCCCGACAGGGAACAGTAGAGCCCAGTAGAGCCCGACAGAGCCCGACAGATCCCGACAGGGCCCGACAGGGCCCGACAGGGAACAGTAGAGCCCAGTAGAGCCCGACAGAGCCCGACAGAGCCCGACAGAGTCCGAAAGGGCCCGACAGGGCCCGACAGAGCCCAGTAGGGCCCAGTAGATCCCGACAGAGCCCGACAGAACCCGTCAGAGCCCGACAGAGCCCAGTAGAGCCCGACAGAGCCCGACAGAGCCCGACAGGGCGCGACAGGGCCCGACAGAGCCCAGTAGAGCCCAGTAGAGCCCGACAGAGCCCGACAGAGCCCGACAGAGCCCGACAGAGCCCGACAGGGCCCAGTAGAGCCCGACAGAGCCCGACAGAGCCCGACAGAGCCCGACAGAGCCCAGTAGAGCCCAGTAGAGCCCGACAGAGCCCGACAGAGCCCGACAGGGCCCGACAGAGCCCGACCGAGCCCGACAGGGCCCGACAGGGCCCAGTAGAGCCCGACAGAGCCCGACAGGGCCCGACAGAGCCCGACAGAGCCCGACAGGGCCCAGTAGAGCCCGACAGAGCCCGACAGAGCCCAACAGAGCCCGACAGGACCCGACAGAGCCCGACAGAGCCCGACAGGGACCGACAGGGCCCGACAGAGCCCGACAGAGCCCAGTAGAGCCCGACAGAGTCCGACAGAGCCCGACAGAGCCCGACAGAGCCCGACAGGGCCCAGTAGAGCCCAGTAGAGCCCGACAGAGCCCAGTAGAGCCCGACAGAGCCCGACAGAGCCCGACAGAGCCCGACAGGGCCCGACAGAGCCCGACAGAGCCCGACAGAGCCCGAAAGAGCCCGACAGGGCCCAGTAGAGCCCGACAGAGCCCGACAGAGCCCGACAGAGCCCGACAGAGCCCGACAGGGCCCGACAGAGCCCGAAAGAGCCCGACAGGGCCCAGTAGAGCCCGACAGAGCCCGACAGAGCCCAGTAGAGCCCGACAGAGCCCGACAGAGCCCGACAGAGCCCAGTAGAGCCCGACAGAGCCCGACAGAGCCCGACAGGGCCCGACAGAGCCCGACAGGACCCGACAGAGCCCGACAGAGCCCAGTAGAGCCCGACAGAGCCCGACAGAGCCCGACAGAGCCCGACAGGGCCCGACAGAGCCCAGTAGAGCCCGACAGAGCCCGACAGAGCCCGACAGAGCCCGACAGGGCCCGACATGGCCCGACAGGGCCCGATAGGGAACAGTAGAGCCCAGTAGAGCCCGACAGAGCCCGACAGAGCCCGACAGGGCCCGACAGAGCCCGACAGAGCCCGACAGAGCCCGACAGGGCCCGACAGGGAACAGTAGAGCCCAGTAGAGCCCGACAGAACCCGACAGAGCCCGACAGGGCCCGACAGGGCCTGACAGAGCCCGACAGAACCCGACAGAGCCCGACAGGGCCCGACAGAGCCCGACAGAGCCCGACAGAGCCCGACAGGGCCCGACAGAGCCCGACAGAGCCCAGTAGAGCCCAGTAGAGCCCGACAGAGCCCGACAGGGCCCGACAGAGCCCGACAGGGCCCGACAGAGCCCGACAGAGCCCAGTAGAACCCAGTAGAGCCCGACAGAGCCCGACAGGGCCCGACAGAGCCCGACAGAGCCCGACAGAGCCCGACAGAGCCCGAAAGAGCCCGACAGGGCCCAGTAGAGCCCGACAGAGCCCGACAGAGCCCAGTAGAGCCCGACAGAGCCCGACAGAGCCCGACAGAGCCCAGTAGAGCCCGACAGAGCCCGACAGAGCCCGACAGGGCCCGACAGGGCCCGACAGGACCCGACAGAGCCCGACAGAGCCCAGTAGAGCCCGACAGAGCCCGACAGAGCCCGACAGGGCCCGACAGGGCCCGACAGAGCCCGACAGAGCCCAGTAGAGCCCAGTAGAGCCCGACAGAGCCCGACAGTGCCCCACAGAGCCCGACAGAGCCCGACAGAGCCCGACAGGGCCCGACAGGGCCCGACAGAGCCCGACAGAGCCCAGTAGAGCCCAGTAGAGCCCGACAGAGCCCGACAGTGCCCCACAGAGCCCGACAGAGCCCGACAGAGCCCGACAGGGCCCGACAGAGTCTGACAGAGCCCGACAGAGCCCGACAGAGCCCAGTAGAGCCCAGTAGAGCCCGACAGAGCCCGACAGAGCCCGACAGAGCCCGACAGGGCCCGACAGAGCCCAGTTTAGCCCAGTAGAGCCCGACAGAGCCCGACAGAGCCCGACAGAGCCCAGTAGAGCCCGACAGAGCCCGACAGAGCCCGACAGATCCCGACAGAGCCCGAAGGGGCCCGACAGGGCCCGACAGAGCCCAGTTTAGCCCAGTAGAGCCCGACAGAGCCCGACAGGGCCCGACAGAGCCCGACAGAGCCCGACAGAGCCCGACAGGGCCCGACAGCGCCCGACAGGGCCCAGTAGAGCCCGACAGAGCCCGACAGAGCCAGACAGAGCCCGACAGAGCCCGACAGAGCCCGACAGAGCCCAGTATAGCCCAGTAGAGCCCGACAGAGCCCGACAGAGCCCGACAGGGCCCGACAGAGCCCGACAGAGCCCGACAGGGCCCGACAGGGCCCGACAGGGAACAGTAGAGCCCAGTAGAGCCCGACAGAGCCCGACAGATCCCGACAGGGCCCGACAGGGCCCGACAGGGAACAGTAGAGCCCAGTAGAGCCCGACAGAGCCCGACAGAGCCCGACAGAGTCCGAAAGGGCCCGACAGGGCCCGACAGAGCCCAGTAGGGCCCAGTAGATCCCGACAGAGCCCGACAGAACCCGTCAGAGCCCGACAGAGCCCAGTAGAGCCCGACAGAGCCCGACAGAGCCCGACAGGGCGCGACAGGGCCCGACAGAGCCCAGTAGAGCCCAGTAGAGCCCGACAGAGCCCGACAGAGCCCGACAGAGCCCGACAGAGCCCGACAGGGCCCAGTAGAGCCCGACAGAGCCCGACAGAGCCCGACAGAGCCCGACAGAGCCCAGTAGAGCCCAGTAGAGCCCGACAGAGCCCGACAGAGCCCGACAGGGCCCGACAGAGCCCGACCGAGCCCGACAGGGCCCGACAGGGCCCAGTAGAGCCCGACAGAGCCCGACAGGGCCCGACAGAGCCCGACAGAGCCCGACAGGGCCCAGTAGAGCCCGACAGAGCCCGACAGAGCCCAACAGAGCCCGACAGGACCCGACAGAGCCCGACAGAGCCCGACAGGGACCGACAGGGCCCGACAGAGCCCGACAGAGCCCAGTAGAGCCCGACAGAGTCCGACAGAGCCCGACAGAGCCCGACAGAGCCCGACAGGGCCCAGTAGAGCCCAGTAGAGCCCGACAGAGCCCAGTAGAGCCCGACAGAGCCCGACAGAGCCCGACAGAGCCCGACAGGGCCCGACAGAGCCCGACAGAGCCCGACAGAGCCCGAAAGAGCCCGACAGGGCCCAGTAGAGCCCGACAGAGCCCGACAGAGCCCGACAGAGCCCGACAGAGCCCGACAGGGCCCGACAGAGCCCGAAAGAGCCCGACAGGGCCCAGTAGAGCCCGACAGAGCCCGACAGAGCCCAGTAGAGCCCGACAGAGCCCGACAGAGCCCGACAGAGCCCAGTAGAGCCCGACAGAGCCCGACAGAGCCCGACAGGGCCCGACAGAGCCCGACAGGACCCGACAGAGCCCGACAGAGCCCAGTAGAGCCCGACAGAGCCCGACAGAGCCCGACAGAGCCCGACAGGGCCCGACAGAGCCCAGTAGAGCCCGACAGAGCCCGACAGAGCCCGACAGAGCCCGACAGGGCCCGACATGGCCCGACAGGGCCCGATAGGGAACAGTAGAGCCCAGTAGAGCCCGACAGAGCCCGACAGAGCCCGACAGGGCCCGACAGAGCCCGACAGAGCCCGACAGAGCCCGACAGGGCCCGACAGGGAACAGTAGAGCCCAGTAGAGCCCGACAGAACCCGACAGAGCCCGACAGGGCCCGACAGGGCCTGACAGAGCCCGACAGAACCCGACAGAGCCCGACAGGGCCCGACAGAGCCCGACAGAGCCCGACAGAGCCCGACAGGGCCCGACAGAGCCCGACAGAGCCCAGTAGAGCCCAGTAGAGCCCGACAGAGCCCGACAGGGCCCGACAGAGCCCGACAGGGCCCGACAGAGCCCGACAGAGCCCAGTAGAACCCAGTAGAGCCCGACAGAGCCCGACAGGGCCCGACAGAGCCCGACAGAGCCCGACAGAGCCCGACAGAGCCCGAAAGAGCCCGACAGGGCCCAGTAGAGCCCGACAGAGCCCGACAGAGCCCAGTAGAGCCCGACAGAGCCCGACAGAGCCCGACAGAGCCCAGTAGAGCCCGACAGAGCCCGACAGAGCCCGACAGGGCCCGACAGGGCCCGACAGGACCCGACAGAGCCCGACAGAGCCCAGTAGAGCCCGACAGAGCCCGACAGAGCCCGACAGAGCCCGACAGGGCCCGACAGAGCCCAGTAGAGCCCGACAGAGCCCGACAGAGCCCGACAGAGCCCGACAGAGCCCGACAGGGCCCAGTAGAACCCGACAGAGCCCGACAGAGCCCAGTAGAGCCCGACAGAGCCCGACAGGGCCCGACAGGGCCCGACAGAGCCCGACAGAACCCGACAGAGCCCGACAGAGCCCAGTAGAGCCCGACAGAGCCCGACAGGGCCCGACAGGGAACAGTAGAGCCCAGTAGACCCTAGTAGAGCCCTACAGAGCCAGACAGAGCCCGACAGAGCCCAGTAGAGCCCGACAGAGCCCAGTATAGCCCAGTAGAGCCCGACAGAGCCCGACAGAGCCCGACAGGGCCCGACAGAGCCCGACAGAGCCCGACAGGGCCCGACAGGGCCCGACAGGGAACAGTAGAGCCCAGTAGAGCCCAACAGAGCCCGACAGAGCCCGACAGGGCCCGACAGGGCCCGACAGGGCCCGACAGGGAACAGTAGAGCCCAGTAGAGCCCGACAGAGCCCGACAGAGCCCGACAGGGCCCGACAGAGCCCGACAGAGCCCGACAAAGCCCGACAGGGCCCGACAGGGAACAGTAGAGCCCAGTAGAGCCCGACAGAACCCGACAGAGCCCGACAGGGCCCGACAGGGCCCGACAGAGCCCGACAGAGCCCGACAGAGCCCGACAGGGCCCGACAGAGCCCGACAGAGCCCGACAGGGCCCGACAGAGCCCGACAGAGCCCAGTAGAACCCAGTAGAGCCCGACAGAGCCCGACAGAACCCGACAGAGCCCGACAGGGCCCGACAGGGCCCGACAGAGCCCGACAGAGCCCGACAGAGCCCGACAGGGCCCGACAGAGCCCGACAGAGCCCGACAGAGCCCGACAGGGCCCGACAGAGCCCGACAGAGCCCAGTAGAACCCAGTAGAGCCCGACAGAGCCCGACAGGGCCCGACAGAGCCCGACAGAGCCCGACAGAGCCCAGTAGAGCCCGACAGAGCCCGACAGAGTCTGACAGAGCCCGACAGAGCCCGACAGAGCCCAGTAGAGCCCAGTAGAGCCCGACAGAGCCCGACAGGGCCCGACAGGGCCCGACAGAGCCCAGTTTAGCCCAGTAGAGCCCGACAGAGCCCGACAGAGCCCGACAGAGCCCAGTAGGGCCTGACAGAGCCCGACAGAGCCCGACAGATCCCGACAGAGCCCGAAGGGGCCCGACAGGGCCCGACAGAGCCCAATTTAGCCCAGTAGAGCCCGACAGAGCCCGACAGAGCCCGACAGAGCCCGACAGAGCACAGTAGAGCCCGACAGAGCCCGACAGAGCCCGACAGGGCCCGACAGGGCCTGACAGGGCCCGACAGAGCCCAGTTTAGCCCAGTAGAGCCCGACAGAGCCCGACAGAGACCGACAGGGCCCGACAGGGCCCAGTAGAGCACGACAGAGCCCGACAGAGCCCGACAGAGCCCGACAGAGCCCAGTAGAGCCCGACAGAGCCCGACAGAGCCCGACAGGGCCCGACAGGGCCCGACAGAGCCCGACAGAGCCCGACAGAGCCCAGTAGAGCCCGACAGAGCCCGACAGAGCCCGACAGAGCCCGACAGGGCCCGACAGAGCCCAGTAGAGCCCGACAGAGCCCGACAGAGCCCGACAGGGCCCGACAGAGCCCGACAGAGCCCGACAGGGCCCGACAGGGCCCGACAGGGAACAGTAGAGCCCAGTAGAGCCCGACAGAGCCCGACAGAGCCCGACAGGGCCCGACAGGGCCCGACAGGGAACAGTAGAGCCCAGTAGAGCCCGACAGAGCCCGACAGAGCCCGACAGAGCCCGACAGAGCCCGAAAGGGCCCGACAGGGCCCGACAGAGCCCAGTAGAGCCCAGTAGAGCCCGACAGAGCCCGACAGAACCCGTCAGAGCCCGACAGAGCCCAGTAGAGCCCGACAGAGCCCGACAGAGCCCGACAGGGCCCGACAGGGCCCGACAGGGCCCAGTAGAGCCCGACAGAGCCCGACAGAGCCCGACAGAGCCCGACCGGGCCCAGTAGAGCCCGACAGAGCCCGACAGAGCCCGACAGAGCCCAGTAGAGCCCAGTAGAGCCCGACAGAGCCCGACAGAGCCCGACAGGGCCCGACAGAGCCCGACAGAGCCCGACAGGGCCCGATAGGGCCCAGTAGAGCCCGACAGAGCCCGACAGGGCCCGACAGAGCCCGACAGAGCCCGACAGGGCCCAGTAGAGCCCGACAGAGCCCGACAGAGCCCAACAGAGCCCGACAGGGCCCGACAGAGCCCGACAGAGCCCGACAGGGACCGACAGGGCCCGACAGAGCCCGACAGAGCCCAGTAGAGCCCGACAGAGCCCGACAGAGCCCGACAGAGCCCGACAGAGCCCGACAGGGCCCAGTAGAGCCCAGTAGAGCCCGACAGAGCCCAGTAGACCCCGACAGAGCCCGACAGAGCCCGACAGAGCCCGACAGAGCCCGACAGAGCCCGACAGGGCCCAGTAGAGCCCGACAGAGCCCGACAGAGCCCGACAGAGCCCGACAGAGCCCGACAGGGCCCGACAGAGCCCGAAAGAGCCCGACAGGGCCCAGTAGAGCCCGACAGAGCCCGACAGAGCCCAGTAGAGCCCGACAGAGCCCGACAGAGCCCGACAGAGCCCAGTAGAGCCCGACAGAGCCCGACAGGGCCCGACAGGGCCCGACAGGACCCGACAGAGCCCGACAGAGCCCAGTAGAGCCCGACAGAGCCCGACAGAGCCCGACAGAGCCCGACAGGGCCCGACAGAGCCCAGTAGAGCCCGACAGAGCCCGACAGAGCCCGACAGAGCCCGACAGAGCCCGACAGGGCCCAGTAGAACCCGACAGAGCCCGACAGAGCCCAGTAGAGCCCGACAGAGCCCGACAGGGCCCGACAGGGCCCGACAGAGCCCGACAGAACCCGACAGAGCCCGACAGAGCCCAGTAGAGCCCGACAGAGCCCGACAGGGCCCGACAGGGAACAGTAGAGCCCAGTAGACCCTAGTAGAGCCCTACAGAGCCAGACAGAGCCCGACAGAGCCCAGTAGAGCCCGACAGAGCCCAGTATAGCCCAGAAGAGCCCGACAGAGCCCGACAGAGCCCGACAGAGCCCGACAGAGCCCGACAGGGCCCGACAGGGCCCGACAGGGAACAGTAGAGCCCAGTAGAGCCCAACAGAGCCCGACAGAGCCCGACAGGGCCCGACAGGGCCCGACAGGGAACAGTAGAGCCCAGTAGAGCCCGACAGAGCCCGACAGAGCCCGACAGGGCCCGACAGAGCCTGACAGAGCCCGACAGAGCCCGACAGGGCCCGACAGGGAACAGTAGAGCCCAGTAGAGCCCGACAGAACCCGAGAGAGCCCGACAGGGCCCGACAGGGCCCGACAGAGCCCGACAGAGTCCGACAGAGCCCGACAGGGCCCGACAGAGCCCGACAGAGCCCGACAGGGCCCGACAGAGCCCGACAGAGCCCAGTAGAACCCAGTAGAGCCCGACAGAGCCCGACAGGGCCCGACAGAGCCCGACAGAGCCCGACAGAGCCCAGTAGAGCCCGACAGAGCCCGACAGAGTCTGACAGAGCCCGACAGAGCCCGACAGAGCCCAGTAGAGCCCAGTAGAGCCCGACAGAGCCCGACAGGGCCCGACAGGGCCCGACAGAGCCCAGTTTAGCCCAGTAGAGCCCGACAGAGCCCGACAGAGCCCGACAGAGCCCAGTAGAGCCCGACAGAGCCCGACAGAGCCCGACAGATCCCGACAGAGCCCGAAGGGGCCCGACAGGGCCCAACAGAGCCCAATTTAGCCCAGTAGAGCCCGACAGAGCCCGACAGAGCCCGACAGAGCCCGACAGAGCCCAGTAGAGCCCGACAGAGCCCGACAGAGCCCGACAGGGCCCGACAGGGCCTGACAGGGCCCGACAGAGCCCAGTTTAGCCCAGTAGAGCCCGACAGAGCCCGACAGAGCCCGACAGAGCCCGACAGGGCCCGACAGGGCCCAGTAGAGCCCGACAGAGCCCGACAGAGCCCGACAGAGCCCGACAGGGCCCGACAGGGCCCGACAGGGCCCAGTAGAGCACGACAGAGCCCGACAGAGCCCGACAGAGCCCGACAGAGCCCAGTAGAGCCCGACAGAGCCCGACAGAGCCCGACAGGGCCCGACAGGGCCCGACAGAGCCCGACAGAGCCCGACAGAGCCCAGTAGAGCCCGACAGAGCCCGACAGAGCCCGACAGAGCCCGACAGGGCCCGACAGAGCCCAGTAGAGCCCGACAGAGCCCGACAGAGCCCGACAGAGCCCGACAGGGCCCAGTAGAACCCGACAGAGCCCGACAGAGCCCAGTAGAGCCCGACAGAGCCCGACAGGGCCCGACAGGGCCCGACAGAGCCCGACAGAACCCGACAGAGCCCGACAGAGCCCAGTAGAGCCCGACAGAGCCCGACAGAGCCCGACAGGGCCCGACAGGGCCTGACAGAGCCCAGTAGAGCCCAGTAGAGCCCGACAGAGCCCGACAGAGCCCGACAGAGCCCGACAGAGCCCGACAGAGCCCGACAGGGCCCGACAGGGCCCGACAGAGCCCGACAGAGCCCGACAGGGCCCGACAGGGCCCGACAGGGCCCGACAGAGCCCAGTAGAGCCCGACAGAGCCCGACAGAGCCCGACAGAGCCCGACAGGGCCCGACAGGGCCCGAGAAAGGCCGACAGAGCCCAGTAGAGCCCAGTAGAGCCCGACAGAGCCCGACAGGGCCCGACAGAGCCCGACAGAGCCCGACAGAGCCCGACAGGGCCCGACAGGGCCCGACAGAGCCCAGTAGAGCCCAGTAGAGCCCGACAGAGCCCGACAGTGCCCCACAGAGCCCGACAGAGCCCGACAGAGCCCGACAGGGCCCGACAGAGTCTGACAGAGCCCGACAGAGCCCGACAGAGCCCAGTAGAGCCCAGTAGAGCCCGACAGAGCCCGACAGAGCCCGACAGAGCCCGACAGGGCCCGACAGAGCCCAGTTTAGCCCAGTAGAGCCCGACAGAGCCCGACAGAGCCCGACAGAGCCCAGTAGAGCCCGACAGAGCCCGACAGAGCCCGACAGATCCCGACAGAGCCCGAAGGGGCCCGACAGGGCCCGACAGAGCCCAGTTTAGCCCAGTAGAGCCCGACAGAGCCCGACAGGGCCCGACAGAGCCCGACAGAGCCCGACAGAGCCCGACAGGGCCCAGTAGAGCCCGACAGAGCCCGACAGAGCCAGACAGAGCCCGACAGAGCCCGACAGAGCCCGACAGAGCCCGACAGAGCCCGACAGGGCCCGACAGGGCCCGACAGGGCCCAGTAGAGCCCGACAGAGCCCGACAGAGCCAGACAGAGCCCGACAGAGCCCGACAGAGCCCGACAGAGCCCAGTATAGCCCAGTAGAGCCCGACAGAGCCCGACAGAGCCCGACAGGGCCCGACAGAGCCCGACAGAGCCCGACAGGGCCCGACAGGGCCCGACAGGGAACAGTAGAGCCCAGTAGAGCCCGACAGAGCCCGACAGATCCCGACAGGGCCCGACAGGGCCCGACAGGGAACAGTAGAGCCCAGTAGAGCCCGACAGAGCCCGACAGAGCCCGACAGAGTCCGAAAGGGCCCGACAGGGCCCGACAGAGCCCAGTAGGGCCCAGTAGATCCCGACAGAGCCCGACAGAACCCGTCAGAGCCCGACAGAGCCCAGTAGAGCCCGACAGAGCCCGACAGAGCCCGACAGGGCGCGACAGGGCCCGACAGAGCCCAGTAGAGCCCAGTAGAGCCCGACAGAGCCCGACAGAGCCCGACAGAGCCCGACAGAGCACGACAGGGCCCAGTAGAGCCCGACAGAGCCCGACAGAGCCCGACAGAGCCCGACAGAGCCCAGTAGAGCCCAGTAGAGCCCGACAGAGCCCGACAGAGCCCGACAGGGCCCGACAGAGCCCGACCGAGCCCGACAGGGCCCGACAGGGCCCAGTAGAGCCCGACAGAGCCCGACAGGGCCCGACAGAGCCCGACAGAGCCCGACAGGGCCCAGTAGAGCCCGACAGAGCCCGACAGAGCCCAACAGAGCCCGATAGGACCCGACAGAGCCCGACAGAGCCCGACAGGGACCGACAGGGCCCGACAGAGCCCGACAGAGCCCAGTAGAGCCCGACAGAGTCCGACAGAGCCCGACAGAGCCCGACAGAGCCCGACAGGGCCCAGTAGAGCCCAGTAGAGCCCGACAGAGCCCAGTAGAGCCCGACAGAGCCCGACAGAGCCCGACAGAGCCCGACAGGGCCCGACAGAGCCCGACAGAGCCCGACAGAGCCCGAAAGAGCCCGACAGGGCCCAGTAGAGCCCGACAGAGCCCGACAGAGCCCGACAGAGCCCGACAGAGCCCGACAGGGCCCGACAGAGCCCGAAAGAGCCCGACAGGGCCCAGTAGAGCCCGACAGAGCCCGACAGAGCCCAGTAGAGCCCGACAGAGCCCGACAGAGCCCGACAGAGCCCAGTAGAGCCCGACAGAGCCCGACAGAGCCCGACAGGGCCCGACAGAGCCCTACAGGGCCCGACAGGGCCCGACAGGACCCGACAGAGCCCGACAGAGCCCAGTAGAGCCCGACAGAGCCCGACAGAGCCCGACAGAGCCCGACAGGGCCCGACAGAGCCCAGTAGAGCCCGACAGAGCCCGACAGAGCCCGACAGAGCCCGACAGGGCCCGACATGGCCCGACAGGGCCCGATAGGGAACAGTAGAGCCCAGTAGAGCCCGACAGAGCCCGACAGAGCCCGACAGGGCCCGACAGAGCCCGACAGAGCCCGACAGAGCCCGACAGGGCCCGACAGGGAACAGTAGAGCCCAGTAGAGCCCGACAGAACCCGACAGAGCCCGACAGGGCCCGACAGGGCCTGACAGAGCCCGACAGAACCCGACAGTGCCCGACAGGGCCCGACAGAGCCCGACAGAGCCCGACAGAGCCCGACAGGGCCCGACAGAGCCCGACAGAGCCCAGTAGAGCCCAGTAGAGCCCGACAGAGCCCGACAGGGCCCGACAGAGCCCGACAGGGCCCGACAGAGCCCGACAGAGCCCAGTAGAACCCAGTAGAGCCCGAAAGAGCCCGACAGGGCCCGACAGAGCCCGACAGAGCCCGACAGAGCCCAGTAGAGCCCGACAGAGCCCGACAGAGTCTGACAGAGCCCGACAGAGCCCGACAGAGCCCAGTAGAGCCCAGTAGAGCCCGACAGAGCCCGACAGGGCCCGACAGGGCCCGACAGAGCCCAGTTTAGCCCAGTAGAGCCCGACAGAGCCCGACAGAGCCCGACAGAGCCCAGTAGAGCCCGACAGAGCCCGACAGAGCCCGACAGATCCCGACAGAGCCCGAAGGGGCCCGACAGGGCCCGACAGAGCCCAATTTAGCCCAGTAGAGCCCGACAGAGCCCGACAGAGCCCGACAGAGCCCAGTAGAGCCCGACAGAGCCCGACAGAGCCCGACAGGGCCCGACAGGGCCTGACAGGGCCCGACAGAGCCCAGTTTAGCCCAGTAGAGCCCGACAGAGCCCGACAGAGCCCGACAGAGCCCGACAGGGCCCGACAGGGCCCAGTAGAGCCCGACAGAGCCCGACAGAGCCCGACAGAGCCCGACAGGGCCCGACAGGGCCCGACAGGGCCCAGTAGAGCACGACAGAGCCCGACAGAGCCCGACAGAGCCCGACAGAGCCCAGTAGAGCCCGACAGAGCCCGACAGAGCCCGACAGGGCCCGACAGGGCCCGACAGAGCCCGACAGAGCCCGACAGAGCCCAGTAGAGCCCGACAGAGCCCGACAGAGCCCGACAGAGCCCGACAGGGCCCGACAGAGCCCAGTAGAGCCCGACAGAGCCCGACAGAGCCCGACAGGGCCCGACAGAGCCCGACAGAGCCCGACAGGGAACAGTAGAGCCCAGTAGAGCCCGACAGAGCCCGACAGAGCCCGACAGGGCCCGACAGGGCCCGACAGGGAACAGTAGAGCCCAGTAGAGCCCGACAGAGCCCGACAGAGCCCGATAGAGCCCGACAGAGCCCGAAAGGGCCCGACAGGGCCCGACAGAGCCCAGTAGAGCCCAGTAGAGCCCGACAGAGCCCGACAGAACCCGTCAGAGCCCGACAGAGCCCAGTAGAGCCCGACAGAGCCCGACAGAGCCCGACAGAGCCCGACAGGGCCCGACAGGGCCCGACAGGGCCCAGTAGAGCCCGACAGAGCCCGACAGAGCCCGACAGAGCCCGACAGGGCCCAGTAGAGCCCGACAGAGCCCGACAGAGCCCGACAGAGCCCAGTAGAGCCCAGTAGAGCCCGACAGAGCCCGACAGAGCCCGACAGAGCCCGACAGGGCCCAGTAGAGCCCGACAGAGCCCGACAGGGCCCGACAGGGCCCAGTAGAGCCCGACAGAGCCCGACAGGGCCCGACAGAGCCCGACAGAGCCCGACAGGGCCCAGTAGAGCCCGACAGAGCCCGACAGAGCCCAACAGAGCCCGACAGGGCCCGACAGAGCCCGACAGAGCCCGACAGGGACCGACAGGGCCCGACAGAGCCCGACAGAGCCCAGTAGAGCCCGACAGAGCCCGACAGAGCCCGACAGAGCCCGACAGAGCCCGACAGGGCCCAGTAGAGCCCAGTAGAGCCCGACAGAGCCCAGTAGAGCCCGACAGAGCCCGACAGAGCCCGACAGAGCCCGACAGGGCCCGACAGAGCCCGACAGAGCCCGACAGAGCCCGAAAGAGCCCGACAGGGCCCAGTAGAGCCCGACAGAGCCCGACAGAGCCCGACAGAGCCCGACAGGGCCCGACAGAGCCCGAAAGAGCCCGACAGGGCCCAGTAGAGCCCGACAGAGCCCGACAGAGCCCAGTAGAGCCCGACAGAGCCCGACAGAGCCCGACAGAGCCCAGTAGAGCCCGACAGAGCCCGACAGAGCCCGACAGGGCCCGACAGGGCCCGACAGGACCCGACAGAGCCCGACAGAGCCCAGTAGAGCCCGACAGAGCCCGACAGAGCCCGACAGAGCCCGACAGGGCCCGACAGAGCCCAGTAGAGCCCGACAGAGCCCGACAGAGCCCGACAGAGCCCGACAGGGCCCAGTAGAACCCGACAGAGCCCGACAGAGCCCAGTAGAGCCCGACAGAGCCCGACAGGGCCCGACAGGGCCCGACAGAGCCCGACAGAACCCGACAGAGCCCGACAGAGCCCAGTAGAGCCCGACAGAGCCCGACAGGGCCCGACAGGGAACAGTAGAGCCCAGTAGACCCTAGTAGAGCCCTACAGAGCCAGACAGAGCCCGACAGAGCCCAGTAGAGCCCGACAGAGCCCAGTATAGCCCAGTAGAGCCCGACAGAGCCCGACAGAGCCCGACAGAGCCCGACAGAGCCCGACAGGGCCCGACAGGGCCCGACAGGGAACACTAGAGCCCAGTAGAGCCCAACAGAGCCCGACAGAGCCCGACAGGGCCCGACAGGGCCCGACAGGGCCCGACAGGGAACAGTAGAGCCCAGTAGAGCCCGACAGAGCCCGACAGAGCCCGACAGGGCCCGACAGAGCCCGACAGAGCCCGACAGAGCCCGACAGGGCCCGACAGGGAACAGTAGAGCCCAGTAGAGCCCGACAGAACCCGACAGAGCCCGACAGATCCCGACAGAGCCCGAAGGGGCCCGACAGGGCCCGACAGAGCCCAATTTAGCCCAGTAGAGCCCGACAGAGCCCGACAGAGCCCGACAGAGCCCAGTAGAGCCCGACAGAGCCCGACAGAGCCCGACAGGGCCCGACAGGGCCTGACAGGGCCCGACAGAGCCCACTTTAGCCCAGTAGAGCCCGACAGAGCCCGACAGAGCCCGACAGAGCCCTACAGGGCCCGACAGGGCCCAGTAGAGCCCGACAGAGCCCGACAGAGCCCGACAGAGCCCGACAGGGCCCGACAGGGCCCGACAGGGCCCAGTAGAGCACGACAGAGCCCGACAGAGCCCGACAGAGCCCGACAGAGCCCAGTAGAGCCCGACAGAGCCCGACAGAGCCCGACAGGGCCCGACAGGGCCCGACAGAGCCCGACAGAGCCCGACAGAGCCCGACAGAGCCCGACAGAGCCCGACAGGGCCCGACAGAGCCCAGTAGAGCCCGACAGAGCCCGACAGAGCCCGACAGGGCCCGACAGAGCCCGACAGAGCCCGACAGGGCCCGACAGGGCCCGACATGGAACAGTAGAGCCCAGTAGAGCCTGACAGAGCCCGACAGAGCCCGACAGGGCCCGACAGGGCCCGACAGGGAACAGTAGAGCCCAGTAGAGCCCGACAGAGCCCGACAGAGCCCGACAGAGCCCGACAGAGCCCGAAAGGGCCCGACAGGGCCCGACAGAGCCCAGTAGAGCCCAGTAGAGCCCGACAGAGCCCGACAGAACCCGTCAGAGCCCGACAGAGCCCAGTAGAGCCCGACAGAGCCCGACAGAGCCCGACAGAGCCCGACAGGGCCCGACAGGGCCCGACAGGGCCCAGTAGAGCCCGACAGAGCCCGACAGAGCCCGACAGAGCCCGACAGGGCCCAGTAGAGCCCGACAGAGCCCGACAGAGCCCGACAGAGCCCGACAGGGCCCGACAGAGCCCGACAGAGCCCGACAGAGCCCGACAGAGCCCGACAGGGCCCAGTAGAGCCCGACAGAGCCCGACAGGGCCCGACAGGGCCCAGTAGAGCCCGACAGAGCCCGACAGGGCCCGACAGAGCCCGACAGAGCCCGACAGGGCCCAGTAGAGCCCGACAGAGCCCGACAGAGCCCAACAGAGCCCGACAGGGCCCGACAGAGCCCGACAGAGCCCGACAGGGACCGACAGGGCCCGACAGAGCCCGACAGAGCCCAGTAGAGCCCGACAGAGCCCGACAGAGCCCGACAGAGCCCGACAGAGCCCGACAGGGCCCAGTAGAGCCCAGTAGAGCCCGACAGAGCCCAGTAGAGCCCGACAGAGCCCGACAGAGCCCGACAGAGCCCGACAGGGCCCGACAGAGCCCGACAGAGCCCGACAGAGCCCGAAAGAGCCCGACAGGGCCCAGTAGAGCCCGACAGAGCCCGACAGAGCCCGACAGAGCCCGACAGGGCCCGACAGAGCCCGAAAGAGCCCGACAGGGCCCAGTAGAGCCCGACAGAGCCCGACAGAGCCCAGTAGAGCCCGACAGAGCCCGACAGAGCCCGACAGAGCCCAGTAGAGCCCGACAGAGCCCGACAGAGCCCGACAGGGCCCGACAGGGCCCGACAGGACCCGACAGAGCCCGACAGAGCCCAGTAGAGCCCGACAGAGCCCGACAGAGCCCGACAGAGCCCGACAGGGCCCGACAGAGCCCAGTAGAGCCCGACAGAGCCCGACAGAGCCCGACAGAGCCCGACAGGGCCCAGTAGAACCCGACAGAGCCCGACAGAGCCCAGTAGAGCCCGACAGAGCCCGACAGGGCCCGACAGGGCCCGACAGAGCCCGACAGAACCCAACAGAGCCCGACAGAGCCCAGTAGAGCCCGACAGAGCCCGACAGGGCCCGACAGGGAACAGTAGAGCCCAGTAGACCCTAGTAGAGCCCTACAGAGCCAGACAGAGCCCGACAGAGCCCAGTAGAGCCCGACAGAGCCCAGTATAGCCCAGTAGAGCCCGACAGAGCCCGACAGAGCCCGACAGAGCCCGACAGAGCCCGACAGAGCCCGACAGGGCCCGACAGGGCCCGACAGGGAACACTAGAGCCCAGTAGAGCCCAACAGAGCCCGACACAGCCCGACAGGGCCCGACAGGGCCCGACAGGGCCCGACAGGGAACAGTAGAGCCCAGTAGAGCCCGACAGAGCCCGACAGAGCCCGACAGGGCCCGACAGAGCCCGACAGAGCCCGACAGAGCCCGACAGGGCCCGACAGGGAACAGTAGAGCCCAGTAGAGCCCGACAGAACCCGACAGAGCCCGACAGGGCCCGACAGGGCCCGACAGAGCCCGACAGAGCCCGACAGAGCCCGACAGGGCCCGACAGAGCCCGACAGAGCCCGACAGAGCCCGACAGGGCCCGACAGAGCCCGACAGAGCCCAGTAGAACCCAGTAGAGCCCGACAGAGCCCGACAGGGCCCGACAGAGCCCGACAGAGCCCGACAGAGCCCAGTAGAGCCCGACAGAGCCCGACAGAGTCTGACAGAGCCCGACAGAGCCCGACAGAGCCCAGTAGAGCCCAGTAGAGCCCGACAGAGCCCGACAGGGCCCGACAGGGCCCGACAGAGCCCAGTTTAGCCCAGTAGAGCCCGACAGAGCCCGACAGAGCCCGACAGAGCCCAGTAGAGCCCGACAGAGCCCGACAGAGCCCGACAGATCGCGACAGAGCCCGAAGGGGCCCGACAGGGCCCGACAGAGCCCAATTTAGCCCAGTAGAGCCCGACAGAGCCCGACAGAGCCCGACAGAGCCCAGTAGAGCCCGACAGAGCCCGACAGAGCCCGACAGGGCCCGACAGGGCCTGACAGGGCCCGACAGAGCCCAGTTTAGCCCAGTAGAGCCCGACAGAGCCCGACAGAGCCCGACAGAGCCCGACAGAGCCCGACAGGGCCCAGTAGAGCCCGACAGAGCCCGACAGAGCCCGACAGAGCCCGACAGGGCCCGACAGGGCCCGACAGGGTCCAGTAGAGCACGACAGAGCCCGACAGAGCCCGACAGAGCCCGACAGAGCCCAGTAGAACCCGACAGAGCCCGACAGAGCCCGACAGAGCCCGACAGGGCCCGACAGAGACCGACAGAGCCCGACAGAGCCCAGTAGAGCCCGACAGAGCCCGACAGAGCCCGACAGAGCCCGACAGGGCCCGACAGAGCCCAGTAGAGCCCGACAGAGCCCGACAGAGCCCGACAGAGCCCGACAGGGCCCAGTAGAACCCGATAGAGCCCGACAGAGCCCAGTAGAGCCCGACAGAGCCCGACAGGGCCCGACAGGGCCCGACAGAGCCCGACAGAACCCGACAGAGCCCGAAAGAGCCCAGTAGAGCCCGACAGAGCCCGACAGAGCCCGACAGGGCCCGACAGGGCCTGACAGAGCCCAGTAGAGCCCAGTAGAGCCCGACAGAGCCCGACAGAGCCCGACAGAGCCCGACAGGGCCCGACAGGGCCCGACAGGGCCCAGTTTAGCCCAGTAGAGCCCGACAGAGCCCGACAGAGCCCGACAGAGCCCGACAGGGCCCGACAGAGCCCGACAGAGCCCGACAGGGCCCGACAGGGCCCGACAGGGCCCGACAGAGCCCAGTTTAGCCCAGTAGAGCCCGACAGAGCCCGACAGAGCCCGACAGAGCCCGACAGGGCCCGAGAAAGCCCGACAGAGCCCAGTAGAGCCCAGTAGAGCCCGACAGAGCCCGACAGGGCCCGACAGAGCCCGACAGAGCCCGACAGAGCCCGACAGAGCCCGACAGGGCCCGACAGAGCCCGACAGAGCCCAGTAGAGCCCAGTAGAGCCCGACAGAGCCCGACAGGGCCCCACAGAGCCCGACAGAGCCCGACAGAGCCCGACAGGGCCCGACAGAGTCTGACAGAGCCCGACAGAGCCCGACAGAGCCCAGTAGAGCCCAGTAGAGCCCGACAGAGCCCGACAGGGCCCGACAGAGCCCGACAGAGCCCGACAGAGCCCGACAGGGCCCGACAGCGCCCGACAGGGCCCAGTAGAGCCCGACAGAGCCCGACAGAGCCCGACAGAGCCCGACAGAGCCCGACAGAGCCCGACAGAGCCCAGTATAGCCCAGTAGAGCCCGACAGAGCCCGACAGAGCCCGACAGGGCCCGACAGAGCCCGACAGAGCCCGACAGGGCCCGACAGGGCCCGACAGGGAACAGTAGAGCCCAGTAGAGCCCGACAGAGCCCGACAGATCCCGACAGGGCCCGACAGGGCCCGACAGGGAACAGTAGAGCCCAGTAGAGCCCGACAGAGCCCGACAGAGCCCGACAGAGCCCGAAAGGGCCCGACAGGGCCCGACAGAGCCCAGTAGGGCCCAGTAGATCCCGACAGAGCCCGACAGAACCCGTCAGAGCCCGACAGAGCCCAGTAGAGCCCGACAGAGCCCGACAGAGCCCGACAGAGCCCGACAGGGCGCGACAGGGCCCGACAGGGCCCATTAGAGCCCGACAGAGCCCGACAGAGCCCGACAGGGCCCAGTAGAGCCCGACAGAGCCCGACAGAGCCCGACAGAGCCCGACAGAGCCCAGTAGAGCCCAGTAGAGCCCGACAGAGCCCGACAGAGCCCGACAGGGCCCGACAGAGCCCGACAGAGCCCGACAGGGCCCGACAGGGCCCAGTAGAGCCCGACAGAGCCCGACAGGGCCCGACAGAGCCCGACAGAGCCCGACAGGGCCCAGTAGAGCCCGACAGAGCCCGACAGAGCCCAACAGAGCCCGACAGGGCCCGACAGAGCCCGACAGAGCCCGACAGGGACCGACAGGGCCCGACAGAGCCCGACAGAGCCCAGTAGAGCCCGACAGAGTCCGACAGAGCCCGACAGAGCCCGACAGAGCCCGACAGGGCCCAGTAGAGCCCAGTAGAGCCCGACAGAGCCCAGTAGAGCCCGACAGAGCCCGACAGAGCCCGACAGAGCCCGACAGGGCCCGACAGAGCCCGACAGAGCCCGACAGAGCCCGCAAGAGCCCGACAGGGCCCAGTAGAGCCCGACAGAGCCCGACAGAGCCCGACAGAGCCCGACAGAGCCCGACAGGGCCCGACAGAGCCCGAAAGAGCCCGACAGGGCCCAGTAGAGCCCGACAGAGCCCGACAGAGCCCAGTAGAGCCCGACAGAGCCTGACAGAGCCCGACAGAGCCCGACAGAGCCCAGTAGAGCCCGACAGAGCCCGACAGAGCCCGACAGGGCCCGACAGGGCCCGACAGGACCCGACAGAGCCCGACAGAGCCCAGTAGAGCCCAGTAGAGCCCGACAGAGCCCGACAGAGCCCGACAGGGCCCGACAGAGCCCGACAGAGCCCGACAGGGCCCGACAGGGCCCAGTAGAGCCCGACAGAGCCCGACAGGGCCCGACAGAGCCCGACAGAGCCCGACAGGGCCCAGTAGAGCCCGACAGAGCCCGACAGAGCCCAACAGAGCCCGACAGGGCCCGACAGAGCCCGACAGAGCCCGACAGGGACCGACAGGGCCCGACAGAGCCCGACAGAGCCCAGTAGAGCCCGACAGAGTCCGACAGAGCCCGACAGAGCCCGACAGGGCCCGACAGAGCCCGACAGAGCCCAGTAGAGCCCGACAGAGCCCGACAGAGCCCGACAGAGCCCGACAGGGCCCGACAGAGCCCGACAGAGCCCGACAGAGCCCGAAAGAGCCCGACAGGGCCCAGTAGAGCCCGACAGAGCCCGACAGAGCCCGACAGAGCCCGACAGAGCCCGACAGGGCCCGACAGAGCCCGAAAGAGCCCGACAGGGCCCAGTAGAGCCCGACAGAGCCCGACAGAGCCCAGTAGAGCCCGACAGAGCCCGACAGAGCCCGACAGAGCCCGACAGAGCCCAGTAGAGCCCGACAGAGCCCGACAGAGCCCGACAGGGCCCGACAGGGCCCGACAGGACCCGACAGAGCCCGACAGAGCCCAGTAGAGCCCGACAGAGCCCGACAGAGCCCGACAGAGCCCGACAGGGCCCGACAGAGCCCAGTAGAGCCCGACAGAGCCCGACAGAGCCCGACAGAGCCCGACAGGGCCCGACATGGCCCGACAGGGCCCGATAGGGAACAGTAGAGCCCAGTAGAGCCCGACAGAGCCCGACAGAGCCCGACAGGGCACGACAGAGCCCGACAGAGCCCGACAGAGCCCGACAGGGCCCGACAGGGAACAGTAGAGCCCAGTAGAGCCCGACAGAACCCGACAGAGCCCGACAGGGCCCGACAGGGCCTGACAGAGCCCGACAGAGCCCGACAGAGCCCGACAGGGCCCGACAGAGCCCGACAGAGCCCGACAGGGCCCGACAGAGCCCGACAGAGCCCAGTAGAGCCCAGTAGAGCCCGACAGAGCCCGACAGGGCCCGACAGAGCCCGACAGAGCCCGACAGGGCCCGACAGAGCCCGACAGAGCCCGACAGAGCCCAGTAGAGCCCGACAGAGCCCGACAGAGTCTGACAGAGCCCGACAGAGCCCGACAGAGCCCAGTAGAGCCCAGTAGAGCCCGACAGAGCCCGACAGGGCCCGACAGGGCCCGACAGAGGCCAGTTTAGCCCAGTAGAGCCCGACAGAGCCCGACAGAGCCCGACAGAGCCCAGTAGAGCCCGAAAGAGCCCGACAGAGCCCGACAGATCCCGACAGAGCCCGAAGGGGCCCGACAGGGCCCGACAGAGCCCAATTTAGCCCAGTAGAGCCCGACAGAGCCCGACAGAGCCCGACAGAGCCCGACAGAGCCCAGTAGAGCCCGACAGAGCCCGACAGAGCCCGACAGGGCCCGACAGGGCCTGACAGGGCCCGACAGAGCCCAGTTTAGCCCAGTAGAGCCCGACAGAGCCCGACAGAGCCCGACAGAGCCCGACAGGGCCCGACAGGGCCCAGTAGAGCCCGACAGAGCCCGACAGAGCCCGACAGAGCCCGACAGGGCCCGACAGGGCCCGACAGGGCCCAGTAGAGCACGACAGAGCCCGACAGGGCCCGACAGAGCCCGACAGAACCCGACAGAGCCCGACAGAGCCCAGTAGAGCCCGACAGAGCCCGACAGAGCCCGACAGGGCCCGACAGGGCCTGACAGAGCCCAGTAGAGCCCAGTAGAGCCCGACAGAGCCCGACAGAGCCCGACAGAGCCCGACAGGGCCCGACAGGGCCCGACAGGGCCCAGTTTAGCCCAGTAGAGCCCGACAGAGCCCGACAGAGCCCGACAGAGCCCGACAGGGCCCGACAGAGCCCGACAGAGCCCGACAGGGCCCGACAGGGCCCGACAGGGCCCGACAGAGCCCAGTTTAGCCCAGTAGAGCCCGACAGAGCCCGACAGAGCCCGACAGAGCCCGACAGGGCCCGACAGGGCCCGAGAAAGCCCGACAGAGCCCAGTAGAGCCCAGTAGAGCCCGACAGAGCCCGACAGGGCCCGACAGAGCCCGACAGAGCCCGACAGAGCCCGACAGGGCCCGACAGGGCCCGACAGAGCCCGACAGAGCCCAGTAGAGCCCAGTAGAGCCCGACAGAGCCCGACAGGGCCCCACAGAGCCCGACAGAGCCCGACAGAGCCCGACAGGGCCCGACAGAGTCTGACAGAGCCCGACAGAGCCCGACAGAGCCCGACAGAGCCCGACAGAGCCCAGTAGAGCCCGACAGAGCCCGACAGAGCCCGACAGAGCCCGACAGGGCCCGACAGAGCCCAGTAGAGCCCGACAGAGCCCGACAGAGCCCGACAGAGCCCGACAGGGCCCGACATGGCCCGACAGGGCCCGATAGGGAACAGTAGAGCCCAGTAGAGCCCGACAGAGCCCGACAGAGCCCGACAGGGCACGACAGAGCCCGACAGAGCCCGACAGAGCCCGACAGGGCCCGACAGGGAACAGTAGAGCCCAGTAGAGCCCGACAGAACCCGACAGAGCCCGACAGGGCCCGACAGGGCCTGACAGAGCCCGACAGAGCCCGACAGAGCCCGACAGGGCCCGACAGAGCCCGACAGAGCCCGACAGGGCCCGACAGAGCCCGACAGAGCCCAGTAGAGCCCAGTAGAGCCCGACAGAGCCCGACAGGGCCCGACAGAGCCCGACAGAGCCCGACAGGGCCCGACAGAGCCCGACAGAGCCCGACAGAGCCCAGTAGAGCCCGACAGAGCCCGACAGAGTCTGACAGAGCCCGACAGAGCCCGACAGAGCCCAGTAGAGCCCAGTAGAGCCCGACAGAGCCCGACAGGGCCCGACAGGGCCCGACAGAGGCCAGTTTAGCCCAGTAGAGCCCGACAGAGCCCGACAGAGCCCGACAGAGCCCAGTAGAGCCCGAAAGAGCCCGACAGAGCCCGACAGATCCCGACAGAGCCCGAAGGGGCCCGACAGGGCCCGACAGAGCCCAATTTAGCCCAGTAGAGCCCGACAGAGCCCGACAGAGCCCGACAGAGCCCGACAGAGCCCAGTAGAGCCCGACAGAGCCCGACAGAGCCCGACAGGGCCCGACAGGGCCTGACAGGGCCCGACAGAGCCCAGTTTAGCCCAGTAGAGCCCGACAGAGCCCGACAGAGCCCGACAGAGCCCGACAGGGCCCGACAGGGCCCAGTAGAGCCCGACAGAGCCCGACAGAGCCCGACAGAGCCCGACAGGGCCCGACAGGGCCCGACAGGGCCCAGTAGAGCACGACAGAGCCCGACAGGGCCCGACAGAGCCCGACAGAACCCGACAGAGCCCGACAGAGCCCAGTAGAGCCCGACAGAGCCCGACAGAGCCCGACAGGGCCCGACAGGGCCTGACAGAGCCCAGTAGAGCCCAGTAGAGCCCGACAGAGCCCGACAGAGCCCGACAGAGCCCGACAGGGCCCGACAGGGCCCGACAGGGCCCAGTTTAGCCCAGTAGAGCCCGACAGAGCCCGACAGAGCCCGACAGAGCCCGACAGGGCCCGACAGAGCCCGACAGAGCCCGACAGGGCCCGACAGGGCCCGACAGGGCCCGACAGAGCCCAGTTTAGCCCAGTAGAGCCCGACAGAGCCCGACAGAGCCCGACAGAGCCCGACAGGGCCCGACAGGGCCCGAGAAAGCCCGACAGAGCCCAGTAGAGCCCAGTAGAGCCCGACAGAGCCCGACAGGGCCCGACAGAGCCCGACAGAGCCCGACAGAGCCCGACAGGGCCCGACAGGGCCCGACAGAGCCCGACAGAGCCCAGTAGAGCCCAGTAGAGCCCGACAGAGCCCGACAGGGCCCCACAGAGCCCGACAGAGCCCGACAGAGCCCGACAGGGCCCGACAGAGTCTGACAGAGCCCGACAGAGCCCGACAGAGCCCAGTAGAGCCCAGTAGAGCCCGACAGAGCCCGACAGAGCCCGACAGAGCCCGACAGGGCCCGACAGGGCCCGACAGAGCCCAGTTTAGCCCAGTAGAGCCCGACAGAGCCCGACAGAGCCCGACAGAGCCCAGTAGAGCCCGACAGAGCCCGACAGAGCCCGACAGATCCCGACAGAGCCCGAAGGGGCCCGACAGGGCCCGACAGAGCCCAGTTTAGCCCAGTAGAGCCCGACAGAGCCCGACAG
Source organism: Caloenas nicobarica (assembly GCF_036013445.1). NCBI lineage: Eukaryota > Metazoa > Chordata > Aves > Columbiformes > Columbidae > Caloenas > Caloenas nicobarica. The sequence goes on from NW_027016974.1 coordinate 68,623, forward strand.
AGCCCGACAGAGCCCAGTAGAGCCCGACAGAGCCCGACAGAGCCCGACAGGGCCCGACAGGGCCTGACAGGGCCCGACAGAGCCCAGTTTAGCCCAGTAGAGCCCGACAGAGCCCGACAGAGCCCGACAGAGCCCGACAGGGCCCGACAGGGCCCAGTAGAGCCCGACAGAGCCCGACAGAGCCCGACAGAGCCCGACAGGGCCCAGTAGAGCACGACAGAGCCCGACAGAGCCCGACAGAGCCCGACAGAGCCCAGTAGAGACCGACAGAGCCCGACAGAGCCCGACAGGGCCCGACAGGGCCCGACAGAGCCCGACAGAGCCCGACAGAGCCCAGTAGAGCCCGACAGAGCCCGACAGAGCCCGACAGAGCCCGACAGGGCCCGACAGAGCCCAGTAGAGCCCGACAGAACCCGACAGAGCCCGACAGAGCCCGACAGGGCCCAGTAGAACCCGACAGAGCCCGACAGAGCCCAGTAGAGCCCGACAGAGCCCGACAGGGCCCGACAGGGCCCGACAGAGCCCGACAGAACCCGACAGAGCCCGACAGAGCCCAGTAGAGCCCGACAGAGCCCGACAGAGCCCGACAGGGCCCGACAGGGCCTGACAGAGCCCAGTAGAGCCCAGTAGAGCCCGACAGAGCCCGACAGAGCCCGACAGAGCCCGACAGGGCCCGACAGGGCCCGACAGGGCCCAGTTTAGCCCAGTAGAGCCCGACAGAGCCCGACAGAGCCCGACAGAGCCCGACAGGGCCCGACAGAGCCCGACAGAGCCCGACAGGGCCCGACAGGGCCCGACAGGGCCCGACAGAGCCCAGTTTAGCCCATTAGAGCCCGACAGAGCCCGACAGAGCCCGACAGAGCCCGACAGGGCCCGACAGGGCCCGAGAAAGCCCGACAGAGCCCAGTAGAGCCCAGTAGAGCCCGACAGAGCCCGACAGGGCCCGACAGAGCCCGACAGAGCCCGACAGAGCCCGACAGGGCCCGACAGGGCACGACAGAGCCCGACAGAGCCCAGTAGAGCCCAGTAGAGCCCGACAGAGCCCGACAGGGCCCCACAGAGCCCGACAGAGCCCGACAGAGCCCGACAGGGCCCGACAGAGTCTGACAGAGCCCGACAGAGCCCGACAGAGCCCAGTAGAGCCCAGTAGAGCCCGACAGAGTCCGACAGAGCCCGACAGAGCCCGACAGGGCCCGACAGGGCCCGACAGAGCCCAGTTTAGCCCAGTAGAGCCCGACAGAGCCCGACAGAGCCCGACAGAGCCCAGTAGAGCCCGACAGAGCCCGACAGAGCCCGACAGATCCCGACAGAGCCCGAAGGGGCCCGACAGGGCCCGACAGAGCCCAGTTTAGCCCAGTAGAGCCCGACAGAGCCCGACAGAGCCCGACAGAGCCCGACAGAGCCCAGTAGAGCCCGACAGAGCCCGACAGAGCCCGACAGGGCCCGACAGGGCCTGACAGGGCCCGACAGAGCCCAGTTTAGCCCAGTAGAGCCCGACAGAGCCCGACAGAGCCCGACAGAGCCCGACAGGGCCCGACAGGGCCCAGTAGAGCCCGACAGAGCCCGACAGAGCCCGACAGAGCCCGACAGGGCCCGACAGGGCCCGACAGGGCCCAGTAGAGCCCGACAGAGCCCGACAGAGCCCGACAGAGCCCAGTAGAGCCCGACAGAGCCCGACAGAGCCCGACAGGGCCCGACAGGGCCCGACAGAGCCCGACAGAGCCCGACAGAGCCCAGTAGAGCCCGACAGAGCCCGACAGAGCCCGACAGAGCCCGACAGGGCCCGACAGAGCCCAGTAGAGCCCGACAGAGCCCCACAGAGCCCGAGAGAGCCCGACAGGGCCCTGTCCCAGTAGAGCCCGACAGGGCCCGACAGAGCCCAGTAGAGCCCAGTAGAGCCCGACAGAGCCCGACAGAGCCCGACAGAGCCCGACAGGGCCCGACAGAGCCCGAAAGAGCCCGACAGGGCCCAGTAGAGCCCGACAGAGCCCGACAGAGCCCAGTAGAGCCCGACAGAGCCCGACAGAGCCCGACAGAGCCCAGTAGAGCCCGACAGAGCCCGACAGAGCCCGACAGGGCCCGACAGGGCCCGACAGGACCCGACAGAGCCCGACAGAGCCCAGTAGAGCCCGACAGAGCCCGACAGAGCCCGACAGAGCCCGACAGGGCCCGACAGAGCCCAGTAGAGCCCGACAGAGCCCGACAGAGCCCGACAGAGCCCGACAGAGCCCGACAGGGCCCAGTAGAACCCGACAGAGCCCGACAGAGCCCAGTAGAGCCCGACAGAGCCCGACAGGGCCCGACAGGGCCCGACAGAGCCCGACAGAACCCGACAGAGCCCGACAGAGCCCAGTAGAGCCCGACAGAGCCCGACAGGGCCCGACAGGGAACAGTAGAGCCCAGTAGACCCTAGTAGAGCCCTACAGAGCCAGACAGAGCCCGACAGAGCCCAGTAGAGCCCGACAGAGCCCAGTATAGCCCAGTAGAGCCCGACAGAGCCCGACAGAGCCCGACAAAGCCCGACAGAGCCCGACAGAGCCCGACAGGGCCCGACAGGGCCCGACAGGGAACACTAGAGCCCAGTAGAGCCCAACAGAGCCCGACAGAGCCCGACAGGGCCCGACAGGGCCCGACAGGGCCCGACAGGGAACAGTAGAGCCCAGTAGAGCCCGACAGAGCCCGACAGAGCCCGACAGGGCCCGACAGAGCCCGACAGAGCCCGACAGAGCCCGACAGGGCCCGACAGGGAACAGTAGAGCCCAGTAGAGCCCGACAGAACCCGACAGAGCCCGACAGGGCCCGACAGGGCCCGACAGAGCCCGACAGAGCCCGACAGAGCCCGACAGGGCCCGACAGAGCCCGACAGAGCCCGACAGAGCCCGACAGGGCCCGACAGAGCCCGACAGAGCCCAGTAGAACCCAGTAGAGCCCGACAGAGCCCGACAGGGCCCGACAGAGCCCGACAGAGCCCGACAGAGCCCAGTAGAGCCCGACAGAGCCCGACAGAGTCTGACAGAGCCCGACAGAGCCCGACAGAGCCCAGTAGAGCCCAGTAGAGCCCGACAGAGCCCGACAGGGCCCGACAGGGCCCGACAGAGCCCAGTTTAGCCCAGTAGAGCCCGACAGAGCCCGACAGAGCCCGACAGAGCCCAGTAGAGCCCGACAGAGACCGACAGAGCCCGACAGATCCCGACAGAGCCCGAAGGGGCCCGACAGGGCCCGACAGAGCCCAATTTAGCCCAGTAGAGCCCGACAGAGCCCGACAGAGCCCGACAGAGCCCAGTAGAGCCCGACAGAGCCCGACAGAGCCCGACAGGGCCCGACAGGGCCTGACAGGGCCCAGTAGAGCCCGACAGAGCCCGACAGAGCCCGACAGAGCCCGACAGAGCCCGACAGGGCCCAGTAGAGCCCGACAGAGCCCGACAGAGCCCGACAGAGCCCGACAGGGCCCGACAGGGCCCGACAGGGCCCAGTAGAGCACGACAGAGCCCGACAGAGCCCGACAGAGCCCGACAGAGCCCAGTAGAGCCCGACAGAGCCCGACAGAGCCCGACAGGGCCCGACAGGGCCCGACAGAGCCCGACAGAGCCCAGTAGAGCCCGACAGAGCCCGACAGAGCCCGACATGGCCCGACAGAGCCCAGTAGAGCCCGACAGAGCCCGACAGAGCCCGACAGGGCCCAGTAGAACCCGACAGAGCCCGACAGAGCCCAGTAGAGCCCGACAGAGCCCGACAGGGCCCGACAGGGCCCGACAGAGCCCGACAGAGCCCGACAGAGCCCGACAGAGCCCAGTAGAGCCCGACAGAGCCCGACAGAGCCCGACAGGGCCACACAGGGCCTGACAGAGCCCAGTAGAGCCCAGTAGAGCCCGACAGAGCCCGACAGAGCCCGACAGAGCCCGACAGGGCCCGACAGGGCCCGACAGGGCCCAGTTTAGCCCAGTAGAGCCCGACAGAGCCCGACAGAGCCCGACAGAGCCCGACAGGGCCCGACAGAGCCCGACAGAGCCCGACAGGGCCCGACAGGGCCCGACAGAGCCCGACAGAGCCCGACAGAGCCCAGTAGAGCCCGACAGAGCCCGACAGAGCCCGACAGAGCCCGACAGGGCCCGACAGAGCCCAGTAGAGCCCGACAGAGCCCCACAGAGCCCGAGAGAGCCCGACAGGGCCCTGTCCCAGTAGAGCCCGACAGAGCCCGACAGAGCCCGATAGGGCCCGACAGGGCCCGACAGAGCCCAGTAGAGCCCAGTAGAGCCCGACAGAGCCCGACAGAGCCCGACAGAGCCCGACAGGGCCCGACAGAGCCCGAAAGAGCCCGACAGGGCCCAGTAGAGCCCGACAGAGCCCGACAGAGCCCAGTAGAGCCCGACAGAGCCCGACAGAGCCCGACAGAGCCCAGTAGAGCCCGACAGAGCCCGACAGAGCCCGACAGAGCCCGACAGGGCCCGACAGAGCCCAGTAGAGCCCGACAGAGCCCGACAGAGCCCGACAGAGCCCGACAGAGCCCGACAGGGCCCAGTAGAACCCGACAGAGCCCGACAGAGCCCAGTAGAGCCCGACAGGACCCGACAGAGCCCGACAGAGCCCAGTAGAGCCCGACAGAGCCCGACAGAGCCCGACAGAGCCCGACAGGGCCCGACAGAGCCCAGTAGAGCCCGACAGAGCCCGACAGAGCCCGACAGAGCCCGACAGAGCCCGACAGGGCCCAGTAGAACCCGACAGAGCCCGACAGAGCCCAGTAGAGCCCGACAGAGCCCGACAGGGCCCGACAGGGCCCGACAGAGCCCGACAGAACCCGACAGAGCCCGACAGAGCCCAGTAGAGCCCGACAGAGCCCGACAGGGCCCGACAGGGAACAGTAGAGCCCAGTAGACCCTAGTAGAGCCCTACAGAGCCAGACAGAGCCCGACAGAGCCCAGTAGAGCCCGACAGAGCCCAGTATAGCCCAGTAGAGCCCGACAGAGCCCGACAGAGCCCGACAAAGCCCGACAGAGCCCGACAGAGCCCGACAGGGCCCGACAGGGCCCGACAGGGAACACTAGAGCCCAGTAGAGCCCAACAGAGCCCGACAGAGCCCGACAGGGCCCGACAGGGCCCGACAGGGCCCGACAGGGAACAGTAGAGCCCAGTAGAGCCCGACAGAGCCCGACAGAGCCCGACAAGGCCCGACAGAGCCCGACAGAGCCCGACAGAGCCCGACAGGGCCCGACAGGGAACAGTAGAGCCCAGTAGAGCCCGACAGAACCCGACAGAGCCCGACAGGGCCCGACAGGGCCCGACAGAGCCCGACAGAGCCCGACAGAGCCCGACAGGGCCCGACAGGGCCCGACAGAGCCCGACAGAGCCCGACAGAGCCCAGTAGAGCCCGACAGAGCCCGACAGAGCCCGACAGAGCCCGACAGGGCCCGACAGAGCCCAGTAGAGCCCGACAGAGCCCCACAGAGCCCGAGAGAGCCCGACAGGGCCCTGTCCCAGTAGAGCCCGACAGAGCCCGACAGAGCCCGACAGGGCCCGACAGGGCCCGACAGAGCCCAGTAGAGCCCAGTAGAGCCCGACAGAGCCCGACAGAGCCCGACAGAGCCCGACAGGGCCCGACAGAGCCCGAAAGAGCCCGACAGGGCCCAGTAGAGCCCGACAGAGCCCGACAGAGCCCAGTAGAGCCCGACAGAGCCCGACAGAGCCCGACAGAGCCCAGTAGAGCCCGACAGAGCCCGACAGAGCCCGACAGGGCCCGACAGGGCCCGACAGGACCCGACAGAGCCCGACAGAGCCCAGTAGAGCCCGACAGAGCCCGACAGAGCCCGACAGAGCCCGACAGGGCCCGACAGAGCCCAGTAGAGCCCGACAGAGCCCGACAGAGCCCGACAGAGCCCGACAGAGCCCGACAGGGCCCAGTAGAACCCGACAGAGCCCGACAGAGCCCAGTAGAGCCCGACAGAGCCCGACAGGGCCCGACAGGGCCCGACAGAGCCCGACAGAACCCGACAGAGCCCGACAGAGCCCAGTAGAGCCCGACAGAGCCCGACAGGGCCCGACAGGGAACAGTAGAGCCCAGTAGACCCTAGTAGAGCCCTACAGAGCCAGACAGAGCCCGACAGAGCCCAGTAGAGCCCGACAGAGCCCAGTATAGCCCAGTAGAGCCCGACAGAGCCCGACAGAGCCCGACAAAGCCCGACAGAGCCCGACAGAGCCCGACAGGGCCCGACAGGGCCCGACAGGGAACACTAGAGCCCAGTAGAGCCCAACAGAGCCCGACAGAGCCCGACAGGGCCCGACAGGGAACAGTAGAGCCCAGTAGAGCCCGACAGAGCCCGACAGAGCCCGACAGGGCCCGACAGAGCCCGACAGAGCCCGACAGAGCCCGACAGGGCCCGACAGGGAACAGTAGAGCCCAGTAGAGCCCGACAGAACCCGACAGAGCCCGACAGGGCCCGACAGGGCCCGACAGAGCCCGACAGAGCCCGACAGAGCCCGACAGGGCCCGACAGAGCCCGACAGAGCCCGACAGAGCCCGACAGGGCCCGACAGAGCCCGACAGAGCCCAGTAGAACCCAGTAGAGCCCGACAGAGCCCGACAGGGCCCGACAGAGCCCGACAGAGCCCGACAGAGCCCAGTAGAGCCCGACAGAGCCCGACAGAGTCTGACAGAGCCCGACAGAGCCCGACAGAGCCCAGTAGAGCCCAGTAGAGCCCGACAGAGCCCGACAGGGCCCGACAGGGCCCGACAGAGCCCAGTTTAGCCCAGTAGAGCCCGACAGAGCCCGACAGAGCCCGACAGAGCCCAGTAGAGCCCGACAGAGCCCGACAGAGCCCGACAGATCCCGACAGAGCCCGAAGGGGCCCGACAGGGCCCGACAGAGCCCAATTTAGCCCAGTAGAGCCCGACAGAGCCCGACAGAGCCCGACAGAGCCCAGTAGAGCCCGACAGAGCCCGACAGAGCCCGACAGGGCCCGACAGGGCCTGACAGGGCCCGACAGAGCCCAGTTTAGCACAGTAGAGCCCGACAGAGCCCGACAGAGCCCGACAGAGCCCGACAGAGCCCGACAGGGCCCAGTAGAGCCCAAAAGAGCCCGACAGAGCCCGCAGAGCCCGACAGGGCCCGACAGGGCCCGACAGGGCCCAGTAGAGCACGACAGAGCCCGACAGAGCCCGACAGAGCCCGACAGAGCCCAGTAGAGCCCGACAGAGCCCGACAGAGCCCGACAGGGCCCGACAGGGCCCGACAGAGCCCGACAGAGCCCAGTAGAGCCCGACAGAGCCCGACAGAGCCCGACATGGCCCGACAGAGCCCAGTAGAGCCCGACAGAGCCCGACAGAGCCCGACAGAGCCCGACAGGGCCCAGTAGAACCCGACAGAGCCCGACAGAGCCCAGTAGAGCCCGACAGAGCCCGACAGGGCCCGACAGGGCCCGACAGAGCCCGACAGAGCCCGACAGAGCCCAGTAGAGCCCGACAGAGCCCGACAGAGCCCGACAGGGCCCGACAGGGCCTGACAGAGCCCAGTAGAGCCCAGTAGAGCCCGACAGAGCCCGACAGAGCCCGACAGAGCCCGACAGGGCCCGACAGGGCCCGACAGGGCCCAGTTTAGCCCAGTAGAGCCCGACAGAGCCCGACAGAGCCCGACAGAGCCCGACAGGGCCCGACAGAGCCCGACAGAGCCCGACAGGGCCCGACAGGGCCCGACAGAGCCCGACAGAGCCCGACAGAGCCCAGTAGAGCCCGACAGAGCCCCACAGAGCCCGAGAGAGCCCGACAGGGCCCTGTCCCAGTAGAGCCCGACAGAGCCCGACAGAGCCCGACAGGGCCCGACAGGGCCCGACAGAGCCCAGTAGAGCCCAGTAGAGCCCGACAGAGCCCGACAGAGCCCGACAGAGCCCGACAGGGCCCGACAGAGCCCGAAAGAGCCCGACAGGGCCCAGTAGAGCCCGACAGAGCCCGACAGAGCCCAGTAGAGCCCGACAGAGCCCGACAGAGCCCGACAGAGCCCAGTAGAGCCCGACAGAGCCCGACAGAGCCCGACAGGGCCCGACAGGGCCCGACAGGACCCGACAGAGCCCGACAGAGCCCAGTAGAGCCCGACAGAGCCCGACAGAGCCCAACAGAGCCCGACAGGGCCCGACAGAGCCCAGTAGAGCCCGACAGAGCCCGACAGAGCCCGACAGAGCCCGACAGAGCCCGACAGGGCCCAGTAGAACCCGACAGAGCCCGACAGAGCCCAGTAGAGCCCGACAGAGCCCGACAGGGCCCGACAGGGCCCGACAGAGCCCGACAGAACCCGACAGAGCCCGACAGAGCCCAGTAGAGCCCGACAGAGCCCGACAGGGCCCGACAGGGAACAGTAGAGCCCAGTAGACCCTAGTAGAGCCCTACAGAGCCAGACAGAGCCCGACAGAGCCCAGTAGAGCCCGACAGAGCCCAGTATAGCCCAGTAGAGCCCGACAGAGCCCGACAGAGCCCGACAAAGCCCGACAGAGCCCGACAGAGCCCGACAGGGCCCGACAGGGCCCGACAGGGAACACTAGAGCCCAGTAGAGCCCAACAGAGCCCGACAGAGCCCGACAGGGCCCGACAGGGCCCGACAGGGCCCGACAGGGAACAGTAGAGCCCAGTAGAGCCCGACAGAGCCCGACAGAGCCCGACAGGGCCCGACAGAGCCCGACAGAGCCCGACAGAGCCCGACAGGGCCCGACAGGGAACAGTAGAGCCCAGTAGAGCCCGACAGAACCCGACAGAGCCCGACAGGGCCCGACAGGGCCCGACAGAGCCCGACAGAGCCCGACAGAGCCCGACAGGGCCCGACAGAGCCCGACAGAGCCCGACAGAGCCCGACAGGGCCCGACAGAGCCCGACAGAGCCCAGTAGAACCCAGTAGAGCCCGACAGAGCCCGACAGGGCCCGACAGAGCCCGACAGAGCCCGACAGAGCCCAGTAGAGCCCGACAGAGCCCGACAGAGTCTGACAGAGCCCGACAGAGCCCGACAGAGCCCAGTAGAGCCCAGTAGAGCCCGACAGAGCCCGACAGGGCCCGACAGGGCCCGACAGAGCCCAGTTTAGCCCAGTAGAGCCCGACAGAGCCCGACAGAGCCCGACAGAGCCCAGTAGAGCCCGACAGAGCCCGACAGAGCCCGACAGATCCCGACAGAGCCCGAAGGGGCCCGACAGGGCCCGACAGAGCCCAATTTAGCCCAGTAGAGCCCGACAGAGCCCGACAGAGCCCGACAGAGCCCAGTAGAGCCCGACAGAGCCCGACAGAGCCCGACAGGGCCCGACAGGGCCTGACAGGGCCCGACAGAGCCCAGTTTAGCCCAGTAGAGCCCGACAGAGCCCGACAGAGCCCGACAGAGCCCGACAGAGCCCGACAGGGCCCAGTAGAGCCCGACAGAGCCCGACAGAGCCCGACAGAGCCCGACAGGGCCCGACAGGGCCCGACAGGGCCCAGTAGAGCACGACAGAGCCCGACAGAGCCCGACAGAGCCCGACAGAGCCCAGTAGAGCCCGACAGAGCCCGACAGAGCCCGACAGGGCCCGACAGGGCCCGACAGAGCCCGACAGAGCCCAGTAGAGCCCGACAGAGCCCGACAGAGCCCGACATGGCCCGACAGAGCCCAGTAGAGCCCGACAGAGCCCGACAGAGCCCGACAGAGCCCGACAGGGCCCAGTAGAACCCGACAGAGCCCGACAGAGCCCAGTAGAGCCCGACAGAGCCCGACAGGGCCCGACAGGGCCCGACAGAGCCCGACAGAGCCCGACAGAGCCCGACAGAGCCCAGTAGAGCCCGACAGAGCCCGACAGAGCCCGACAGGGCCCGACAGGGCCTGACAGAGCCCAGTAGAGCCCAGTAGAGCCCGACAGAGCCCGACAGAGCCCGACAGAGCCCGACAGGGCCCGACAGGGCCCGACAGGGCCCAGTTTAGCCCAGTAGAGCCCGACAGAGCCCGACAGAGCGCGACAGAGCCCGACAGGGCCCGACAGAGCCCGACAGAGCCCGACAGGACCCGACAGGGCCCGACAGAGCCCAGTTTAGCCCAGTAGAGCCCGACAGAGCCCGACAGAGCCCGACAGAGCCCGACAGGGCCCGACAGGGCCCGAGAAAGCCCGACAGAGCCCAGTAGAGCCCAGTAGAGCCCGACAGAGCCCGACAGGGCCCGACAGAGCCCGACAGAGCCCGACAGAGCCCGACAGGGCTTGACAGGGCCCGACAGAGCCCGACAGAGCCCAGTAGAGCCCAATAGAGCCCGACAGAGCCCGACAGGGCCCCACAGAGCCCGACAGAGCCCGACAGAGCCCGACAGGGCCCGACAGAGTCTGACAGAGCCCGACAGAGCCCGAAAGAGCCCAGTAGAGCCCAGTAGAGCCCGACAGAGCCCGACAGGGCCCGACAGAGCCCGACAGAGCCCGACAGAGCCCGACAGGGCCCGAGAGCGCCCGACAGGGCCCAGTAGAGCCCGACAGAGCCCGACAGAGCCAGACAGAGCCCGACAGAGCCCGACAGAGCCCGACAGAGCCCAGTATAGCCCAGTAGAGCCCGACAGAGCCCGACAGAGCCCGACAGGGCCCGACAGAGCCCGACAGAGCCCGACAGGGCCCGACAGGGCCCGACAGGGAACAGTAGAGCCCAGTAGAGCCCGACAGAGCCCGACAGATCCCGACAGGGCCCGACAGGGCCCGACAGGGAACAGTAGAGCCCAGTAGAGCCCGACAGAGCCCGACAGAGCCCGACAGAGCCCGAAAGGGCCCGACAGGGCCCGACAGAGCCCAGTAGGGCCCAGTAGACCCCGACAGAGCCCGACAGAACCCGTCAGAGCCCGACAGAGCCCAGTAGAGCCCGACAGAGCCCGACAGAGCCCGACAGAGCCCGACAGGGCGCGACAGGGCCCGACAGGGCCCATTAGAGCCCGACAGAGCCCGACAGAGCCCGACAGAGCCCGACAGAGCCCGACAGGGCCCAGTAGAGCCCGACAGAGCCCGACAGAGCCCGACAGAGCCCGACAGAGCCCAGTAGAGCCCAGTAGAGCCCGACAGAGCCCGACAGAGCCCGACAGGGCCCGACAGAGCCCGACAGAGCCCGACAGAGCCCGACAGGGCCCAGTAGAGCCCAGTAGAGCCCGACAGAACCCGACAGAGCCCGACAGGGCCCGACAGGGCCTGACAGAGCCCGACAGAGCCCGACAGAGCCCGACAGGGCCCGACAGAGCCCGACAGAGCCCGACAGAGCCCGACAGGGCCCGACAGAGCCCGACAGAGCCCAGTAGAGCCCAGTAGAGCCCGACAGAGCCCGACAGGGCCCGACAGAGCCCGACAGGGCCCGACAGAGCCCGACAGAGCCCAGTAGAACCCAGTAGAGCCCGACAGAGCCCGACAGAGCCCAGTAGAGCCCGACAGAGCCCGACAGAGCCCGACAGAGCCCGATAGAGCCCAGTAGAGCCCGACAGAGCCCGACAGAGCCCGACAGGGCCCGACAGGGCCCGACAGGACCCGACAGAGCCCGACAGAGCCCAGTAGAGCCCGACAGAGCCCGACAGAGCCCGACAGAGCCCGACAGGGCCCGACAGAGCCCGACAGGGCCCAGTAGAGCCCGACAGAGCCCGACAGAGCCCAACAGAGCCCGACAGGGCCCGACAGAGCCCGACAGAGCCCGACAGGGACCGACAGGGCCCGACAGAGCCCGACAGAGCCCAGTAGAGCCCGACAGAGTCCGACAGAGCCCGACAGAGCCCGACAGAGCCCGACAGGGCCCAGTAGAGCCCAGTAGAGCCCGACAGAGCCCAGTAGACCCCGACAGAGCCCGACAGAGCCCGACAGAGCCCGACAGGGCCCGACAGAGCCCGACAGAGCCCGACAGAGCCCGAAAGAGCCCGACAGGGCCCAGTAGAGCCCGACAGAGCCCGACAGAGCCCGACAGAGCCCGACAGGGCCCGACAGAGCCCGAAAGAGCCCGACAGGGCCCAGTAGAGCCCGACAGAGCCCGACAGAGCCCAGGAGAGCCCGACAGAGCCCGACAGAACCCGACAGAGCCCAGTAGAGCCCGACAGAGCCCGACAGAGCCCGACAGGGCCCGACAGGGCCCGACAGGACCCGACAGAGCCCGACAGAGCCCAGTAGAGCCCGACAGAGCCCGACAGAGCCCGACAGAGCCCGACAGAGCCCAGTAGAGCCCGACAGAGCCCGACAGAGCCCGACAGAGCCCGACAGGGCCCGACATGGCCCGACAGGGCCCGATAGGGAACAGTAGAGCCCAGTAGAGCCCGACAGAGCCCGACAGAGCCCGACAGGGCCCGACAGAGCCCGACAGAGCCCGACAGAGCCCGACAGGGCCCGACAGAGCCCGACAGAGCCCGACAGAGCCCGACAGAGCCCGACAGGGCCCGACAGAGCCCAGTAGAGCCCGACAGAGCCCCACAGAGCCCGACAGAGCCCGACAGGGCCCTGTCCCAGTAGAGCCCGACAGAGCCCGACAGAGCCCGACAGGGCCCGACAGGGCCCGACAGAGCCCAGTAGAGCCCAGTAGAGCCCGACAGAGCCCGACAGAGCCCGACAGAGCCCGACAGGGCCCGACAGGGCCCGACAGTGCCCAGTTTAGCCCAGTAGGGCCCGACAGAGCCCGACAGAGCCCGACAGAGCCCGACAGGGCCCGACAGGGCCCGAGAAAGCCCGACAGAGCCCAGTAGAGCCCAGTAGAGCCCGACAGAGCCCGACAGGGCCCGACAGAGCCCGACAGAGCCCGACAGAACCCGACAGGGCCCGACAGGGCCCGACAGAGCCCGACAGAGCCCAGTAGAGCCCAGTAGAGCCCGACAGAGCCCGACAGAGCCCGACAGAGCCCGACAGAGCCCGACAGAGCCCGACAGGGCCCGACAGCGCCCGACAGGGCCCAGTAGAGCCCGACAGAGCCCGACAGAGCCAGACAGAGCCCGACAGAGCCCGACAGAGCCCGACAGAGCCCAGTATAGCCCAGTAGAGCCCGACAGAGCCCGACAGAGCCCGACAGGGCCCGACAGAGCCCGACAGTGCCCGACAGGGCCCGACAGGGCCCGACAGGGAACAGGAGAGCCCAGTAGAGCCCGACAGAGCCCGACAGATCCCGACAGGGCCCGACAGGGCCCGACAGGGAACAGTAGAGCCCAGTAGAGCCCGACAGAGCCCGACAGAGCCCGACAGAGCCCGACAGGGCCCGACAGGGCCCGACAGAGCCCAGTAGGGCCCAGTAGATCCCGACAGAGCCCGACAGAACCCGTCAGAGCCCGACAGAGCCCAGTAGAGCCCGACAGAGCCCGACAGAGCCCGACAGAGCCCGACAGGGCGCGACAGGGCCCGACAGGGCCCAGTAGAGCCCGACAGAGCCCGACAGAGCCCGACAGAGCCCGACAGGGCCCAGTAGAGCCCGACAGAGCCCGACAGAGCCCGACAGAGCCCGACAGAGCCCAGTAGAGCCCAGTAGAGCCCGACAGAGCGCGACAGAGCCCGACAGGGCCCGACAGAGCCCGACAGAGCCCGACAGGGCCCGACAGGGCCCAGTAGAGCCCGACAGAGCCCGACAGGGCCCGACAGAGCCCGACAGAGCCCGACAGGGCCCAGTAGAGCCCGACAGAGCCCGACAGAGCCCAACAGAGCCCGACAGGGCCCGACAGAGCCCGACAGAGCCCGACAGGGACCGACAGGGCCCGACAGAGCCCGACAGAGCCCAGTAGAGCCCGACAGAGTCCGACAGAGCCCGACAGAGCCCGACAGAGCCCGACAGGGCCCAGTAGAGCCCAGTAGAGCCCGACAGAGCCCAGTAGAGCCCGACAGAGCCCGACAGAGCCCGACAGAGCCCGACAGGGCCCGACAGAGCCCGACAGAGCCCGACAGAGCCCGAAAGAGCCCGACAGGGCCCAGTAGAGCCCGACAGAGCCCGACAGAGCCCGACAGAGCCCGACAGGGCCCGACAGAGCCCGAAAGAGCACGACAGGGCCCAGTAGAGCCCGACAGAGCCCGACAGAGCCCAGTAGAGCCCGACAGAGCCCGACAGAGCCCGACAGAGCCCGACAGAGCCCAGTAGAGCCCGACAGAGCCCGACAGAGCCCGACAGGGCCCGACAGGGCCCGACAGGACCCGACAGAGCCCGACAGAGCCCAGTAGAGCCCGACAGAGCCCGACAGAGCCCGACAGAGCCCGACAGGGCCCGACAGAGCCCGACAGGGCCCAGTAGAGCCCGACAGAGCCCGACAGAGCCCAACAGAGCCCGACAGGGCCCGACAGAGCCCGACAGAGCCCGACAGGGACCGACAGGGCCCGACAGAGCCCGACAGAGCCCAGTAGAGCCCGACAGAGTCCGACAGAGCCCGACAGAGCCCGACAGAGCCCGACAGGGCCCAGTAGAGCCCAGTAGAGCCCGACAGAGCCCAGTAGAGCCCGACAGAGCCCGACAGAGCCCGACAGAGCCCGACAGGGCCCGACAGAGCCCGACAGAGCCCGACAGAGCCCGAAAGAGCCCGACAGGGCCCAGTAGAGCCCGACAGAGCCCGACAGAGCCCGACAGAGCCCGACAGGGCCCGACAGAGCCCGACAGGGCCCAGTAGAGCCCGACAGAGCCCGACAGAGCCCAGGAGAGCCCGACAGAGCCCGACAGAGCCCGACAGAGCCCGACAGAGCCCAGTAGAGCCCGACAGAGCCCGACAGAGCCCGACAGGGCCCGACAGGGCCCGACAGGACCCGACAGAGCCCGACAGAACCCAGTAGAGCCCGACAGAGCCCGACAGAGCCCGACAGAGCCCGACAGAGCCCAGTAGAGCCCGACAGAGCCCGACAGAGCCCGACAGAGCCCGACAGAGCCCGACAGGGCCCGACATGGCCCGACAGGGCCCGATAGGGAACAGTAGAGCCCAGTAGAGCCCGACAGAGCCCGACAGAGCCCGACAGGGCCCGACAGAGCCCGACAGAGCCCGACAGAGCCCGACAGGGCCCGACAGGGAACAGTAGAGCCCAGTAGAGCCCGACAGAACCCGACAGAGCCCGACAGGGCCCGACAGGGCCTGACAGAGCCCGACAGAGCCCGACAGAGCCCGACAGGGCCCGACAGAGCCCGACAGAGCCCGACAGAGCCCGACAGGGCCCGACAGATCCCGACAGAGCCCAGTAGAGCCCAGTAGAGCCCGACAGAGCCCGACAGGGCCCGACAGAGCCCGACAGGGCCCGACAGAGCCCGACAGAGCCCAGTAGAACCCAGTAGAGCCCGACAGAGCCCGACAGGGCCCGACAGAGCCCGACAGAGCCCGACAGAGCCCAGTAGAGCCCGACAGAGCCCGACAGAGTCTGACAGAGCCCGACAGAGCCCGACAGAGCCCAGTAGAGCCCAGTAGAGCCCGACAGAGCCCGACAGGGCCCGACAGGGCCCGACAGAGCCCAGTTTAGCCCAGTAGAGCCCGACAGAGCCCGACAGAGCCCGACAGAGCCCAGTAGAGCCCGACAGAGCCCGACAGAGCCCGACAGATCCCGACAGAGCCCGAAGGGGCCCGACAGGGCCCGACAGAGCCCAATTTAGCCCAGTAGAGCCCGACAGAGCCCGACAGAGCCCGACAGAGCCCGACAGAGCCCAGTAGAGCCCGACAGAGCCCGACAGAGCCCGACAGGGCCTGACAGGGCCTGACAGGGCCCGACAGAGCCCAGTTTAGCCCAGTAGAGCCCGACAGAGCCCGACAGAGCCCGACAGAGCCCGACAGGGCCCGACAGGGCCCAGTAGAGCCCGACAGAGCCCGACAGAGCCCGACAGAGCCCGACAGGGCCCGACAGGGCCCGACAGGGCCCAGTAGAGCACGACAGAGCCCGACAGAGCCCGACAGAGCCCGACAGAGCCCAGTAGAGCCCGACAGAGCCCGACAGAGCCCGACAGGGCCCGACAGGGCCCGACAGAGCCCGACAGAGCCCAGTAGAGCCCGACAGAGCCCGACAGAGCCCGACAGAGCCCGACAGGGCCCGACAGAGCCCAGTAGAGCCCGACAGAGCCCGACAGAGCCCGACAGAGCCCGACAGGGCCCAGGAGAACCCGACAGAGCCCGACAGAGCCCAGTAGAGCCCGACAGAGCCCGACAGGGCCCGACAGGGCCCGACAGAGCCCGACAGAACCCGACAGAGCCCGACAGAGCCCAGTAGAGCCCGACAGAGCCCGACAGAGCCCGACAGGGCCTGACAGAGCCCAGTAGAGCCCAGTAGAGCCCGACAGAGCCCGACAGAGGCCGACAGAGCCCGACAGGGCCCGACAGGGCCCAGTTTAGCCCAGTAGAGCCCGACAGAGCCCGACAGAGCCCGACAGAGCCCGACAGGGCCCGACAGAGCCCGACAGAGCCCGACAGGGCCCGACAGGGCCCGACAGGGCCCGACAGAGCCCAGTTTAGCCCAGTAGAGCCCGACAGAGCCCGACAGAGCCCGACAGAGCCCGACAGGGCCCGACAGGGCCCGAGAAAGCCCGACAGAGCCCAGTAGAGCCCAGTAGAGCCCGACAGAGCCCGACAGGGCCCGACAGAGCCCGACAGAGCCCGACAGAGCCCGACAGGGCCCGACAGGGCCCGACAGAGCCCGACAGAGCCCAGTAGAGCCCAGTAGAGCCCAACAGAGCCCGACAGGGCCCCACAGAGCCCGACAGAGCCCGACAGAGCCCGACAGGGCCCGACAGAGTCTGACAGAGCCCGACAGAGCCCGACAGAGCCCAGTAGAGCCCAGTAGAGCCCGACAGAGCCCGACAGAGCCCGACAGAGCCCGACAGGGCCCGACAGGGCCCGACAGAGCCCAGTTTAGCCCAGTAGAGCCCGACAGAGCCCGACAGAGCCCGACAGAGCCCAGTAGAGCCCGACAGAGCCCGACAGAGCCCGACAGATCCCGACAGAGCCCGAAGGGGGCCGACAGGGCCCGACAGAGCCCAGTTTAGCCCAGTAGAGCCCGACAGAGCCCGACAGAGCCCGACAGAGCCCGACAGAGCCCAGTAGAGCCCGACAGAGCCCGACAGAGCCCGACAGGGCCCGACAGGGCCTGACAGGGCCCGACAGAGCCCAGTTTAGCCCAGTAGAGCCCGACAGAGCCCGACAGAGCCCGACAGAGCCCGATAGGGCCCGACAGGGCCCACTAGAGCCCGACAGAGCCCGACAGAGCCCGACAGAGCCCGACAGGGCCCGACAGGGCCCGACAGGGCCCAGTAGAGCCCGACAGAGCCCGACAGAGCCCGACAGAGCCCAGTAGAGCCCGACAGAGCCCGACAGGGCCCGACAGGGCCCGACAGAGCCCGACAGAGCCCGACAGAGCCCAGTAGAGCCCGACAGAGCCCGACAGAGCCCGACAGAGCCCGACAGGGCCCGACAGAGCCCAGTAGAGCCCGACAGAGCCCCACAGAGCCCGACAGAGCCCGACAGGGCCCTGTCCCATTAGAGCCCGACAGAGCCCGACAGAGCCCGACAGGGCCCGACAGGGCCCGACAGAGCCCAGTAGAGCCCGGTAGAGCCCGACAGAGCCCGACAGAGCCCGACAGAGCCCGACAGGGCCCGACAGGGCCCGACTGTGCCCAGTTTAGCCCAGTAGAGCCCGACAGAGCCCGACAGAGCCCGACAGGGCCCGACAGAGCCCGACAGAGCCCGACAGGGCCCGACAGGGCCCGACAGGGCCCAGTTTAGCCCAGTAGGGCCCGACAGAGCCCGACAGAGCCCGACAGAGCCCGACAGGGCCCGACAGGGCCCGAGAAAGCCCGACAGAGCCCAGAAGAGCCCAGTAGAGCCCGACAGAGCCCGACAGGGCCCGACAGAGCCCGACAGAGCCCGACAGAACCCGACAGGGCCCGACAGGGCCCGACAGAGCCCGACAGAGCCCAGTAGAGCCCAGTAGAGCCCGACAGAGCCCGACAGGGCCCGACAGAGCCCGACAGAGCCCGACAGAGCCCGACAGGGCCCGACAGCGCCCGACAGGGCCCAGTAGAGCCCGACAGAGCCCGACAGAGCCAGACAGAGCCCGACAGAGCCCGACAGAGCCCGACAGAGCCCAGTATAGCCCAGTAGAGCCCGACAGAGCCCGACAGAGCCCGACAGGGCCCGACAGAGCCCGACAGAGCCCGACAGGGCCCGACAGGGCCCGACAGGGAACAGGAGAGCCCAGTAGAGCCCGACAGAGCCCGACAGATCCCGACAGGGCCCGACAGGGCCCGACAGGGAACAGTAGAGCCCAGTAGAGCCCGACAGAGCCCGACAGAGCCCGACAGAGCCCGAAAGGGCCCGACAGGGCCCGACAGAGCCCAGTAGGGCCCAGTAGATCCCGACAGAGCCCGACAGAACCCGTCAGAGCCCGACAGAGCCCAGTAGAGCCCGACAGAGCCCGACAGAGCCCGACAGAGCCCGACAGGGCGCGACAGGGCCCGACAGGGCCCAGTAGAGCCCGACAGAGCCCGACAGAGCCCGACAGAGCCCGACAGGGCCCAGTAGAGCCCGACAGAGCCCGACAGAGCCCGACAGAGCCCGACAGAGCCCAGTAGAGCCCAGTAGAGCCCGACAGAGCGCGACAGAGCCCGACAGGGCCCGACAGAGCCCGACAGAGCCCGACAGGGCCCGACAGGGCCCAGTAGAGCCCGACAGAGCCCGACAGGGCCCGACAGAGCCCGACAGAGCCCGACAGGGCCCAGTAGAGCCCGACAGAGCCCGACAGAGCCCAACAGAGCCCGACAGGGCCCGACAGAGCCCGACAGAGCCCGACAGGGACCGACAGGGCCCGACAGAGCCCGACAGAGCCCAGTAGAGCCCGACAGAGTCCGACAGAGCCCGACAGAGCCCGACAGAGCCCGACAGGGCCCAGTAGAGCCCAGTAGAGCCCGACAGAGCCCAGTAGAGCCCGACAGAGCCCGACAGAGCCCGACAGAGCCCGACAGGGCCCGACAGAGCCCGACAGAGCCCGAAAGAGCCCGACAGGGCCCAGTAGAGCCCGACAGAGCCCGACAGAGCCCGACAGAGCCCGACAGGGCCCGACAGAGCCCGAAAGAGCACGACAGGGCCCAGTAGAGCCCGACAGAGCCCGACAGAGCCCAGTAGAGCCCGACAGAGCCCGACAGAGCCCGACAGAGCCCGACAGAGCCCAGTAGAGCCCGACAGAGCCCGTCAGAGCCCGACAGGGCCCGACAGGGCCCGACAGGACCCGACAGAGCCCGACAGAGCCCAGTAGAGCCCGACAGAGCCCGACAGAGCCCGACAGAGCCCGACAGGGCCCGACAGAGCCCAGTAGAGCCCGACAGAGCCCGACAGAGCCCGACAGAGCCCGACAGGGGCCGACATGGCCCGACAGGGCCCGACAGGGAACAGTAGAGCCCAGTAGAGCCCGACAGAGCCCGACAGAGCCCGACAGGGCCCGACAGAGCCCGACAGAGCCCGACAGAGCCCGACAGGGCCCGACAGGGAACAGTAGAGCCCAGTAGAGCCCGACAGAACCCGACAGAGCCCGACAGGGCCCGACAGGGCCTGACAGAGCCCGACAGAGCCCGACAGAGCCCGACAGGGCCCGACAGGGCCCGACAGAGCCCGACAGAGCCCGACAGAGCCCAGTAGAGCCCAGTAGAGCCCGACAGAGCCCGACAGGGCCCGACAGGGCCCGACAGAGCCCGACAGAGCCCAGTAGAGCCCGACAGAGCCCGACAGAGTCTGACAGAGCCCGACAGAGCCCGACAGAGCCCAGTAGAGCCCAGTAGAGCCCGACAGAGCCCGACAGAGCCCGACAGAGCCCGACAGGGCCCGACAGGGCCCGACAGAGCCCAGTTTAGCCCAGTAGAGCCCGACAGAGCCCGACAGAGCCCGACAGAGCCCAGTAGAGCCCGACAGAGCCCGACAGAGCCCGACAGATCCCGACAGAGCCCGAAGGGGCCCGACAGGGCCCGACAGAGCCCAGTTTAGCCCAGTAGAGCCCGACAGAGCCCGACAGAGCCCGACAGAGCCTGACAGAGCCCAGTAGAGCCCGACAGAGCCCGACAGAGCCCGACAGGGCCCGACAGGGCCCGACAGGGCCCGACAGAGCCCAGTTTAGCCCAGTAGAGCCCGACAGAGCCCGACAGAGCCCGACAGAGCCCGACAGGGCCCGACAGGGCCCAGTAGAGCCCGACAGAGCCCGACAGAGCCCGACAGAGCCCGACAGGGCCCGACAGGGCCCGACAGGGCCCAGTAGAGCCCGACAGAGCCCGACAGAGCCCGACAGAGCCCGACAGAGCCCAGTAGAGCCCGACAGAGCCCGACAGAGCCCGACAGGGCCCGACAGGGCCCGACAGAGCCCGACAGAGCCCAGTAGAGCCCGACAGAGCCCGACAGAGCCCGACAGAGCCCGACAGGGCCCGACAGAGCCCAGTAGAGCCCGACAGAGCCCGACAGAGCCCGACAGAGCCCGACAGGGCCCAGTAGAACCCGACAGAGCCCGACAGAGCCCAGTAGAGCCCGACAGAGCCCGACAGGGCCCGACAGGGACCGACAGACCCCGACAGAACCCGACAGAGCCCGACAGAGCCCAGTAGAGCCCGACAGAGCCCGATAGAGCCCGACAGGGCCCGACAGGGCCCGACAGAGCCCAGTAGAGCCCGACAGAGCCCGACAGAGCCCGACAGAGCCCGACAGGGCCCGACAGGGCCCGACAGAGCCCGACAGGGCCCAGTAGAGCCCGACAGAACCCGACAGAGCCCGACAGAGCCCGACAGGGCCCGACAGAGCCCGACAGAGCCCAGTAGCGCCCGACAGAGCCCGACAGAGCCCGACAGAGCCCGACAGAACCCGACAGAGCCCAGGAGAGTCCGACAGAGCGCGACAGAGCCCGACAGAGCCCGACAGGGCCCGACAGGGCCCGACAGGGCCCAGTAGAGCCCGACAGAGCCCGACAGAGCCCGACAGAGCCCGACAGAGCCCGACAGAGCCCAGTAGAGCCCGATAGAGCCCGACAGAGCCCGACAGGGCCCGACAGGGCCCGACAGGACCCGACAGGGCCCGACAGAGCCCAGTAGAGCCCGACAGGGCCCGACAGAGCCCGACAGAGCCCGACAGAGCCCGACAGGGCCCGACAGAGCCCGACAGAGCCCAGTAGAGCCCAGTAGAGCCCGACAGAACCCGACAGAGCCCGACAGGGCCCGACAGGGCCCGACAGAGCCCGACAGAGCCCGACAGAGCCCGACAGGGCCCGACAGAGCCCGACAGAGCCCGACAGGGCCCGACAGGGCCCGACAGAGCCCGACAGAGCCCAGTAGAGCCCAGTAGAGCCCGACAGAGCCCGACAGGGCCCGACAGAGCCCGACAGAGCCCGACAGAGCCCACTAGAGCCCGACAGAGCCCGACAGAGTCTGACAGAGCCCGACAGAGCCCGACAGAGCCCAGTAGAGCCCAGTAGAGCCCGACAGAGCCCGACAGAGCCCGACAGAGCCCGACAGGGCCCGACAGGGCCCGACAGAGCCCAGTTTAGCCCAGTAGAGCCCGACAGAGCCCGACAGAGCCCGACAGAGCCCAGTAGAGCCCGACAGAGCCCGACAGAGCCCGACAGATCCCGACAGAGCCCGAAGGGGCCCGACAGGGCCCGACAGAGCCCAGTTTAGCCCAGTAGAGCCCGACAGAGCCCGACAGAGCCCGACAGAGCCCAGTAGAGCCCGACAGAGCCCGACAGAGCCGGACAGGGCCCGACAGGGCCTGACAGGGCCCGACAGAGCCCAGTTTAGCCCAGTAGAGCCCGACAGAGCCCGACAGAGCCCGACAGAGCCCGACAGGGCCCGAAAGGGCCCAGTAGAGCCCGACAGAGCCCGACAGAGCCCGACAGAGCCCGACAGAGCCCGACAGGGCCCGACAGGGCCCAGTAGAGCCCGACAGAGCCCGACAGAGCCCGACAGAGCCCGACAGAGCCCAGTAGAGCCCGACAGAGCCCGACAGAGCCCGACAGGGCCCGACAGGGCCCGACAGGGCCCGACAGAGTCCGACAGAGCCCAGTAGAGCCCGACAGAGCCCGACAGAGCCCGACAGAGCCCGACAGGGCCCGACAGAGCCCAGTAGAGCCCGACAGAGCCCGACAGAGCCCGACAGAGCCCGACAGGGCCCAGTAGAACCCGACAGAGCCCAACAGAGCCCAGTAGAGCCCGACAGAGCCCGACAGGGCCCGACAGGGCCCGACAGAGCCCGACAGAACCCGACAGAGCCCGACAGAGCCCAGTAGAGCCCGACAGAGCCCGACAGAGCCCGACAGGGCCCGACAGAGCCCGACAGGGTCTGACAGGGCCCGACAGAGCCCGACAGAGCCCGACAGGGCCCAGTAGAGCCCGACAGAACCCGACAGAGCCCGACAGAGCCCGACAGAGCCCGACAGAGCCCGACAGAGCCCAGTAGCGCCCGACAGAGCCCGACAGAGCCCGACAGAGCCCGACAGAAGCCGACAGAGCCCAGGAGAGCCCGACAGAGCCCGACAGAGCCCGACAGAGCCCGACAGGGCCCGACAGAGCCCGACAGGGCCCATTAGAGCCCGACAGAGCCCGACAGAGCCCGACAGAGCCCGACAGAGCCCAGTAGAGCCCGATAGAGCCCGACAGAGCCCGACAGGGCCCGACAGGGCCCGACAGGGCCCGACAGAGCCCAGTAGAGCCCGACAGAGCCCGACAGAGCCCGACAGAGCCCGACAGGGCTCGACAGGGCCCGACAGGGCCCAGTAGAGCCCAGTAGAGCCCGACAGAGCCCGACAGAGCCCGACAGGGCCCGACAGAGCCCGACAGAGCCCGACAGAGCCCGACAGGGCCCGACAGGGAACAGTAGAGCCCAGTAGAGCCCGACAGAGCCCGACAGAGCCCGACAGAGCCCGACAGGGCCCGACAGGGCCCGACAGAGCCCGACAGATCCCGACAGAGCCTACACAGAGCCCGACAGAGCCCGACAGGGCCCGACAGGGCCCGACAGAGCCCAGTTTAGCCCAGTAGAGCCCGACAGAGCCCGACAGAGCCCGACAGAGCCCGACAGAGCCCAGTAGAGCCCGACAGAGCCCGACAGGGCCCGACAGAGCCCGACAGAGCCCAGTAGAGCCCAGTAGAGCCCGACAGAGCCCGACAGGGCCCGACAGAGCCCGACAGAGCCCGACAGAGCCCGACAGGGCCCGACAGGGCCCGAGAGAGCCCGACAGAGCCCGACAGGGCCCGACAGGGCCCGAGAGAGCCCGACAGAGCCCAGTAGAGCCCAGTAGAGCCCGACAGAGCCCGACAGGGCCCGACAGAGCCCGACAGAGCCCGACAGAGCCCGACAGGGCCCGACAGGGCCCGAGAGAGCCCGACAGAGCCCAGTAGAGCCCAGTAGAGAGCGACAGAGCCCGACAGGGCCCGACAGAGCCCGACAGAGCCCGACAGAGCCCGACAGGGCCCGACAGGGCCCGAGAGAGCCCGACAGAGCCCAGTAGAGCCCAGTAGAGCCCGACAGAGCCCGACAGGGCCCGACAGAGCCCGACAGAGGCCGACAGAGCCCGACAGAGCCCGACAGGGCCCGACAGGGAATAGTAGAGCCCAGTAGAGCCTAGTAGAGCCCGACAGAGCCAGACAGAGCCCGACAGAGCCCGACAGAGCCCGACAGAGCCCAGTATAGCCCAGTAGAGCCCGACAGAGCCCGACAGAGCCCGACAGGGCCCGAGAGAGCCCGACAGAGCCCGATAGGGCCCGACAGGGCCCGACAGGGAACAGTAGAGCCCAGTAGAGCCCGACAGAGCCCGACAGAGCCCGACAGAGCCCGACAGAGCCCGACAGGGCCCGACAGGGCCCGACAGGGCCCGACAGGGAACAGTAGAGCCCAGTAGAGCCCGACAGAGCCCGACAGAGCCCGACAGAGCCCGACAGGGCCCGACAGGGCCCGACAGAGCCCAGTAGAGCCCAGTAGAGCCCGACAGAGCCCGACAGAGCCCGACAGGGCCCGACAGAGCCCAACAGAGCCCGACAGAGCCCGACAGGGCCCGACAGGGAACAGTAGAGCCCAGTAGAGCCCGACAGAGCCCGACAGAGCCCAGTAGAGCCCGACAGAGCCTGACAGGGCCCGACAGAGCCCGACAGAGCCCGACAGAGCCCGACAGGGCCCGACAGAGCCCGACAGAGCCTGACAGAGCCCGACAGGGCCCGACAGAGCCCAGTAGAGCCCAGTAGAGCCCAGTAGAGCCCGACAGAGCCCGACAGAGGCCGACAGGGCCCGACAGAGCCCGACAGAGCCCAGTAGAGCCCGACAGAGCCCGACAGAGCCCGACAGAGCCCGACAGAGCCCAGTAGAGCCCAGTAGAGCCCGACAGAGCCCGACAGAGCCCGACAGGGCCCGACAGGGCCCGACAGGGCCCGACAGAGCCCAGTTTAGCCCAGTAGAGCCCGACAGAGCCCGACAGAGCCCGACAGAGCCCAGTAGAGCCCGACAGAGCCCGACAGAGCCCGACAGAGCCCGACAGGGCCCGACAGGGCCCGACAGAGCCCAGTTTAGCCCAGTAGAGCCCGACAGAGCCCGACAGAGCCCAACAGAGCCTGACAGAGCCCAGTAGAGCCCGACAGAGCCCGACAGAGCCCGACAGGGCCCGACAGGGCCCAGTTTAGCCCAGTAGAGCCCGACAGAGCCCGACAGAGCCCGACAGAGCCCGACAGGGCCCGACAGGGCCCAGTAGAGCCCGACAGAGCCCGACAGAGCCCGACAGAGCGCAGTAGAGCCCGACAGAGCCCGACAGAGCCCGACAGGGCCCGACAGGGCCCGACAGGGCCCGACAGAGCCCGACAGAGCCCAGTAGAGCCCGACAGAGCCCGACAGAGCCCGACAGAGCCCGACAGGGCCCGACAGGGCCCGACAGGGCCCGACAGAGCCCGACAGAGCCTGACAGAGCCCGACAGGGCCCAGCAGAGCCCGACAGAGCCCGACAGGGCCCGACAGGGCCCAGTAGAGCCCGACAGAGCCCGACAGAGCCCGACAGGGCCCGACAGGGCCCGATAGGGCCCGACAGAGCCCGACAGAGCCCGACAGGGCCCGACAGGGCCCGATAGGGCCCAGTAGAGCCCGACAGAGCCCAACAGAGCCCGACAGGGCCCGACAGGGCCCGACAGAGCCCGACAGAGCCCGACAGGGCCCGACAGGGCCCGACAGAGCCCAGTAGAGCCCGACAGAGCCCGACAGAGCCCGACAGGGCCCGTCAGAGCCCGACAGAGCCCGACAGAGCCCAGTAGAGCCCGACAGAGCCTGACAGAGCCCGACAGAGCCCGACAGAGCCCAGTAGAGCCCAGTAGAGCCCGACAGAGCCCGACAGAGCCCGACAGAGCCCGACAGGGCCCGACAGGGCCCGACAGAGCCCAGTTTAGCCCAGTAGAGCCCGACAGAGCCCGACAGAGCACGACAGAGCCCGACAGAGCCCAGTAGAGCCCGACAGAGCCCGACAGAGCCCGACAGAGCCCGAAGGGGCCCGACAGGGCCCGACAGAGCCCAGTTTAGCCCAGTAGAGCCCGACAGAGCCCGACAGAGCCCGACAGAGCCCGACAGAGCCCAGTAGAGCCCGACAGAGCCCGACAGAGCCCGACAGGGCCCGACAGGGCCTGACAGGGCCCGACAGAGCCCAGTTTAGCCCAGTAGAGCACGACAGAGCCCGACAGAGCCCGACAGAGCCCGACAGGGCCCGACAGCGCCCAGTAGAGTCCGACAGAGCCTGACAGAGCCCGACAGAGCCCGACAGAGCCCGACAGGGCCCGACAGGGCCCAGTAGAGCCCGACAGAGCCCGACAGAGCCCGACAGAGCCCGACAGAGCCCAGTAGAGCCCGACAGAGCCCGACAGAGCCCGACAGGGCCCGACAGGGCCCGACAGGGCCCGACAGAGCCCGACAGAGCCCAGAAGAGCCCGACACAGCCCGACAGAGCCCGACAGAGCCCGACAGGGCCCGACAGGGACCAGTAGAGCCCAGTAGAGCCCGACAGAGCCCGACAGAGCCCGACAGGGCCCGACAGGGCCCGACAGGGCCCAGTAGATCCCGACATATCCCGACAGAGCCCGACAGAGCCCGACAGAGCCTGACAGGGCCCAGTAGAGCCCGACAGAGCCCGACAGAGCCCAGTAGAGCCCGACAGAGCCCGACAGGGCCCGACAGGGCCCGACAGAGCCCAACAGAACCCGACAGAGCCCGACAGAGCCCAGTAGAGCCCGACAGAGCCCGACAGAGCCCGACAGGGCCCAACAGGGCCCGACAGAGCCCAGTAGAGCCCGACAGAGCCCGACAGAGCCCGACAGGGCCCGACAGGGCCCGACAGAGCCCGACAGAGCCCGACAGGGCCCAGTAGAGCCCGACAGAACCCGACAGAGCCCGACAGAGCCCGACAGGGCCCGACAGAGCCCGACAGAGACCAGTAGAGCCCGACAGAGCCCGACAGAGCCCGACAGAGCCCGACAGAACCCAGTAGAGCCCGACAGAGCCCGACAGAGCCCGACAGAGCCCGACAGGGCCCGACAGGGCCCGACAGGGCCCAGTAGAGCCCGACAGAGCCCGACAGAGCCCGACAGAGCCCGACAGAGCCCAGTAGAGCCCGACAGAGCCCGACAGAGCCCGACAGGGCCCGACAGAGCCCAGTAGAGCCCGACAGAGTCCGACAGAGCCCGACAGAGCCCGACAGGGCCCGACAGAGCCCGACAGAGCCCGGTAGAGCCCAGTAGAGCCCGACAGAGCCCGACAGAGCCCGACAGGGCCCGACAGAGCCCGACAGAGCCCGACAGAGCCCGACAGGGCCCGACAGGGCCCAGTTTAGCCCAGTAGAGCCCGACAGAGCCCGACAGAGCCCGACAGAGCCCGACAGAGCCCGACAGGGCCCAGTAGAGCCCGACAGAGCCCGACAGAGCCCGACAGAGCGCAGTAGAGCCCGACAGAGCCCGACAGAGCCCGACAGGGCCCGACAGGGCCCGACAGGGCCCGACAGAGCCCGACAGAGCCCAGTAGAGCCCGACAGAGCCCGACAGAGCCCGACAGAGCCCGACAGGGCCCGACAGAGCCCGACAGGGCCCGACAGAGCCCGACAGAGCCTGACAGAGCCCGACAGGGCCCAGCAGAGCCCGACAGAGCCCGACAGGGCCCGACAGGGCCCAGTAGAGCCCGACAGAGCCCGACAGAGCCCGACAGGGCCCGACAGGGCCCGATAGGGCCCGACAGAGCCCGACAGAGCCCGACAGGGCCCGACAGGGCCCGATAGGGCCCAGTAGAGCCCGACAGAGCCCGACAGAGCCCGACAGGGCCCGACAGGGCCCGACAGAGCCCGACAGAGCCCGACAGGGCCCGACAGGGCCCGACAGGGCCCGACAGAGCCCAGTTTAGCCTAGTAGAGCCCGACAGAGCCCGACAGAGCCCGACAGAGCCCAGTAGAGCCCGACAGAGCCCGACAGAGCCCGACAGAGCCCGACAGGGCCCGACAGGGCCCGACAGAGCCCAGTTTAGCCCAGTAGAGCCCGACAGAGCCCGACAGAGCCCAACAGAGCCTGACAGAGCCCAGTAGAGCCCGACAGAGCCCGACAGAGCCCGACAGGGCCCGACAGGGCCCAGTTTAGCCCAGTAGAGCCCGACAGAGCCCGACAGAGCCCGACAGAGCCCGACAGGGCCCGACAGGGCCCAGTAGAGCCCGACAGAGCCCGACAGAGCCCGACAGAGCGCAGTAGAGCCCGACAGAGCCCGACAGAGCCCGACAGGGCCCGACAGGGCCCGACAGGGCCCGACAGAGCCCGACAGAGCCCAGTAGAGCCCGACAGAGCCCGACAGAGCCCGACAGAGCCCGACAGGGCCCGACAGGGCCCGACAGGGCCCGACAGAGCCCGACAGAGCCTGACAGAGCCCGACAGGGCCCAGCAGAGCCCGACAGAGCCCGACAGGGCCCGACAGGGCCCAGTAGAGCCCGACAGAGCCCGACAGAGCCCGACAGGGCCCGACAGGGCCCGATAGGGCCCGACAGAGCCCGACAGAGCCCGACAGGGCCCGACAGGGCCCGATAGGGCCCAGTAGAGCCCGACAGAGCCCAACAGAGCCCGACAGGGCCCGACAGGGCCCGACAGAGCCCGACAGAGCCCGACAGGGCCCGACAGGGCCCGACAGAGCCCAGTAGAGCCCGACAGAGCCCGACAGAGCCCGACAGGGCCCGTCAGAGCCCGACAGAGCCCGACAGAGCCCAGTAGAGCCCGACAGAGCCTGACAGAGCCCGACAGAGCCCGACAGAGCCCAGTAGAGCCCAGTAGAGCCCGACAGAGCCCGACAGAGCCCGACAGAGCCCGACAGGGCCCGACAGGGCCCGACAGAGCCCAGTTTAGCCCAGTAGAGCCCGACAGAGCCCGACAGAGCACGACAGAGCCCGACAGAGCCCAGTAGAGCCCGACAGAGCCCGACAGAGCCCGACAGAGCCCGAAGGGGCCCGACAGGGCCCGACAGAGCCCAGTTTAGCCCAGTAGAGCCCGACAGAGCCCGACAGAGCCCGACAGAGCCCAGTAGAGCCCGACAGAGCCCGACAGAGCCCGACAGGGCCCGACAGGGCCTGACAGGGCCCGACAGAGCCCAGTTTAGCCCAGTAGAGCACGACAGAGCCCGACAGAGCCCGACAGAGCCCGACAGGGCCCGACAGCGCCCAGTAGAGTCCGACAGAGCCTGACAGAGCCCGACAGAGCCCGACAGAGCCCGACAGGGCCCGACAGGGCCCAGTAGAGCCCGACAGAGCCCGACAGAGCCCGACAGAGCCCGACAGAGCCCAGTAGAGCCCGACAGAGCCCGACAGAGCCCGACAGGGCCCGACAGGGCCCGACAGGGCCCGACAGAGCCCGACAGAGCCCAGAAGAGCCCGACACAGCCCGACAGAGCCCGACAGAGCCCGACAGGGCCCGACAGGGACCAGTAGAGCCCAGTAGAGCCCGACAGAGCCCGACAGAGCCCGACAGGGCCCGACAGGGCCCGACAGGGCCCAGTAGATCCCGACATATCCCGACAGAGCCCGACAGAGCCCGACAGAGCCTGACAGGGCCCAGTAGAGCCCGACAGAGCCCGACAGAGCCCAGTAGAGC
This sequence comes from Caloenas nicobarica, assembly GCF_036013445.1. NCBI lineage: Eukaryota > Metazoa > Chordata > Aves > Columbiformes > Columbidae > Caloenas > Caloenas nicobarica. The sequence goes on from NW_027016974.1 coordinate 97,632, forward strand.
CCGACAGAGCCCGACAGGGCCCGACAGGGCCCGACAGAGCCCAACAGAACCCGACAGAGCCCGACAGAGCCCAGTAGAGCCCGACAGAGCCCGACAGAGCCCGACAGGGCCCAACAGGGCCCGACAGAGCCCAGTAGAGCCCGACAGAGCCCGACAGAGCCCGACAGGGCCCGACAGGGCCCGACAGAGCCCGACAGAGCCCGACAGGGCCCAGTAGAGCCCGACAGAACCCGACAGAGCCCGACAGAGCCCGACAGGGCCCGACAGAGCCCGACAGAGACCAGTAGAGCCCGACAGAGCCCGACAGAGCCCGACAGAGCCCGACAGAACCCAGTAGAGCCCGACAGAGCCCGACAGAGCCCGACAGAGCCCGACAGGGCCCGACAGGGCCCGACAGGGCCCAGTAGAGCCCGACAGAGCCCGACAGAGCCCGACAGAGCCCGACAGAGCCCAGTAGAGCCCGACAGAGCCCGACAGAGCCCGACAGGGCCCGACAGAGCCCAGTAGAGCCCGACAGAGTCCGACAGAGCCCGACAGAGCCCGACAGGGCCCGACAGAGCCCGACAGAGCCCGGTAGAGCCCAGTAGAGCCCGACAGAGCCCGACAGAGCCCGACAGGGCCCGACAGAGCCCGACAGAGCCCGACAGAGCCCGACAGGGCCCGACAGGGCCCAGTTTAGCCCAGTAGAGCCCGACAGAGCCCGACAGAGCCCGACAGAGCCCGACAGGGCCCGACAGGGCCCAGTAGAGCCCGACAGAGCCCGACAGAGCCCGACAGAGCGCAGTAGAGCCCGACAGAGCCCGACAGAGCCCGACAGGGCCCGACAGGGCCCGACAGGGCCCGACAGAGCCCGACAGAGCCCAGTAGAGCCCGACAGAGCCCGACAGAGCCCGACAGAGCCCGACAGGGCCCGACAGAGCCCGACAGGGCCCGACAGAGCCCGACAGAGCCTGACAGAGCCCGACAGGGCCCAGCAGAGCCCGACAGAGCCCGACAGGGCCCGACAGGGCCCAGTAGAGCCCGACAGAGCCCGACAGAGCCCGACAGGGCCCGACAGGGCCCGATAGGGCCCGACAGAGCCCGACAGAGCCCGACAGGGCCCGACAGGGCCCGATAGGGCCCAGTAGAGCCCGACAGAGCCCGACAGAGCCCGACAGGGCCCGACAGGGCCCGACAGAGCCCGACAGAGCCCGACAGGGCCCGACAGGGCCCGACAGGGCCCAGTAGAGCCCGACAGAGCCCGACAGAGCTCGACAGAGCCCGACAGGGCCCGACAGGGCCCGACAGAGCCCGATAGGGCCCGACAGGGCCCGACAGGGCCCGACAGGGCCCAGTAGAGCCCGACAGAGCCCGACAGGGCCCGACAGGGCCCGACAGGGCCCGACAGAGCCCGATAGGGCCCGACAGGGCCCGACAGGGACCGACAGGGCCCAGTAGAGCCCGACAGAGCCCGACAGAGCCCGACAGAACCCGACAGAGCCCGACAGAGCCCGACAGAGCCCAACAGGGCCCGACAGGGCCCAGTAGAGCCCGACAGAGCCCGACAGAGACCAGTAGAGCCCAGTAGAGCCCGACAGAGCCCGACAGAGCCCGACAGAACCCGACAGAACCCGACAGAGCCCGACAGAGCCCAGTAGAGCCCGACAGAGCCCGACAGAGCCCGACAGAGCCCGACAGGGCCCAGTAGAGACCGACAGAGCCCGACAGAGCCCAGTAGAGCCCAGTAGAGCCCGACAGAGCCCGACAGAGCCCGACAGAGCCCGACAGAACCCGACAGAGCCCGACAGAGCCCAGTAGAGCCCGACAGAACCCGACAGAGCCCGACAGGGCCCGAGAGGGCCCGACAGAGCCCAGTAGAGCCCGACAGAGCCCGACAGAGCCCGACAGGGCCCGACAGGGCCCGACAGAGCCCGACAGAGCCCGACAGAGCCCGACAGGGCCCGACAGAGCCCGACAGAGCCCAGTATAGCCCGACAGAGCCCGACAGAGCCCGACAGAGCCCAGTAGAGCCCGACAGAACCCGACAGAGCCCGACAGGGCCCGAGAGGGCCCGACAGAGCCCGACAGGGCCCGACAGGGCCCGACAGAGCCCGACAGGGCCCAGTAGAGCCCGACAGAACCCGACAGAGCCCGACAGAGCCCGACAGGGCCCGACAGAGCCCGACAGAGCCCAGTATAGCCCGACAGAGCCCGACAGAGCCGGACAGGGCCCGACAGAGCCCGACAGAGCCCGACAGGGCCCGACAGGGCCCGACAGGGTCCGACAGAGCCCGACAGAGCCCAGTAGAGCCCAGTAGAGCCCGACAGAGCCCGACAGAGCCCGACAGAGCCCGACAGGGCCCGACAGGGCCCGACAGAGCCCGACAGGGCCCGACAGAGCCCGACAGAGCACAACAGGGCCCGACAGAGCCCGACAGAGCCCAGTAGAGCCCAGTAGAGCCCGACAGAGCCCGACAGAGCCCAGTAGAGCCCAACAGAGCCTGATAGAGCCCGACAGAGCCCGACAGAGCCCAGTAGAGCCCAGTAGAGCCCGACAGAGCCCGACAGAGCCCGACAGAGCCCGACAGGGCCCGACAGGGCCCGACAGAGCCCAGTTTAGCCCAGTAGAGCCCGACAGAGCCCGACAGAGCCCGACAGAGCCCAGTAGAGCCCGACAGAGGCCGACAGAGCCCGACAGAGCCCGAAGGGGCCCGACAGGGCCCGACAGAGCCCAGTTTAGCCCAGTAGAGCCCGACAGAGCCCGACAGAGCCCGACAGAGCCCGACAGAGCCCGACAGAGCCCAGTAGAGCCCGACAGAGCCCGACAGAGCCCGACAGGGCCCGACAGGGCCTGACAGGGCCCGACAGAGCCCAGTTTAGCCCAGTAGAGCCCGACAGAGCCCGACAGAGCCCGACAGAGCCCGACAGGGCCCGACAGCGCCCAGTAGAGTCCGACAGAGCCTGACAGAGCCCGACAGAGCCCGACAGAGCCCGACAGGGCCCGACAGGGCCCAGTAGAGCCCGACAGAGCCCGACAGAGCCCGACAGAGCCCGACAGAGCCCGACAGAGCCCAGTAGAGCCCGACAGAGCCCGACAGAGCCCGACAGGGCCCGACAGGGCCCGACAGGGCCCGACAGAGCCCGACAGAGCCCAGAAGAGCCCGACACAGCCCGACAGAGCCCGACAGAGCCCGACAGGGCCCGACAGGGCCCAGTAGAGCCCAGTAGAGCCCGACAGAGCCCGACAGGGCCCGACAGGGCCCGACAGGGCCCAGTAGATCCCGACATATCCCGACAGAGCCCGACAGAGCCCGACAGAGCCTGACAGGGCCCAGTAGAGCCCGACAGAGCCCGACAGAGCCCGACAGAGCCCGACAGGGCCCGACAGGGCCCGACAGAGCCCAACAGAACCCGACAGAGCCCGACAGAGCCCAGTAGAGCCCGACAGAGCCCGACAGAGCCCGACAGGGCCCAACAGGGCCCGACAGAGCCCAGTAGAGCCCGACAGAGCCCGACAGAGCCCGACAGGGCCCGACAGGGCCCGACAGAGCCCGACAGAGCCCGACAGGGCCCAGTAGAGCCCGACAGAACCCGACAGAGCCCGACAGAGCCCGACAGGGCCCGACAGAGCCCGACAGAGCCCAGTAGAGCCCGACAGAGCCCGACAGAGCCCGACAGAGCCCGACAGAACCCGACAGAGCCCAGTAGAGCCCGACAGAGCCCGACAGAGCCCGACAGAGACCGACAGGGCCAGACAGGGCCCGACAGGGCCCAGTAGAGCCCGACAGAGCCCGACAGAGCCCGACAGAGCCCGACAGAGCCCAGTAGAGCCCGACAGAGCCCGACAGAGCCCGACAGAGCCCGACAGGGCCCGACAGATCCCATTAGAGCCCGACAGAGTCCGACAGAGCCCGACAGAGCCTGACAGGGCCCGACAGAGCCCGATAGAGCCCGGTAGAGCCCAGTAGAGCCCGACAGAGCCCGACAGAGCCCGACAGGGCCCGACAGAGCCCGACAGAGCCCGACAGAGCCCGACAGGGCCCGACAGGGAACAGTAGAGCCCAGTAGAGCCCGACAGAGCCCGACAGAGCCCGACAGAGCCCGACAGGGCCCGACAGGGCCCGACAGAGCCCGACAGAGCCCGACAGGGCCCGACAGAGCCCGACAGAGCCTGACAGAGCCCGACAGGGCCCGACAGAGCCCAGTAGAGCCCAGTAGAGCCCAGTAGAGCCCGACAGAGCCCGACAGAGCCCGACAGGGCCCGACAGAGCCCGACAGAGCCCAGTAGAGCCCGACAGAGCCCGACAGAGCCCGACAGAGCCCGACAGAGCCCAGTAGAGCCCAGTAGAGCCCGACAGAGCCCGACAGAGCCCGACAGGGCCCGACAGGGCCCGACAGGGCCCGACAGAGCCCAGTTTAGCCCAGTAGAGCCCGACAGAGCCCGACAGAGCCCGACAGAGCCCAGTAGAGCCCGACAGAGCCCGACAGAGCCCGACAGAGCCCGACGGGGCCCGACAGGGCCCGACAGAGCCCAGTTTAGCCCAGTAGAGCCCGACAGAGCCCGACAGAGCCCGACAGAGCCCGACAGAGCCCGACAGAGCCCGACAGGGCCCAGTAGAGCCCGACAGAGCCCGACAGAGCCCGACAGAGCCCGACAGAGCCCGACAGAGCGCAGTAGAGCCCGACAGAGCCCGACAGAGCCCGACAGGGCCCGACAGGGCCCGACAGGGCCCGACAGAGCCCAGTAGAGCCCGACAGAGCCCGACAGAGCCCGACAGGGCCCGACAGGGACCGACAGGGCCCGACAGAGCCCGACAGAGCCTGACAGAGCCCGACAGGGCCCAGCAGAGCCCGACAGAGCCCGACAGGGCCCGACAGGGCCCAGTAGAGCCCGACAGAGCCCGACAGAGCCCGACAGGGCCCGACAGGGCCCGATAGGGCCCGACAGAGCCCGACAGAGCCCGACAGGGCCCGACAGGGCCCGATAGGGCCCAGTAGAGCCCGACAGAGCCCGACAGAGCCCGACAGGGCCCGACAGGGCCCGACAGAGCCCGACAGAGCCCGACAGGGCCCGACAGGGCCCGACAGAGCCCAGTAGAGCCCGACAGAGCCCGACAGAGCTCGACAGAGCCCGACAGGGCCCGACAGGGCCCAGTAGAGCCCGACAGAGCCCGACAGGGCCCGACAGGGCCCGACAGAGCCCGACAGAGGCCGATAGGGCCCGACAGGGACCGACAGGGCCCAGTAGAGCCCGACAGAGCCCGACAGAGCCCGACAGAACCCGTCAGAGCCCGACAGAGCCCGACAGAGCCCGACAGGGCCCGACAGGGCCCAGTAGAGCCCGACAGAGCCCGACAGAGCCCAGTAGAGCCCAGTAGAGCCCGACAGAGCCCGACAGAGCCCGACAGAACCCGACAGAACCCGACAGAGCCCGACAGAGTCCAGTAGAGCCCGACAGAGCCCGACAGAGCCCGACAGAGCCCGACAGAGCCCGACAGGGCCCAGTAGAGACCGACAGAGCCCGACAGAGCCCAGTAGAGCCCAGTAGAGCCCGACAGAGCCCGACAGAGCCCGACAGAGCCCGACAGAACCCAGTAGAGCCCGACAGAACCCGACAGAGCCCGACAGGGCCCGAGAGGGCCCGACAGAGCCCAGTAGAGCCCGACAGAGCCCGACAGAGCCCGAGAGAGCCCGACAGGGCCCGACAGGGCCCGACAGGGCCCAGTAGATCCCGACAGAGCCCGACAGAGCCCGACAGAGCCCGACAGAGCCCGACAGGGCCCAGTAGAGCCCGACAGAGCCCGACAGAGCCCAGTAGAGCCCGACAGAGTCCGACAGGGCCCGACAGGGCCCGACAGAGCCCAACAGAACCCGACAGAGCCCGACAGAGCCCAGTAGAGCCCGACAGAGCCCGACAGAGCCCGACAGGGCACAACAGGGCCCGACAGAGCCCAGTAGAGCCCGACAGAGCCCGACAGAGCCCGACAGAGCCCGACAGGGCCCGACAGAGCCCGACAGGGCCCAGTAGAGCCCGACAGAACCCGACAGAGCCCTACAGAGCCCGACAGGGCCCGACAGAGCCCGACAGAGCCCAGTAGAGCCCGACAGAGCCCGACAGAGCCCGACAGAGCCCGACAGGGCCCGACAGGGCCCGACAGAGCCCAGTAGAGCCCGACAGAGCCCGACAGAGCCCGACAGAGCCCGACAGGGCCCGACAGGGCCCAGTAGAGCCCAGTAGAGCCCGACAGAGCCCGACAGAGCCCGACAGGGCCCGACAGGGCCCGACAGGGCCCAGTAGATCCCGACAGATCCCGACAGAGCCCGACAGAGCCCGACAGAGCCCGACAGGGCCCAGTAGAGCCCGACAGAGCCCGACAGAGCCCAGTAGAGCCCGACAGAGCCCGACAGGGCCCGACAGGGCCCGACAGAGCCCAACAGAACCCGACAGAGCCCGACAGAGCCCAGTAGAGCCCGACAGAGCCCGACAGGGTCCAACAGGGCCCGACAGAGCCCAGTAGAGCCCGTCAGAGCCCGACAGAGCCCGACAGAGCCCGACAGGGCCCGACAGGGCCCGACAGAGCCCGACAGAGCCCGACAGGGCCCAGTAGAGCCCGACAGAGCCCGACAGAGCCCGACAGGGCCCGACAGAGCCCGACAGAGCCCGACAGAGCCCAGTAGAGCCCGACAGAGCCCGACAGAGCCCGACAGAGCCCGACAGAACCCGACAGAGCCCAGTAGAGCCCGACAGAGCCCGACAGAGCCCGACAGGGCCCGACAGGGCCCGACAGGGCCCAGTAGAGCCCGACAGAGCCCGACAGAGCCCGACAGAGCCCGACAGAGCCCAGTAGAGCCCGACAGAGCCCGACAGAGCCCGACAGAGCCCGACAGGGCCCGACAGAGCCCAGTAGAGCCCGACAGAGCCCGACAGAGCCCGACAGAGCCCGACAGGGCCCGACAGAGCCCGACAGAGCCCAGTAGAGCCCAGTAGAGCCCGACAGAGCCCGACAGAGCCCGACAGGGCCCGACAGAGCCCAACAGAGCCCGACAGAGCCCGACAGGGCCCGACAGGGAACAGTAGAGCCCAGTAGAGCCCGACAGAGCCCGACAGAGCCCGACAGAGCCCGACAGGGCCCGACAGGGCCCGACAGAGCCCGACAGAGCCCGACAGAGCCCGACAGGGCCCAGTAGAGCCCGACAGAACCCGACAGAGCCCGACAGAGCCCGACAGGGCCCGACAGAGCCCGACAGAGCCCAGTAGAGCCCGACAGAGCCCGACAGAGCCCGACAGAGCCCGACAGAACCCGACAGAGCCCAGTAGAGCCCGACAGAGCCCGACAGAGCCCGACAGAGCCCGACAGGGCCCGACAGGGCCCGACAGGGCCCAGTAGAGCCCGACAGAGCCTGACAGAGCCTGACAGAGCCCGACAGGGCCCGACAGGGCCCAGTAGAGCCCAGTAGAGCCCAGTAGAGCCCGACAGAGCCCGACAGAGCCCGACAGGGCCTGACAGAGCCCGACAGAGCCCAGTAGAGCCCGACAGAGCCCGACAGAGCCCGACAGAGCCCGACAGAGCCCAGTAGAGCCCAGTAGAGCCCGACAGAGCCCGACAGAGCCCGACAGGGCCCGACAGGGCCCGACAGGGCCCGACAGAGCCCAGTTTAGCCCAGTAGAGCCCGACAGAGCCCGGCAGAGCCCGACAGAGCCCAGTAGAGCCCGACAGAGCCCGACAGAGCCCGACAGAGCCCGACGGGGCCCGACAGGGCCCGACAGAGCCCAGTTTAGCCCAGTAGAGCCCGACAGAGCCCGACAGAGCGCGACAGAGCCTGACAGAGCCCAGTAGAGCCCGACAGAGCCCGACAGAGCCCGACAGGGCCCGACAGGGCCCGACAGGGCCCGACAGGGCCCAGTTTAGCCCAGTAGAGCCCGACAGAGCCCGACAGAGCCCGACAGGGCCCGACAGGGCCCGACAGGGCGCGACAGAGCCCGACAGAGCCTGACAGAGCCCGACAGGGCCCAGCAGAGCCCGACAGAGCCCGACAGGGCCCGACAGGGCCCAGTAGAGCCCGACAGAGCCCGACAGAGCCCGACAGGGCCCGACAGGGCCCGATAGGGCCCGACAGAGCCCGACAGAGCCCGACAGGGCCCGACAGGGCCCGATAGGGCCCAGTAGAGCCCGACAGAGCCCGACAGAGCTCGACAGAGCCCGACAGGGCCCGAGAGGGCCCAGTAGAGCCCGACAGAGCCCGACAGGGCCCGACAGGGCCCGACAGAGCCCGACAGAGGCCGATAGGGCCCGACAGGGACCGACAGGGCCCAGTAGAGCCCGACAGAGCCCGACAGAGCCCGACAGAACCCGTCAGAGCCCGACAGAGCCCGACAGGGCCCGACAGGGCCCAGTAGAGCCCGACAGAGCCCGACAGAGCCCAGTAGAGCCCAGTAGAGCCCGACAGAGCCCGACAGAGCCCGACAGAACCCGACAGAACCCGACAGAGCCCGACAGAGCCCAGTAGAGCCCGACAGAGCCCGACAGAGCCCGACAGAGCCCGACAGGGACCAGTAGAGACCGACAGAGCCCGACAGAGCCCAGTAGAGCCCAGTAGAGCCCGACAGAGCCCGACAGAGCCCGACAGAGCCCGACAGAACCCGACAGAGCCCGACAGAGCCCAGTAGAGCCCGACAGAACCCGACAGAGCCCGACAGGGCCCGAGAGGGCCCGACAGAGCCCAGTAGAGCCCGACAGAGCCCGACAGAGCCCGAGAGAGCCCGACAGGGCCCCACAGGGCCCGACAGGGCCCAGTAGATCCCGACAGAGCCCGACAGAGCCCGACAGAGCCTGACAGAGCCCGACAGGGCACAGTAGAGCCCGACAGAGCCCGAAAGAGCCCAGTAGAGACCGACAGAGCCCGACAGGGCCCGACAGGGCCCGACAGAGCCCAACAGAACCCGACAGAGCCCGACAGAGCCCAGTAGAGCCCGACAGAGCCCGACAGAGCCCGACAGGGCCCAACAGGGCCCGACAGAGCCCAGTAGAGCCCGACAGAGCCCGACAGAGCCCGACAGAGCCCGACAGGGCCCGACAGGGCCCGACAGAGCCCGACAGGGCCCAGTAGAGCCCGACAGAACCCGACAGAGCCCGACAGAGCCCGACAGGGCCCGAGAGAGCCCGACAGAGCCCAGTAGAGCCCGACAGAGCCCGACAGAGCCCGACAGAGCCCGACAGGGCCCGACAGGGCCCGACAGGGCCCGACAGAGCCCAGTAGAGCCCGACAGAGCCCGACAGAGCCCGACAGAGCCCGACAGGGCCCGACAGGGCCCAGTAGAGCCCAGTAGAGCCCGACAGAGCCCGACAGAGCCCGACAGGGCCCGACAGGGCCCGACAGGGCCCAGTAGATCCCGACAGATCCCGACAGAGCCCGACAGAGCCCGACAGAGCCCGACAGGGCCCAGTAGAGCCCGACAGAGCCCGACAGAGCCCAGTAGAGCCCGACAGAGCCCGACAGGGCCCGACAGGGCCTGACAGAGCCCAACAGAACCCGACAGAGCCCGACAGAGCCCAGTAGAGCCCGACAGAGCCCGACAGAGCCCGACAGGGCCCAACAGGGCCCGACAGAGCCCAGTAGAGCCCGACAGAGCCCGACAGAGCCCGACAGAGCCCGACAGGGCCCGACAGGGCCCGACAGAGCCCGACAGAGCCCGACAGGGCCCAGTAGAGCCCGACAGAACCCGACAGAGCCCGACAGAGCCCGACAGGGCCCGACAGAGCCCGACAGAGCCCAGTAGAGCCCGACAGAGCCCGACAGAGCCCGACAGAGCCCGACAGAACCCGACAGAGCCCAGTAGAGCCCGACAGAGCCCGACAGAGCCCGACAGAGCCCGACAGGGCCCGACAGGGCCCGACAGGGCCCAGTAGAGCCCGACAGAGCCCGACAGAGCCCGACAGAGCCTGACAGAGCCCAGTAGAGCCCGACAGAGCCCGACAGAGCCCGACAGAGCCCGACAGGGCCCGACAGAGCCCAGTAGAGCCCGACAGAGCCCGACAGAGCCCGACAGAGCCCGACAGGGCCCGACAGAGCCCGACAGAGCCCGGTAGAGCCCAGTAGAGCCCGACAGAGCCCGACAGAGCCCGACAGAGCCCGACAGGGACCGACAGGGCCCAGTAGAGCCCGACAGAGCCCGACAGGGCCCGAGAGAGCCCGTCAGAGCCCGATAGGGCCCGACAGGGCCCGACAGGGAACAGTAGAGCCCAGTAGAGCCCGACAGAGCCCGACAGAGCCCGACAGAGCCCGACAGAGCCCGACAGGGCCCGACAGGGCCCGACAGGGCCCGACAGGGAACAGTAGAGCCCAGTAGAGCCCGACAGAGCCCGACAGAGCCCGACAGAGCCCGACAGGGCCCGACAGGGCCCGACAGAGCCCAGTAGAGCCCAGTAGAGCCCGACAGAGCCCGACAGAGCCCGACAGGGCCCGACAGAGCCCAACAGAGCCCGACAGAGCCCGACAGGGCCCGACAGGGCCCAGTAGAGCCCGACAGAGCCCGACAGAGCCCAGTAGAGCCCGACAGAGCCCGACAGGGCCCGACAGGGCCCGACAGAGCCCAACAGAACCCGACAGAGCCCGACAGAGCCCAGTAGAGCCCGACAGAGCCCGACAGAGCCCGACAGGGCCCAACAGGGCCCGACAGAGCCCAGTAGAGCCCGACAGAGCCCGACAGAGCCCGACAGAGCCCGACAGGGCCCGACAGGGCCCGACAGAGCCCGACAGAGCCCGACAGGGCCCAGTAGAGCCCGACAGAACCCGACAGAGCCCGACAGAGCCCGACAGGGCCCGACAGAGCCCGACAGAGCCCAGTAGAGCCCGACAGAGCCCGACAGAGCCCGACAGAGCCCGACAGAACCCGACAGAGCCCAGTAGAGCCCGACAGAGCCCGACAGAGCCCGACAGGGCCCGACAGGGCCTGACAGGGCCCAGTAGAGCCCGACAGAGCCCGACAGAGCCCGACAGAGCCTGACAGAGCCCAGTAGAGCCCGACAGAGCCCGACAGAGCCCGACAGAGCCCGACAGGGCCCGACAGAGCCCAGTAGAGCCCGACAGAGCCCGACAGAGCCCGACAGAGCCCGACAGGGCCCGACAGAGCCCGACAGAGCCCGGTAGAGCCCAGTAGAGCCCGACAGAGCCCGACAGAGCCCGACAGAGCCCGACAGGGACCGACAGGGCCCAGTAGAGCCCGACAGAGCCCGACAGAGCCCGACAGAACCCGTCAGAGCCCGACAGAGCCCGACAGAGCCCGACAGAGCCCGACAGGGCCCGACAGGGCCCAGTAGAGCCCGACAGAGCCCGACAGAGCCCAGTAGAGCCCAGTAGAGCCCGACAGAGCCCGACAGAACCCGACAGAACCCGACAGAGCCCGACAGAGCCCAGTAGAGCCCGACAGAGCCCGACAGAGCCCGACAGAGCCCGACAGGGCCCAGTAGAGACCGACAGAGCCCGACAGAGCCCAGTAGAGCCCAGTAGAGCCCGACAGAGCCCGACAGAGCCCGACAGAGCCCGACAGAACCCGACAGAGCCCGACAGAGCCCAGTAGAGCCCGACAGAACCCGACAGAGCCCGACAGGGCCCGAGAGCGCCCGACAGAGCCCAGTAGAGCCCGACAGAGCCCGACAGAGCCCGAGAGAGCCCGACAGGGCCCGACAGGGCCCGACAGGGCCCAGTAGATCCCGACAGAGCCCGACAGAGCCCGACAGAGCCTGACAGAGCCCGACAGGGCACAGTAGAGCTCGACAGAGCCCGAAAGAGCCCAGTAGAGCCCGACAGAGCCCGACAGGGCCCGACAGGGCCCGACAGAGCCCAACAGAACCCGACAGAGCCCGACAGAGCCCAGTAGAGCCCGACAGAGCCCGACAGAGCCCGACAGGGCCCAACAGGGCCCGACAGAGCCCAGTAGAGCCCGACAGAGCCCGACAGAGCCCGACAGAGCCCGACAGGGCCCGACAGGGCCCGACAGAGCCCGACAGGGCCCAGTAGAGCCCGACAGAACCCGACAGAGCCCGACAGGGCCCGACAGAGCCCGACAGAGCCCAGTAGAGCCCGACAGAGCCCGACAGAGCCCGACAGAGCCCGACAGGGCCCGACAGGGCCCGACAGGGCCCGACAGAGCCCAGTAGAGCCCGACAGAGCCCGACAGAGCCCGACAGAGCCCGACAGGGCCCGACAGGGCCCAGTAGAGCCCAGTAGAGCCCGACAGAGCCCGACAGAGCCCGACAGGGCCCGACAGGGCCCGACAGGGCCCAGTAGATCCCGACAGAGCCCGACAGAGCCCGACAGAGCCCGACAGAGCCCGACAGGGCCCAGTAGAGCCCGACAGAGCCCGACAGAGCCCAGTAGAGCCCGACAGAGCCCGACAGGGCCCGACAGGGCCCGACAGAGCCCAACAGAACCCGACAGAGCCCGACAGAGCCCAGTAGAGCCCGACAGAGCCCGACAGAGCCCGACAGGGCCCAACAGGGCCCGACAGAGCCCAGTAGAGCCCGACAGAGCCCGACAGAGCCCGACAGAGCCCGACAGGGCCCGACAGGGCCCGACAGAGCCCGACAGGGCCCAGTAGAGCCCGACAGAACCCGACAGAGCCCGACAGAGCCCGACAGGGCCCGACAGAGCCCGACAGAGCCCAGTAGAGCCCGACAGAGCCCGACAGAGCCCGACAGAGCCCGACAGGGCCCGACAGGGCCCGACAGGGCCCGACAGAGCCCAGTAGAGCCCGACAGAGCCCGACAGAGCCCGACAGAGCCCGACAGGGCCCGACAGGGCCCAGTAGAGCCCAGTAGAGCCCGACAGAGCCCGACAGAGCCCGACAGGGCCCGACAGGGCCCGACAGGGCCCAGTAGATCCCGACAGATCCCGACAGAGCCCGACAGAGCCCGACAGAGCCCGACAGGGCCCAGTAGAGCCCGACAGAGCCCGACAGAGCCCAGTAGAGCCCGACAGAGCCCGACAGGGCCCGACAGGGCCCGACAGAGCCCAACAGAACCCGACAGAGCCCGACAGAGCCCAGTAGAGCCCGACAGAGCCCGACAGAGCCCGACAGGGCCCAACAGGGCCCGACAGAGCCCAGTAGAGCCCGACAGAGCCCGACAGAGCCCGACAGAGCCCGACAGGGCCCGACAGGGCCCGACAGAGCCCGACAGAGCCCGACAGGGCCCAGTAGAGCCCGACAGAACCCGACAGAGCCCGACAGAGCCCGACAGGGCCCGACAGAGCCCGACAGAGCCCAGTAGAGCCCGACAGAGCCCGACAGAGCCCGACAGGGCCCGACAGAGCCCGACAGAGCCCGGTAGAGCCCAGTAGAGCCCGACAGAGCCCGACAGAGCCCGACAGAGCCCGACAGGGACCGACAGGGCCCAGTAGAGCCCGACAGAGCCCGACAGGGCCCGAGAGAGCCCGTCAGAGCCCGATAGGGCCCGACAGGGCCCGACAGGGAACAGTAGAGCCCAGTAGAGCCCGACAGAGCCCGACAGAGCCCGACAGAGCCCGACAGAGCCCGACAGGGCCCGACAGGGCCCGACAGGGCCCGACAGGGAACAGTAGAGCCCAGTAGAGCCCGACAGAGCCCGACAGAGCCCGACAGAGCCCGACAGGGCCCGACAGGGCCCGACAGAGCCCAGTAGAGCCCAGTAGAGCCCGACAGAGCCCGACAGAGCCCGACAGGGCCCGACAGAGCCCAACAGAGCCCGACAGAGCCCGACAGGGCCCGACAGGGCCCAGTAGAGCCCGACAGAGCCCGACAGAGCCCAGTAGAGCCCGACAGAGCCCGACAGGGCCCGACAGGGCCCGACAGAGCCCAACAGAACCCGACAGAGCCCGACAGAGCCCAGTAGAGCCCGACAGAGCCCGACAGAGCCCGACAGGGCCCAACAGGGCCCGACAGAGCCCAGTAGAGCCCGACAGAGCCCGACAGAGCCCGACAGAGCCCGACAGGGCCCGACAGGGCCCGACAGAGCCCGACAGAGCCCGACAGGGCCCAGTAGAGCCCGACAGAACCCGACAGAGCCCGACAGAGCCCGACAGGGCCCGACAGAGCCCGACAGAGCCCAGTAGAGCCCGACAGAGCCCGACAGAGCCCGACAGAGCCCGACAGAACCCGACAGAGCCCAGTAGAGCCCGACAGAGCCCGACAGAGCCCGACAGAGCCCGACAGGGCCCGACAGGGCCCGACAGGGCCCAGTAGAGCCCGACAGAGCCCGACAGAGCCCGACAGAGCCTGACAGAGCCCAGTAGAGCCCGACAGAGCCCGACAGAGCCCGACAGAGCCCGACAGGGCCCGACAGAGCCCAGTAGAGCCCGACAGAGCCCGACAGAGCCCGACAGAGCCCGACAGGGCCCGACAGAGCCCGACAGAGCCCGGTAGAGCCCAGTAGAGCCCGACAGAGCCCGACAGAGCCCGACAGAGCCCGACAGGGACCGACAGGGCCCAGTAGAGCCCGACAGAGCCCGACAGAGCCCGACAGAACCCGTCAGAGCCCGACAGAGCCCGACAGAGCCCGACAGAGCCCGACAGGGCCCGACAGGGCCCAGTAGAGCCCGACAGAGCCCGACAGAGCCCAGTAGAGCCCAGTAGAGCCCGACAGAGCCCGACAGAACCCGACAGAACCCGACAGAGCCCGACAGAGCCCAGTAGAGCCCGACAGAGCCCGACAGAGCCCGACAGAGCCCGACAGGGCCCAGTAGAGACCGACAGAGCCCGACAGAGCCCAGTAGAGCCCAGTAGAGCCCGACAGAGCCCGACAGAGCCCGACAGAGCCCGACAGAACCCGACAGAGCCCGACAGAGCCCAGTAGAGCCCGACAGAACCCGACAGAGCCCGACAGAGCCCAGTAGAGCCCGACAGAGCCCGACAGAGCCCGAGAGAGCCCGACAGGGCCCGACAGGGCCCGACAGGGCCCAGTAGATCCCGACAGAGCCCGACAGAGCCCGACAGAGCCTGACAGAGCCCGACAGGGCACAGTAGAGCTCGACAGAGCCCGAAAGAGCCCAGTAGAGCCCGACAGAGCCCGACAGGGCCCGACAGGGCCCGACAGAGCCCAACAGAACCCGACAGAGCCCGACAGAGCCCAGTAGAGCCCGACAGAGCCCGACAGAGCCCGACAGGGCCCAACAGGGCCCGACAGAGCCCAGTAGAGCCCGACAGAGCCCGACAGAGCCCGACAGAGCCCGACAGGGCCCGACAGGGCCCGACAGAGCCCGACAGGGCCCAGTAGAGCCCGACAGAACCCGACAGAGCCCGACAGGGCCCGACAGAGCCCGACAGAGCCCAGTAGAGCCCGACAGAGCCCGACAGAGCCCGACAGAGCCCGACAGGGCCCGACAGGGCCCGACAGGGCCCGACAGAGCCCAGTAGAGCCCGACAGAGCCCGACAGAGCCCGACAGAGCCCGACAGGGCCCGACAGGGCCCAGTAGAGCCCAGTAGAGCCCGACAGAGCCCGACAGAGCCCGACAGGGCCCGACAGGGCCCGACAGGGCCCAGTAGATCCCGACAGAGCCCGACAGAGCCCGACAGAGCCCGACAGAGCCCGACAGGGCCCAGTAGAGCCCGACAGAGCCCGACAGAGCCCAGTAGAGCCCGACAGAGCCCGACAGGGCCCGACAGGGCCCGACAGAGCCCAACAGAACCCGACAGAGCCCGACAGAGCCCAGTAGAGCCCGACAGAGCCCGACAGAGCCCGACAGGGCCCAACAGGGCCCGACAGAGCCCAGTAGAGCCCGACAGAGCCCGACAGAGCCCGACAGAGCCCGACAGGGCCCGACAGGGCCCGACAGAGCCCGACAGGGCCCAGTAGAGCCCGACAGAACCCGACAGAGCCCGACAGAGCCCGACAGGGCCCGACAGAGCCCGACAGAGCCCAGTAGAGCCCGACAGAGCCCGACAGAGCCCGACAGAGCCCGACAGGGCCCGACAGGGCCCGACAGGGCCCGACAGAGCCCAGTAGAGCCCGACAGAGCCCGACAGAGCCCGACAGAGCCCGACAGGGCCCGACAGGGCCCAGTAGAGCCCAGTAGAGCCCGACAGAGCCCGACAGAGCCCGACAGGGCCCGACAGGGCCCGACAGGGCCCAGTAGATCCCGACAGATCCCGACAGAGCCCGACAGAGCCCGACAGAGCCCGACAGGGCCCAGTAGAGCCCGACAGAGCCCGACAGAGCCCAGTAGAGCCCGACAGAGCCCGACAGGGCCCGACAGGGCCCGACAGAGCCCAACAGAACCCGACAGAGCCCGACAGAGCCCAGTAGAGCCCGACAGAGCCCGACAGAGCCCGACAGGGCCCAACAGGGCCCGACAGAGCCCAGTAGAGCCCGACAGAGCCCGACAGAGCCCGACAGAGCCCGACAGGGCCCGACAGGGCCCGACAGAGCCCGACAGAGCCCGACAGGGCCCAGTAGAGCCCGACAGAACCCGACAGAGCCCGACAGAGCCCGACAGGGCCCGACAGAGCCCGACAGAGCCCAGTAGAGCCCGACAGAGCCCGACAGAGCCCGACAGAGCCCGACAGAACCCGACAGAGCCCAGTAGAGCCCGACAGAGCCCGACAGAGCCCGACAGAGCCCGACAGGGCCCGACAGGGCCCGACAGGGCCCAGTAGAGCCCGACAGAGCCCGACAGAGCCCGACAGAGCCCGACAGAGCCCAGTAGAGCCCGACAGAGCCCGACAGAGCCCGACAGAGCCCGACAGAGCCCGACAGGGCCCGACAGAGCCCAGTAGAGCCCGACAGAGCCCGACAGAGCCCGACAGAGCCCGACAGGGCCCGACAGAGCCCGACAGAGCCCAGTAGAGCCCAGTAGAGCCCGACAGAGCCCGACAGAGCCCGACAGGGCCCGACAGAGCCCGACAGAGCCCGACAGAGCCCGACAGGGCCCGACAGGGAAC
Source organism: Caloenas nicobarica (assembly GCF_036013445.1). Taxonomy (NCBI): domain Eukaryota; kingdom Metazoa; phylum Chordata; class Aves; order Columbiformes; family Columbidae; genus Caloenas; species Caloenas nicobarica. The sequence continues at coordinate 114,524 of NW_027016974.1, forward strand.
AGTAGAGCCCAGTAGAGCCCGACAGAGCCCGACAGAGCCCGACAGAGCCCGACAGGGCCCGACAGGGCCCGACAGGGCCCGACAGAGCCCGACAGGGCCCGACAGAGCCCGACAGAGCCTGACAGAGCCCGACAGGGCCCGACAGAGCCCAGTAGAGCCCAGTAGAGCCCAGTAGAGCCCGACAGAGCCCGACAGAGCCCGACAGGGCCCGACAGAGCCCGACAGAGACCAGTAGAGCCCGACAGAGCCCGACAGAGCCCGACAGAGCCCGACAGAGCCAAGTAGAGCCCAGTAGAGCCCGACAGAGCCCGACAGAGCCCGACAGGGCCCGACAGGGCCCGACAGGGCCCGACAGAGCCCAGTTTAGCCCAGTAGAGCCCGACAGAGCCCGACAGAGCCCGACAGAGCCCAGTAGAGCCCGACAGAGCCCGACAGAGCCCGACAGAGCCCGACGGGGCCCGACAGGGCCCGACAGAGCCCGACAGAGCCCAGTAGAACCCGACAGAGCCCGACAGAGCGCGACAGAGCCTGACAGAGCCCAGTAGAGCCCGACAGAGCCCGACAGAGCCCGACAGGGCCCGACAGGGCCCGACAGGGCCCGACAGGGCCCAGTTTAGCCCAGTAGAGCCCGACAGAGCCCGACAGAGCCCGACAGAGCCCGACAGGGCCCAGTAGAGCCCGACAGAGCCCGACAGAGCCCGACAGAGCCCGACAGAGCCGGACAGAGCGCAGTAGAGCCCGACAGAGCCCGACAGAGCCCGACAGGGCCCGACAGGGCCCGACAGGGCCCGACAGAGCCCAGTAGAGCCCGACAGAGCCCGACAGAGCCCGACAGGGCCCGACAGGGCCCGACAGGGCCCGACAGAGCCCGACAGAGCCTGACAGAGCCCGACAGGGCCCAGCAGAGCCCGACAGAGCCCGACAGGGCCCGACAGGGCCCAGTAGAGCCCGACAGAGCCCGACAGAGCCCGACAGGGCCCGACAGGGCCCGATAGGGCCCGACAGAGCCCGACAGAGCCCGACAGGGCCCGACAGGGCCCGATAGGGCCCAGTAGAGCCCGACAGAGCCCGACAGAGCCCGACAGGGCCCGACAGGGCCCGACAGAGCCCGACAGAGCCCGACAGGGCCCGACAGGGCCCGACAGAGCCCAGTAGAGCCCGACAGAGCCCGACAGAGCTCGACAGAGCCCGACAGGGCCCGACAGGGCCCAGTAGAGCCCGACAGAGCCCGACAGGGCCCGACAGGGCCCGACAGAGCCCGACAGAGCCCGACAGGGCCCGACAGGGACCGACAGGGCCCAGTAGAGCCCGACAGAGCCCGACAGGGCCCGACAGGGCCCGACAGAGCCCGACAGAGCCCGACAGGGCCCGACAGGGACCGACAGGGCCCAGTAGAGACCGACAGAGCCCGACAGAGCCCGACAGAACCCGTCAGAGCCCGACAGAGCCCGACAGAGCCCGACAGAGCCCGACAGGGCCCGACAGGGCCCAGTAGAGCCCGACAGAGCCCGACAGAGCCCAGTAGAGCCCAGTAGAGCCCGACAGAGCCCGACAGAGCCCGACAGAGCCCGACAGAGCCCGACAGAGCCCGACAGAGTGCAGTAGAGCCCGACAGAGCCCGACAGAGCCCGACAGGGCCCGACAGGGCCCGACAGGGCCCGACAGAGCCCAGTAGAGCCCGACAGAGCCCGACAGAGCCCGACAGGGCCCGACAGGGCCCGACAGGGCCCGACAGGGCCCGACAGAGCCCGACAGAGCCTGACAGAGCCCGACAGGGCCCAGCAGAGCCCGACAGAGCCCGACAGGGCCCGACAGGGCCCAGTAGAGCCCGACAGAGCCCGACAGAGCCCGACAGAACCCGTCAGAGCCCGACAGAGCCCGACAGAGCCCGACAGAGTCCGACAGGGCCCAGTAGAGCCCGACAGAGCCCGACAGAGCCCGACAGAGCCCGACAGGGCCCGACAGAGCCCGACAGAGCCCGACAGAGCCCGACAGGGCCCGACAGGGCCCAGTAGAGCCCGACAGAGCCGAGAGGGCCCGACAGAGCCCGACAGAGCCCGACAGAGCCCGACAGAGCCCGACAGGGCCCAGTAGAGCCCGACAGAGCCCGACAGAGCCCGACAGAACCCGACAGGGCCCAGTAGAGCCCGACAGAGCCCGACAGAGCCCGACAGGGCCCGACAGAGCCCGACAGAGCCCGACAGAGCCCGACAGCGCCCGACAGGGCCCAGTAGAGCCCGACAGAGCCCGACAGAGCCCGACAGGGCCCGACAGAGCCCGACAGAGACCGACAGAGCCCGACAGGGCCCGACAGGGCCCAGTAGAGCCCGACAGAGCCCGACAGGGCCCGACAGAGCCCGACAGAGCCCGACAGAGCCCGACAGGGCCCAGTAGAGCCCGACAGAGCCCGACAGAGCCCGACAGATCCCGACAGGGCCCGACAGAGCCCGACAGAGCCCGACAGGGCCCGACAGAGCCCGACAGAGCCCGACAGAGCCTGACAGGGCCCGACAGAGCCCGACAGAGCCCGACAGGGCCCAGTAGAGCCCGACAGAGCCCGACAGAGCCCGACAGAGCCCAGTAGAGCCCGACAGAGCCCGACAGAGCCCGACAGAGCCCGACAGGGCCCGACAGGGCCCGACAGAGCCCGACAGGGCCCGACAGAGCCCGACAGGGCCCAGTAGAGCCCGACAGAGCCCGACAGAGCCCGACAGAGCCCAGTAGAGCCCGACAGAGCCCGACAGAGCCCGACAGAGCCCAGTAGAACCCGACAGAGCCCGACAGGGCCCGACAGGGCCCGACAGGGCCCAGTAGAGCCCGACAGAGCCCGACAGAGCCCAGTAGAGCCCAGTAGAGCCTGACAGAGCCCGACAGAGCCCGACAGAGCCCGACAGAACCCGACAGAGCCCGACAGAGACCAGTTGAGCCCGACAGAGCCCGACAGAGCCCGACAGGGCCCGACAGGGCCCAGAAGAGCCCGACAGAGCCCGACAGAGCCCGACAGAGCCCGACAGGGACCAGTAGAGACCGACAGAGCCCGACAGAGCCCAGTAGAGCCCAGTAGAGCCCGACAGAGCCCGACAGAGCCCGACAGAGCCCGACAGAACCCGACAGAGCCCGACAGAGCCCAGTAGAGCCCGACAGAACCCGACAGAGCCCGACAGGGCCCGAGAGCGCCCGACAGAGCCCAGTAGAGCCCGACAGAGCCCGACAGAGCCCGAGAGAGCCCGACAGGGCCCGACAGGGCCCGACAGGGCCCAGTAGATCCCGACAGAGCCCGACAGAGCCCGACAGAGCCTGACAGAGCCCGACAGGGCACAGTAGAGCCCGACAGAGCCCGAAAGAGCCCAGTAGAGCCCGACAGAGCCCGACAGGGCCCGACAGGGCCCGACAGAGCCCAACAGAACCCGACAGAGCCCGACAGAGCCCAGTAGAGCCCGACAGAGCCCGACAGAGCCCGACAGGGCCCAACAGGGCCCGACAGAGCCCAGTAGAGCCCGACAGAGCCCGACAGAGCCCGACAGAGCCCGACAGGGCCCGACAGGACCCGACAGAGCCCGACAGGGCCCAGTAGAGCCCGACAGAACCCGACAGAGCCCGACAGAGCCCGACAGGGCCCGACAGAGCCCGACAGAGCCCAGTAGAGCCCGACAGAGCCCGACAGAGCCCGACAGAGCCCGACAGAGCCCGACAGGGCCCGACAGGGCCCGACAGGGCCCGACAGAGCCCAGTAGAGCCCGACAGAGCCCGACAGAGCCCGACAGAGCCCGACAGGGCCCGACAGGGCCCAGTAGAGCCCAGTAGAGCCCGACAGAGCCCGACAGAGCCCGACAGGGCCCGACAGGGCCCGACAGGGCCCAGTAGATCCCGACAGATCCCGACAGAGCCCGACAGAGCCCGACAGAGCCCGACAGGGCCCAGTAGAGCCCGACAGAGCCCGACAGAGCCCAGTAGAGCCCGACAGAGCCCGACAGGGCCCGACAGGGCCCGACAGAGCCCAACAGAACCCGACAGAGCCCGACAGAGCCCAGTAGAGCCCGACAGAGCCCGACAGAGCCCGACAGGGCCCAACAGGGCCCGACAGAACCCAGTAGAGCCCGACAGAGCCCGACAGAGCCCGACAGAGCCCGACAGGGCCCGACATGGCCCGACAGAGCCCGACAGAGCCCGACAGGGCCCAGTAGAGCCCGACAGAACCCGACAGAGCCCGACAGAGCCCGACAGGGCCCGACAGAGCCCGACAGAGCCCAGTAGAGCCCGACAGAGCCCGACAGAGCCCGACAGAGCCCGACAGAACCCGACAGAGCCCAGTAGAGCCCGACAGAGCCCGACAGAGCCCGACAGAGCCCGACAGGGCCCGACAGGGCCCGACAGGGCCCAGTAGAGCCCGACAGAGCCCGACAGAGCCCGACAGAGCCTGACAGAGCCCAGTAGAGCCCGACAGAGCCCGACAGAGCCCGACAGGGCCCGACAGAGCCCAGTAGAGCCCGACAGAGCCCGACAGAGCCCGACAGAGCCCGACAGGGCCCGACAGAGCCCGACAGAGCCCAGTAGAGCCCAGTAGAGCCCGACAGAGCCCGACAGAGCCCGACAGAGCCCGACAGGGACCGACAGGGCCCAGTAGAGCCCGACAGAGCCCGACAGAGCCCGACAGAACCCGTCAGAGCCCGACAGAGCCCGACAGAGCCCGACAGAGCCCGACAGGGCCCGACAGGGCCCAGTAGAGCCCGACAGAGCCCGACAGAGCCCAGTAGAGCCCAGTAGAGCCCGACAGAGCCCGACAGAACCCGACAGAACCCGACAGAGCCCGACAGAGCCCAGTAGAGCCCGACAGAGCCCGACAGAGCCCGACAGAGCCCGACAGGGCCCAGTAGAGACCGACAGAGCCCGACAGAGCCCAGTAGAGCCCAGTAGAGCCCGACAGAGCCCGACAGAGCCCGACAGAGCCCGACAGAACCCGACAGAGCCCGACAGAGCCCAGTAGAGCCCGACAGAACCCGACAGAGCCCGACAGGGCCCGAGAGCGCCCGACAGAGCCCAGTAGAGCCCGACAGAGCCCGACAGAGCCCGAGAGAGCCCGACAGGGCCCGACAGGGCCCGACAGGGCCCAGTAGATCCCGACAGAGCCCGACAGAGCCCGACAGAGCCTGACAGAGCCCGACAGGGCACAGTAGAGCTCGACAGAGCCCGAAAGAGCCCAGTAGAGCCCGACAGAGCCCGACAGGGCCCGACAGGGCCCGACAGAGCCCAACAGAACCCGACAGAGCCCAGTAGAGCCCGACAGAGCCCGACAGAGCCCGACAGGGCCCAACAGGGCCCGACAGAGCCCAGTAGAGCCCGACAGAGCCCGACAGAGCCCGACAGAGCCCGACAGGGCCCGACAGGGCCCGACAGAGCCCGACAGGGCCCAGTAGAGCCCGACAGAACCCGACAGAGCCCGACAGAGCCCGACAGGGCCCGACAGAGCCCGACAGAGCCCAGTAGAGCCCGACAGAGCCCGACAGAGCCCGACAGAGCCCGACAGGGCCCGACAGGGCCCGACAGGGCCCGACAGAGCCCAGTAGAGCCCGACAGAGCCCGACAGAGCCCGACAGAGCCCGACAGGGCCCGACAGGGCCCAGTAGAGCCCAGTAGAGCCCGACAGAGCCCGACAGAGCCCGACAGGGCCCGACAGGGCCCGACAGGGCCCAGTAGATCCCGACAGATCCCGACAGAGCCCAGTAGAGCCCGACAGAGCCCGACAGGGCCCGACAGGGCCCGACAGAGCCCAACAGAACCCGACAGAGCCCGACAGAGCCCAGTAGAGCCCGACAGAGCCCGACAGAGCCCGACAGGGCCCAACAGGGCCCGACAGAGCCCAGTAGAGCCCGACAGAGCCCGACAGAGCCCGACAGGGCCCGACAGGGCCCGACAGAGCCCAACAGAACCCGACAGAGCCCGACAGAGCCCAGTAGAGCCCGACAGAGCCCGACAGAGCCCGACAGGGCCCAACAGGGCCCGACAGAGCCCAGTAGAGCCCGACAGAGCCCGACAGAGCCCGACAGAGCCCGACAGGGCCCGACAGGGCCCGACAGAGCCCGACAGAGCCCGACAGGGCCCAGTAGAGCCCGACAGAACCCGACAGAGCCCGACAGAGCCCGACAGGGCCCGACAGAGCCCGACAGAGCCCAGTAGAGCCCGACAGAGCCCGACAGAGCCCGACAGAGCCCGACAGAACCCGACAGAGCCCAGTAGAGCCCGACAGAGCCCGACAGAGCCCGACAGAGCCCGACAGGGCCCGACAGGGCCCGACAGGGCCCAGTAGAGCCCGACAGAGCCCGACAGAGCCCGACAGAGCCCGACAGAGCCCAGTAGAGCCCGACAGAGCCCGACAGAGCCCGACAGAGCCCGACAGGGCCCGACAGAGCCCAGTAGAGCCCGACAGAGCCCGACAGAGCCCGACAGAGCCCGACAGGGCCCGACAGAGCCCGACAGAGCCCAGTAGAGCCCAGTAGAGCCCGACAGAGCCCAACAGAGCCCGACAGGGCCCGACAGAGCCCGACAGAGCCCGACAGAGCCCGACAGGGCCCGACAGGGAACAGTAGAGCCCAGTAGAGCCCGACAGAGCCCGACAGAGCCCGACAGAGCCCGACAGGGCCCGACAGGGCCCGACAGAGCCCGACAGAGCCCGACAGGGCCCGACAGAGCCCGACAGAGCCTGACAGAGCCCGACAGGGCCCGACAGAGCCCAGTAGAGCCCAGTAGAGCCCAGTAGAGCCCGACAGAGCCCGACAGAGCCCGACAGGGCCCGACAGAGCCCGACAGAGACCAGTAGAGCCCGACAGAGCCCGACAGAGCCCGACAGAGCCCGACAGAGCCAAGTAGAGCCCAGTAGAGCCCGACAGAGCCCGACAGAGCCCGACAGGGCCCGACAGGGCCCGACAGGGCCCGACAGAGCCCAGTTTAGCCCAGTAGAGCCCGACAGAGCCCGACAGAGCCCGACAGAGCCCAGTAGAGCCCGACAGAGCCCGACAGAGCCCGACAGAGCCCGACGGGGCCCGACAGGGCCCGACAGAGCCCGACAGAGCCCAGTAGAGCCCGACAGAGCCCGACAGAGCGCGACAGAGCCTGACAGAGCCCAGTAGAGCCCGACAGAGCCCGACAGAGCCCGACAGGGCCCGACAGGGCCCGACAGGGCCCGACAGGGCCCAGTTTAGCCCAGTAGAGCCCGACAGAGCCCGACAGAGCCCGACAGAGCCCGACAGGGCCCAGTAGAGCCCGACAGAGCCCGACAGAGCCCGACAGAGCGCAGTAGAGCCCGACAGAGCCCGACAGAGCCCGACAGGGCCCGACAGGGCCCGACAGGGCCCGACAGAGCCCAGTAGAGCCCGACAGAGCCCGACAGAGCCCGACAGGGCCCGACAGGGCCCGACAGGGCCCGACAGAGCCCGACAGAGCCTGACAGAGCCTGACAGAGCCCGACAGGGCCCAGCAGAGCCCGACAGAGCCCGACAGGGCCCGACAGGGCCCAGTAGAGCCCGACAGAGCCCGACAGAGCCCGACAGGGCCCGACAGGGCCCGATAGGGCCCGACAGAGCCCGACAGAGCCCGACAGGGCCCGACAGGGCCCGATAGGGCCCAGTAGAGCCCGACAGAGCCCGACAGAGCCCGACAGGGCCCGACAGGGCCCGACAGGGCCCGACAGAGCCCGACAGGGCCCGACAGGGCCCGACAGAGCCCAGTAGAGCCCGACAGAGCCCGACAGAGCTCGACAGAGCCCGACAGGGCCCGACAGGGCCCAGTAGAGCCCGACAGAGCCCGACAGGGCCCGACAGGGCCCGACAGAGCCCGACAGAGCCCGACAGGGCCCGACAGGGACCGACAGGGCCCAGTAGAGCCCGACAGAGCCCGACAGGGCCCGACAGGGCCCGACAGAGCCCGACAGAGCCCGACAGGGCCCGACAGGGACCGACAGGGCCCAGTAGAGCCCGACAGAGCCCGACAGAGCCCGACAGAACCCGTCAGAGCCCGACAGAGCCCGACAGAGCCCGACAGAGCCCGACAGGGCCCGACAGGGCCCAGTAGAGCCCGACAGAGCCCGACAGAGCCCAGTAGAGCCCAGTAGAGCCCGACAGAGCCCGACAGAGCCCGACAGAACCCGACAGAGCCCGACAGAGCCCACTAGAGCCCGACAGAGCCCGACAGAGCCCGACAGAGCCCGACAGAGCCCGACAGGGCCCAGTAGAGACCGACAGAGCCCGACAGAGCCCAGTAGAGCCCAGTAGAGCCCGACAGAGCCCGACAGAGCCCGACAGAGCCCGACAGAACCCGACAGAGCCCGACAGAGCCCAGTAGAGCCCGACAGAGCCCGACAGAGCCCGACAGGGCCCGACAGGGCCCGACAGGGCCCGACAGAGTCCGACAGAGCCCGACAGGGCCCAGTAGAGCCCGACAGAACCCGACAGAGCCCGACAGAGCCTGACAGGGCCCGACAGAGCCCGACAGAGCCCAGTAGAGCCCGACAGAGCCCGACAGAGCCCGACAGAGCCCGTCAGAACCCGACAGAGCCCAGTAGAGCCCGACAGAGCCCGACAGAGCCCGACAGAGCCCGACAGGGCCCGACAGGGCCCGACAGGGCCCAGTAGAGCCCGACAGAGCCCGACAGAGCCCGAAAGAGCCCAGTAGAGCCCGACAGAGCCCGACAGAGCCCGACAGAGCCCGACAGGGCCCGACAGAGCCCAGTAGAGCCCGACAGAGCCCGACAGAGCCCGACAGAGCCCGACAGGGCCCGACAGAGCCCGACAGAGCCCAGTAGAGCCCAGTAGAGCCCGACAGAGCCCGACAGAGCCCGACAGGGCCCGACAGAGCCCGACAGGGCCCGACAGAGCCCGACAGGGCCCGACAGGGAACAGTAGAGCCCAGTAGAGCCCGACAGAGCCCGACAGAGCCCGACAGAGCCCGACAGGGCCCGACAGGGCCCGACAGAGCCCGACAGAGCCCGACAGAGCCTGACAGAGCCCGACAGGGCCCGACAGAGCCCAGTAGAGCCCAGTAGAGCCCAGTAGAGCCCGACAGAGCCCGACAGAGCCCGACAGGGCCCGACAGAGCCCGACAGAGCCCAGTAGAGCCCGACAGAGCCCGACAGAGCCCGACAGAGCCTGACAGAGCCCAGTAGAGCCCAGTAGAGCCCGACAGAGCCCGACAGAGCCCGACAGGGCCCGACAGGGCCCGACAGGGCCCGACAGAGCCCAGTTTAGCCCAGTAGAGCCCGACAGAGCCCGACAGAGCCCGACAGAGCCCAGTAGAGCCCGACAGAGCCCGACAGAGCCCGACAGAGCCCGACGGGGCCCGACAGAGCCCGACAGAGCCCAGTTTAGCCCAGTAGAGCCCCACAGAGCCCGACAGAGCGCGACAGAGCCTGACAGAGCCCAGTAGAGCCCGACAGAGCCCGACAGAGCCCGACAGGGCCCGACAGGGCCCGACAGGGCCCGACAGGGCCCAGTTTAGCCCAGTAGAGCCCGACAGAGCCCGACAGAGCCCGACAGAGCCCGACAGAGCCCGACAGGGCCCAGTAGAGCCCGACAGAGCCCGACAGAGCCCGACAGAGCCCGACAGAGCCCGACAGAGTGCAGTAGAGCCCGACAGAGCCCGACAGAGCCCGACAGGGCCCGACAGGGCCCGACAGGGCCCGACAGAGCCCAGTAGAGCCCGACAGAGCCCGACAGAGCCCGACAGGGCCCGACAGGGCCCGACAGGGCCCGACAGAGCCCGACAGAGCCTGACAGAGCCCGACAGGGCCCAGCAGAGCCCGACAGAGCCCGACAGGGCCCGACAGGGCCCAGTAGAGCCCGACAGAGCCCGACAGAGCCCGACAGGGCCCGACAGGGCCCGATAGGGCTTGACAGAGCCCGACAGAGCCCGACAGGGCCCGACAGGGCCCGATAGGGCCCAGTAGAGCCCGACAGAGCCCGACAGAGCCCGACAGGGCCCGACAGGGCCCGACAGAGCCCGACAGAGCCCGACAGGGCCCGACAGGGCCCGACAGAGCCCAGTAGAGCCCGACAGAGCCCGACAGAGCTCGACAGAGCCCGACAGGGCCCGACAGGGCCCAGTAGAGCCCGACAGAGCCCGACAGAGCCCGACAGAGACCAGTAGAGCCCGACAGAGCCCGACAGAGCCCGACAGAGCCAAGTAGAGCCCAGTAGAGCCCGACAGAGCCCGACAGAGCCCGACAGGGCCCGACAGGGCCCGACAGGGCCCGACAGAGCCCAGTTTAGCCCAGTAGAGCCCGACAGAGCCCGACAGAGCCCGACAGAGCCCAGTAGAGCCCGACAGAGCCCGACAGAGCCCGACAGAGCCCGACGGGGCCCGACAGGGCCTGACAGAGCCCAGTTTAGCCCAGTAGAGCCCGACAGAGCCCGACAGAGCGCGACAGAGCCTGACAGAGCCCAGTAGAGCCCGACAGAGCCCGACAGAGCCCGACAGAGCCTGACAGAGCCCGACAGGGCCCGACAGAGCCCAGTAGAGCCCAGTAGAGCCCAGTAGAGCCCGACAGAGCCCGACAGAGCCCGACAGGGCCCGACAGGGCCCGATAGGGCTTGACAGAGCCCGACAGAGCCCGACAGGGCCCGACAGGGCCCGATAGGGCCCAGTAGAGCCCGACAGAGCCCGACAGAGCCCGACAGGGCCCGACAGGGCCCGACAGAGCCCGACAGAGCCCGACAGGGCCCGACAGGGCCCGACAGAGCCCAGTAGAGCCCGACAGAGCCCGACAGAGCTCGACAGAGCCCGACAGGGCCCGACAGGGCCCAGTAGAGCCCGACAGAGCCCGACAGGGCCCGACAGGGCCCGACAGAGCCCGACAGAGCCCGACAGGGCCCGACAGGGACCGACAGGGCCCAGTAGAGCCCGACAGAGCCCGACAGAGCCCGACAGAACCCGTCAGAGCCCGAAAGAGCCCGACAGAGCCCGACAGAGCCCGACAGGGCCCGACAGGGCCCAGTAGAGCCCGACAGATCCCGACAGAGCCCGACAGAGCCCAGTAGAGCCCGACAGGGCCCGACAGAGCCCGACAGAACCTGACAGAACCCGACAGAGCCCGACAGAGCCCAGTAGAGCCCGACAGAGCCCGACAGAGCCCGACAGAGCCCGACAGAGCCCGACAGGGCCCAGTAGAGACCGACAGAGCCCGACAGAGCCCAGTAGAGCCCAGTAGAGCCCGACAGAGCCCGACAGAGCCCGATAGAGCCCGACAGAACCCGACAGAGCCCGACAGAGCCCAGTAGAGCCCGACAGAACCCGACAGAGCCCGACAGGGCCCGAGAGGGCCCGACAGAGCCCAGTAGAGCCCGACAGAGGCCGACAGAGCCCGAGAGAGCCCGACAGGGCCCGACAGGGCCCGACAGGGCCCAGTAGATCCCGACAGAGCCCGACAGAGCCCGACAGAGCCCGACAGAGCCCGACAGGGCCCAGTAGAGCCCGACAGAGCCCGACAGGGCCCGACAGGGCCCGACAGAGCCCAACAGAACCCGACAGAGCCCGACAGAGCCCAGTAGAGCCCGACAGAGCCCGACAGAGCCCGACAGGGCCCGACAGGGCCCGACAGGGCCCGACAGAGCCCGACAGGGCCCAGTAGAGCCCGACAGAACCCGACAGAGCCCGACAGAGCCCGACAGGGCCCGATAGAGCCCGACAGAGCCCAGTAGAGACCGACAGAGCCCGACAGAGCCCGACAGAGCCCGACAGAACCCGACAGAGCCCAGTAGAGCCCGACAGAGCCCGACAGAGCCCGACAGAGCCCGACAGGGCCCGACAGGGCCCGACAGGGCCCAGTAGAGCCCGACAGAGCCCGACAGAGCCCGACAGAGCCCAGTAGAGCCCGACAGAGCCCGACAGAGCCCGACAGAGCCCGACAGGGCCCGACAGAGCCCAGTAGAGCCCGACAGAGCCCGACAGAGCCCGACAGAGCCCGACAGGGCCCGACAGAGCCCGACAGAACCCAGTAAAGCCCAGTAGAGCCCGACAGAGCCCGACAGAGCCCGACAGGGCCCGACAGAGCCCGACAGAGCCCGACAGAGCCCGACAGGGCCCGACAGGGAACAGTAGAGCCCAGTAGAGCCCGACAGAGCCCGACAGAGCCCGACAGAGCCCGACAGGGCCCGACAGGGCCCGACAGAGCCCGACAGAGCCTGACAGAGCCCGACAGGGCCCGACAGAGCCCAGTAGAGCCCAGTAGAGCCCAGTAGAGCCCGACAGAGCCCGACAGAGCCCGACAGGGCCCGACAGGGCCCGACAGGGCCCGACAGAGCCCAGTTTAGCCCAGTAGAGCCCGACAGAGCCCGACAGAGCCCGACAGAGCCCGACAGAGCCCGACAGAGCCCGACGGGGCCCGACAGGGCCCGACAGAGCCCAGTTTAGCCCAGTAGAGCCCCACAGAGCCCGACAGAGCGCGACAGAGCCTGACAGAGCCCAGTAGAGCCCGACAGAGCCCGACAGAGCCCGACAGGGCCCGACAGGGCCCGACAGGGCCCGACAGGGCCCAGTTTAGCCCAGTAGAGCCCGACAGAGCCCGACAGAGCCCGACAGAGCCCGACAGAGCCCGACAGGGCCCAGTAGAGCCCGACAGAGCCCGACAGAGCCCGACAGAGCCCGACAGAGCCCGACAGAGTGCAGTAGAGCCCGACAGAGCCCGACAGAGCCCGACAGGGCCCGACAGGGCCCGACAGGGCCCGACAGAGCCCAGTAGAGCCCGACAGAGCCCGACAGAGCCCGACAGGGCCCGACAGGGCCCGACAGGGCCCGACAGAGCCCGACAGAGCCTGACAGAGCCCGACAGGGCCCAGCAGAGCCCGACAGAGCCCGACAGGGCCCGACAGGGCCCAGTAGAGCCCGACAGAGCCCGACAGAGCCCGACAGGGCCCGACAGGGCCCGATAGGGCCCGACAGAGCCCGACAGAGCCCGACAGGGCCCGACAGGGCCCGATAGGGCCCAGTAGAGCCCGACAGAGCCCGACAGAGCCCGACAGGGCCCGACAGGGCCCGACAGAGCCCGACAGAGCCCGACAGGGCCCGACAGGGCCCAGTAGAGCCCGACAGAGCCCGACAGAGCTCGACAGAGCCCGACAGGGCCCGACAGGGCCCAGTAGAGCCCGACAGAGACCGACAGGGCCCGACGGGGCCCGACAGAGCCCGACAGAGCCCGACAGGGCCCGACAGGGACCGACAGGGCGCAGTAGAGCCCGACAGAGCCCGACAGAGCCCGACAGAACCCGTCAGAGCCCGACAGAGCCCGACAGAGCCCGACAGAGCCCGACAGGGCCCGACAGGGCCCAGTAGAGCCCGACAGAGCCCGACAGAGCCCGACAGAGCCCAGTAGAGCCCGACAGAGCCCGACAGAGCCCGACAGAACCCGAAAGAACCCGACAGAGCCCGACAGAGCCCAGTAGAGCCCGACAGAGCCCGACAGAGCCCGACAGAGCCCGACAGAGCCCGACAGGGCCCAGTAGAGACCGACAGAGCCCGACAGAGCCCAGTAGAGCCCAGTAGAGCCCGACAGAGCCCGACAGAGCCCGACAGAGCCCGACAGAACCCGACAGAGCCCGACAGAGACCAGTAGAGCCCGACAGAACCCGACAGAGCCCGACAGGGCCCGAGAGTGCCCGACAGAGCCCAGTAGAGCCCGACAGAGCCCGACAGAGCCCGAGAGAGACCGACAGGGCCTGACAGGGCCCGACAGAGCCCGACAGATCCCAACAGGGCCCAGTAGAGCCCGACAGAACCCGACAGAGCCCGACAGAGCCCGACAGGGCCCGACAGAGCCCGACAGAGCCCAGTATAGCCCGACAGAGCCCGACAGAACCCGACAGAGCCCAGTAGAGCCCGACAGAGCCCGACAGAGCCCGACAGAGCCCGACAGGGCCCGACAGGGCCTGACAGGGCCCAGTAGAGCCCGACAGAGCCCGACAGAGCCCGACAGGGCCCGACAGGGCCCGACAGAGCCCGACAGAGCCCGACAGGGCCCGACAGAGCCCGACAGAGCCCAGTATAGCCCGACATTGCCCGACAGAGCCGGACAGGGCCCGACAGAGCCCGACAGAGCCCAACAGGGCCCGACAGGGCCCGACAGGGCCCGACAGAGCCCAGTAGAGCCCAGTAGAGCCCGATAGAGCCCGACAGGGCCCGACAGGGCCCGACAGAGCCCGACAGAGCCCGACAGAGCCCGACAGGGCCCAGTAGAGCCCAGTAGAGCCCGACAGAGCCCGACAGAGGCCGACAGGGCCCGACAGAGCCCGACAGAGCCCGACAGAACCCAGTAGAGCCCGACAGAGCCCGACAGAGCCCGACAGAGCCCAGTAGAGCCCAGTAGAGCCCGACAGAGCCCGACAGAGCCCGACAGAGCCCGACAGGGCCCGACAGGGCCCGACAGAGCCCAGTTTAGCCCAGTAGAGCCCGACAGAGCCCGACAGAGCCCGACAGAGCCCAGTAGAGCCCGACAGAGCCCGACAGAGCCCGACAGAGCCCGAAGGGGCCCGACAGGGCCCGACAGAGCCCAGTTTAGCCCAGTAGAACCCGACAGAGCCCGACAGAGCCCGACAGAGCCCGACAGAGCCCAGTAGAGCCCGACAGAGCCCGACAGAGCCCGACAGGGCCCGACAGGGCCTGACAGGGCCCGACAGAACCCAGTTTAGCCCAGTAGAGCCCGACAGAGCCCGACAGAGCCCGACAGGGCCCGACAGGGCCCGACAGGGCCCAGTAGAGTCCGACAGAGCCCGACAGAGCCCGACAGGGCCCGACAGGGCCCAGTAGAGCCCGACAGGGCCCAGTAGAGCCCGACAGAGCCCGACAGAGCCCGACAGAGCCCGACAGAGCCCAGTAGAGCCCGACAGAGCCCGACAGAGCCCGACAGGGCCCGACAGGGCCCGACAGGGCCCGACAGAGCCCGACAGGGCCCGACAGAGCCCAGTAGTGCCCAGTAGAGCCCGACAGAGCCCGACAGAGCCCGACAGAGCCCGACAGGGCCCGACAGAGCCCAGTAGAGCCCAGTAGAGCCCGACAGGGCCCGACAGAGCCCGACAGAGCCCGACAGGGCCCGACAGGGCCCGACAGGGCCCAGTAGATCCTGACAGAGCCCGACAGAGCCCGACAGAGCCCGACAGAGCCCGACAGGGCCCAGTAGAGCCCGACAGAGCCCGACAGAGCCCAGTAGAGCCCGACAGAGCCCGACAGGGCCCGACAGGGCCCGACAGAGCCCAACAGAACCCGACAGAGCCCGACAGAGCCCAGTAGAGCCCGACAGAGCCCGACAGAGCCCGACCGGGCCCAACAGGGCCCGACGGAGCCCAGTAGAGCCCGACAGAGCGCGACAGAGCCCGACAGAGCCCGACAGGGCCCGACAGGGCCCGACAGAGCCCGACAGCGCCCAGTAGAGCCCGACAGAACCCGACAGAGCCCGACAGAGCCCGACAGGGCCCGACAGAGCCCGACAGAGCACAGTAGAGCCCGACAGAGCCCGACAGAGCCCGACAGAGCCCGACAGAACCCGACAGAGCCCAGTAGAGCCCGACAGAGCCCGACAGAGCCCGACAGAGCCCGACAGGGCCCAGTAGAGCCCGACAGAGCCCGACAGAGCCCGACAGAGCCCAGTAGAGCCCGACAGAGCCCGACAGAGCCCGACTGAGCCCGACAGGGCCCGACAGAGCCCAGTAGAGCCCGACAGAGCCCGACAGAGCCCGACAGAGCCCAGTAGAGCCCAGTAGAGCCCGACAGAGCCCGACAGGGCCCGACAGAGCCCGACAGAGCCCGACAGAGCTCGACAGGGCCCGACAGGGAACAGTGGAGCCCATTAGAGCCTAGTAGAGCCCGACTGAGCCAGACAGATCCCGACAGGGCCCGACAGGGCTCGACAGAGCCCGACAGAGCCCGACAGGGCCCGACAGAGCCCGACAGAGCCTGACAGAGCCCGACAGGGCCCGACAGGTCCCGACAGAGCCCAGTAGAGCCCAGTAGAGCCCGACAGAGCCCGACAGAGCCCGACAGGGCCCGACAGAGCCCGACAGAGCCCGACAGAGCCCGACAGGGCCCGACAGGGAACAGTAGAGCCCAGTAGAGCCCGACAGAGCCCGACAGAGCCCGACAGGGCCCGACAGGGCCCGACAGAGCCCGACAGAGCCCGACAGAGCCCGACAGGGCCCGACAGAGCCCGACAGAGCCTGACAGAGCCCGACAGAGCCCGACAGGGCCCGACAAAGCCCGACAGAGCCCGACAGAGCCCGACAGAGCCCGACAGAGTGCAGTAGAGCCCGACAGAGCCCAACAGAGCCCGACAGGGCCCGACAGGGCCCGACAGGCCCCGACAGAGCCCGACAGAGCCCAGTAGAGCCCGACAGAACCCGACAGAGCCCGACAGAGCCCGACAGGGCCCGACAGGGCCCGACAGGGCCCGACAGAGCCCGACAGGGCCCGACAGAGCCCAGTAGAGCCCGACAGAGCCCGACAGAGCTCGACAGAGCCCGACAGGGCCCGACAGGGCCCAGTAGATCCCGACAGAGCCCGACAGAGCCCGACAGAGCCCGACAGGGCCCGACAGGGCCCGACAGAGCCCGACGGAGCCCGACAGGGCCCGACAGGGCCCGACAGGGCCCAGTAGAACCCGACAGAGCCCGACAGAGCCCGACAGAGCCCGACAGAGCCCGACAGGGCCCAGTAGAGCCCGACAGAGCCCGACAGAGCCCAGTAGAGCCCAGTAGAGCCCGACAGAGCCCGACAGAGCCCGACAGAACCCGACAGAGCCCGACAGAGCCCAGTAGAGCACGACAGAGCCCAACAGAGCCCGACAGAGCCCGACAGAGCCCGACAGGGCCCAGTAGAGACCGACAGAGCCCGACAGAGCCCAGTAGAGCCCAGTAGAGCCCGACAGAGCCCGACAGAGCCCGACAGAGCCCGACAGAACCCGACAGAGGCCAGTAGAGCCCGACAGAGCCCGACAGAGCCCGACAGAGCCCGACAGGGCCCGACAGGGCCCGACAGAGCCCGACAGAGCCCGACAGGGCCCAGTAGAGCCCGACAGAACCTAACAGAGCCCGACAGAGCCCGATAGGGCCCGACAGAGCCCGACAGAGCCCAGTATAGCCCGACAGAGCCCGACAGAGCCCGACAGAGCCCGACAGAACCCGACAGAGCCCAGTAGAGCCCGACAGAGCCCGACAGAGCCCGACAGAGCCCGACAGGGCCCGACAGGGCCCGACAGGGCCCAGTAGAGCCCGACACAGCCCGACAGAGCCCGACAGAGCCCAGTAGAGCCCGACAGAGCCCGACAGAGCCCGACAGAGCCCGACAGGGCCCGACAGGGCCCGACAGGGCCCGACAGAGCCCAGTAGAGCCCGACAGAGCCCGACAGAGCCCGACAGGGCCCGACAGGGCCCGACAGGGCCCGACAGAGCCCGACAGAGCCCGACAGAGCCCAGTAGAGCCCAGTAGAGCCCGACAGAGCCCGACAGAGCCCGACAGGACCCGACAGAGCCTGACAGAGCCCGACAGGGCCCGACAGGGCCCGACAGGGCACGACAGAGCCCGACAGAGCCCAGTAGAGCCCAGTAGAACCCGACAGAGCCCAGTAGAGCCCAGTAGAGACCGACAGATCCCGACAGAGCCCGACAGAGCCCGACAGGGCCCGACAGGGCCCGACAGGGCCCAGTTTAGACCAGTAGAGCCCGACAGAGCCCGACAGAGCCCGACAGAGCCCGACAGAGCCCAGTAGAGCCCGACAGAGCCCGACAGGGCCCGACAGAGCCCGACAGAGCCAGACAGGGCCCGACAGGGCCCGACAGGGCCCGACAGAGCCCAGTTTACCCCAGTAGAGCCCGACAGAGCCCGACAGAACCCGACAGAGCCCGACAGGGCCCGACAGGGAACAGTAGAGCCCAGTAGAGCCCGACAGAGCCCGACAGAGCCCGACAGGGCCCGACAGGGCCCGACAGAGCCCGACAGAGCCCGACAGGGCCCGACACGGCCCGACAGAGCCCGACAGAGCCCGACAGGGCCCGACAGAGCCCGACAGAGCCCAGTAGAGCCCAGTAGAGCCCGACAGAGCCCGACAGAGCCCGACAGGGCCCGACAGAGCCCGACAGAGCCCGACAGAGCCCAGTAGAGCCCGACAGAGCCCGACAGAGTCCGACAGAGCCCGACAGATCCCAGTAGAGCCCAGTAGAGCCCGACAGAGCCCGACAGAGCCCGACAGGGCCCGACAGGGCCCGACAGGGCCCGACAGAGCCCAGTTTAGCCCAGTAGAGCCCGACAGAGCCCGACAGAGCCCGACAGAGCCCAGTAGAGCCCGACAGAGCCCGACAGAGCCCGACAGAGCCCGACAGAGCCCGACGGGCCCCGACAGGGCCCGACAGAGCCCAGTTTAGCCCAGTAGAGCCCGACAGAGCCCGACAGAGCCCGACAGGGCCCGACAGGGCCCGATAGGGCCCAGTAGAGCCAGACAGAGCCCGACAGAGCCCGACAGGGCCCGACAGGGCCCGACAGAGCCCGACAGAGCCCGACAGGGCTCGACAGGGCCCAGTAGAGCCCGACAGAGCCCGACAGAGCTCGACAGAGCCCGACAGGGCCCGACAGGGCCCAGTAGAGCCCGACAGAGACCGACAGGGCCCGACGGGGCCCGACAGAGCCCGACAGAGCCCGACAGGGCCCGACAGGGACCGACAGGGCGCAGTAGAGCCCGACAGAGCCCGACAGAGCCCGACAGAACCCGTCAGAGCCCGACAGAGCCCGACAGAGCCCGACAGAGCCCGACAGGGCCCGACAGGGCCCAGTAGAGCCCGACAGAGCCCGACAGAGCCCGACAGAGCCCAGTAGAGCCCGACAGAGCCCGACAGAGCCCGACAGAACCCGAAAGAACCCGACAGAGCCCGACAGAGCCCAGTAGAGCCCGACAGAGCCCGACAGAGCCCGACAGAGCCCGACAGAGCCCGACAGGGCCCAGTAGAGACCGACAGAGCCCGACAGAGCCCAGTAGAGCCCAGTAGAGCCCGACAGAGCCCGACAGAGCCCGACAGAGCCCGACAGAACCCGACAGAGCCCGACAGAGACCAGTAGAGCCCGACAGAACCCGACAGAGCCCGACAGGGCCCGAGAGTGCCCGACAGAGCCCAGTAGAGCCCGACAGAGCCCGACAGAGCCCGAGAGAGACCGACAGGGCCTGACAGGGCCCGACAGAGCCCGACAGATCCCAACAGGGCCCAGTAGAGCCCGACAGAACCCGACAGAGCCCGACAGAGCCCGACAGGGCCCGACAGAGCCCGACAGAGCCCAGTATAGCCCGACAGAGCCCGACAGAACCCGACAGAGCCCAGTAGAGCCCGACAGAGCCCGACAGAGCCCGACAGAGCCCGACAGGGCCCGACAGGGCCTGACAGGGCCCAGTAGAGCCCGACAGAGCCCGACAGAGCCCGACAGGGCCCGACAGGGCCCGACAGAGCCCGACAGAGCCCGACAGGGCCCGACAGAGCCCGACAGAGCCCAGTATAGCCCGACATTGCCCGACAGAGCCGGACAGGGCCCGACAGAGCCCGACAGAGCCCGACAGGGCCCGACAGGGCCCGACAGGGCCCGACAGAGCCCAGTAGAGCCCAGTAGAGCCCGATAGAGCCCGACAGGGCCCGACAGGGCCCGACAGAGCCCGACAGAGCCCGACAGAGCCCGACAGGGCCCAGTAGAGCCCAGTAGAGCCCGACAGAGCCCGACAGAGGCCGACAGGGCCCGACAGAGCCCGACAGAGCCCGACAGAACCCAGTAGAGCCCGACAGAGCCCGACAGAGCCCGACAGAGCCCAGTAGAGCCCAGTAGAGCCCGACAGAGCCCGACAGAGCCCGACAGAGCCCGACAGGGCCCGACAGGGCCCGACAGAGCCCAGTTTAGCCCAGTAGAGCCCGACAGAGCCCGACAGAGCCCGACAGAGCCCAGTAGAGCCCGACAGAGCCCGACAGAGCCCGACAGAGCCCGAAGGGGCCCGACAGGGCCCGACAGAGCCCAGTTTAGCCCAGTAGAACCCGACAGAGCCCGACAGAGCCCGACAGAGCCCGACAGAGCCCAGTAGAGCCCGACAGAGCCCGACAGAGCCCGACAGGGCCCGACAGGGCCTGACAGGGCCCGACAGAACCCAGTTTAGCCCAGTAGAGCCCGACAGAGCCCGACAGAGCCCGACAGGGCCCGACAGGGCCCGACAGGGCCCAGTAGAGTCCGACAGAGCCCGACAGAGCCCGACAGGGCCCGACAGGGCCCAGTAGAGCCCGACAGGGCCCAGTAGAGCCCGACAGAGCCCGACAGAGCCCGACAGAGCCCGACAGAGCCCAGTAGAGCCCGACAGAGCCCGACAGAGCCCGACAGGGCCCGACAGGGCCCGACAGGGCCCGACAGAGCCCGACAGGGCCCGACAGAGCCCAGTAGTGCCCAGTAGAGCCCGACAGAGCCCGACAGAGCCCGACAGAGCCCGACAGGGCCCGACAGAGCCCAGTAGAGCCCAGTAGAGCCCGACAGGGCCCGACAGAGCCCGACAGAGCCCGACAGGGCCCGACAGGGCCCGACAGGGCCCAGTAGATCCTGACAGAGCCCGACAGAGCCCGACAGAGCCCGACAGAGCCCGACAGGGCCCAGTAGAGCCCGACAGAGCCCGACAGAGCCCAGTAGAGCCCGACAGAGCCCGACAGGGCCCGACAGGGCCCGACAGAGCCCAACAGAACCCGACAGAGCCCGACAGAGCCCAGTAGAGCCCGACAGAGCCCGACAGAGCCCGACCGGGCCCAACAGGGCCCGACGGAGCCCAGTAGAGCCCGACAGAGCCCGACAGAGCCCGACAGAGCCCGACAGGGCCCGACAGGGCCCGACAGAGCCCGACAGGGCCCAGTAGAGCCCGACAGAACCCGACAGAGCCCGACAGAGCCCGACAGGGCCCGACAGAGCCCGACAGAGCCCAGTAGAGCCCGACAGAGCCCGACAGAGCCCGACAGAGCCCGACAGAACCCGACAGAGCCCAGTAGAGCCCGACAGAGCCCGACAGAGCCCGACAGAGCCCGACAGGGCCCAGTAGAGCCCGACAGAGCCCGACAGAGCCCGACAGAGCCCAGTAGAGCCCGACAGAGCCCGACAGAGCCCGACTGAGCCCGACAGGGCCCGACAGAGCCCAGTAGAGCCCGACAGAGCCCGACAGAGCCCGACAGAGCCCAGTAGAGCCCAGTAGAGCCCGACAGAGCCCGACAGGGCCCGACAGAGCCCGACAGAGCCCGACAGAGCTCGACAGGGCCCGACAGGGAACAGTGGAGCCCATTAGAGCCTAGTAGAGCCCGACTGAGCCAGACAGATCCCGACAGGGCCCGACAGGGCTCGACAGAGCCCGACAGAGCCCGACAGGGCCCGACAGAGCCCGACAGAGCCTGACAGAGCCCGACAGGGCCCGACAGGTCCCGACAGAGCCCAGTAGAGCCCAGTAGAGCCCGACAGAGCCCGACAGAGCCCGACAGGGCCCGACAGAGCCCGACAGAGCCCGACAGAGCCCGACAGGGCCCGACAGGGAACAGTAGAGCCCAGTAGAGCCCGACAGAGCCCGACAGAGCCCGACAGGGCCCGACAGGGCCCGACAGAGCCCGACAGAGCCCGACAGAGCCCGACAGGGCCCGACAGAGCCCGACAGAGCCTGACAGAGCCCGACAGAGCCCGACAGGGCCCGACAAAGCCCGACAGAGCCCGACAGAGCCCGACAGAGCCCGACAGAGTGCAGTAGAGCCCGACAGAGCCCAACAGGGCCCGACAGAGCCCGACAGAGCCAGACAGGGCCCGACAGGGCCCGACAGGGCCCGACAGAGCCCAGTTTACCCCAGTAGAGCCCGACAGAGCCCGACAGAACCCGACAGAGCCCGACAGGGCCCGACAGGGAACAGTAGAGCCCAGTAGAGCCCGACAGAGCCCGACAGAGCCCGACAGGGCCCGACAGGGCCCGACAGAGCCCGACAGAGCCCGACAGGGCCCGACACGGCCCGACAGAGCCCGACAGAGCCCGACAGGGCCCGACAGAGCCCGACAGAGCCCAGTAGAGCCCAGTAGAGCCCGACAGAGCCCGACAGAGCCCGACAGGGCCCGACAGAGCCCGACAGAGCCCGACAGAGCCCAGTAGAGCCCGACAGAGCCCGACAGAGTCCGACAGAGCCCGACAGATCCCAGTAGAGCCCAGTAGAGCCCGACAGAGCCCGACAGAGCCCGACAGGGCCCGACAGGGCCCGACAGGGCCCGACAGAGCCCAGTTTAGCCCAGTAGAGCCCGACAGAGCCCGACAGAGCCCGACAGAGCCCAGTAGAGCCCGACAGAGCCCGACAGAGCCCGACAGAGCCCGACAGAGCCCGACGGGCCCCGACAGGGCCCGACAGAGCCCAGTTTAGCCCAGTAGAGTCCGACAGAGCCCGACAGAGCCCGACAGAGCCTGACAGAGCCCAGTAGAGCCCGACAGAGCCCGACAGAGCCCGACAGGGCCCGACAGGGCCCGACAGGGCCCGACAGAGCCCAGTTTAGCCCAGTAGAGCCCGACAGAGCCCGACAGAGCCTGACAGAGCCCGACAGGGCCCAGTAGAGCCCGACAGAGCCCGACAGAGACCGACAGAGCCCGACAGGGCCCGACAGGGCCCAGTAGAGCCCGACAGAGCCCGACAGAGCCCGACAGAGCCCGACAGAGGCCGACAGAGCCCAGTAGAGCTCGAGAGAGCCCGACAGAGCCCGACAGGGACCGACAGGGCCCGACAGGGCCCGACAGAGCCCGACAGAGCCCGACAGAGCCCAGTAGAGCCCGACAGAGCCCGACAGAGCCCGACAGAGCCCGACAGGGCCCGACAGGGCCCGACAGATCCCGACAGAGCCCGACAGAGCCGACAGGGCCCGACAGAGCCCGACAGAGCCCGACAGGGCCCGACAGGGCCCGACAGGGCCCGACAGAGCCCAGTAGAGCCCGACAGAGCCCGACAGAGCCCGACAGAGCCCGACAGGGCCCGACAGGGCCCGATAGGGCCCGACAGATCCCGACAGAGCCCGACAGGGCCCGACAGAGCCTGACAGGGCCCAGTAGAGCCCGACAGAGCCCGACAGGCCCCGACAGGGCCCGACAGAGCCCAACAGAGCCCGACAGAGCCCGACAGATCCCGACAGAACCCGACAGAGCCCGACAGAGCCCGACAGAGCCCGACAGGGCCCGACAGGGCCCGACAGGGCCCAGTAGAGCCCGACAGAGCCCGACAGAGCCCGACAGGGCCCGACAGGGAACAGCAGCGCCCAGTAGAGCCCGACAGAGCCCGACAGGGCCCGACAGAGTCCGACAGAGCCCGACAGAGCCCGACAGCGCCCGACAGAGCGCGACAGGGCCCGACAGAGCCCGACAGAGCCCGACAGAGCCCGACAGGGCCCGACAGGGAACAGCAGCGCCCAGTAGAGCCCGACAGAGCCCGACAGGGCCCGACAGAGTCCGACAGAGCCCGACAGAGCCCGACAGAGCCCGACAGAGCCCAGTAGAGCCCGACAGAGCCCGACAGAGCCCGACAGAGCCCGACAGAGCCCAGTAGAGCCCAGTAGAGCCCGACAGAGCCCGACAGAGCCCGACAGAACCCGACAGACCCCTACAGAGCCCAGTAGAGCCCGACAGAGCCCTACAGAGCCCGACAGAGCCTGACAGAGCCCGACAGAGCCCGACAGGGCCCGACAGGGCCCAGTAGAGCCCGACAGAGCCTGACAGAGCCCAGTAGAGCCCGACAGGGCCCGACAGGGCCCGACAGGGCCCAGTAGAGCCCGACAGAGCCCGACAGAGCCCAGTAGAGCCCAGTAGAGCCCGACAGAGCCCGACAGAGCCCGACAGAGCCCGACAGGGCCCGACAGAGCCTGACAGGGCCCAGTAGAGCCCGACAGGTCCCGACAGAGCCCGACAGAGCCCGACAGAGCCCGACAGAGCCCAGTAGAGCCCAGTAGAGCCCGACAGAGCCCGACAGAGCCCGACAGAGCCCGACAGGGCCCGACAGAGCCCGACAGGGCCCGACAGGGCCCGACAGAGCCCGACAGGGCCCAGTAGAGCCTGACAGAGCCCGACAGAGCCCGACAGGGCCCGACAGGGCCCGACAGGGCCCGACAGAGCCCGACAGGTCCCGACAGGGCCCGACAGAGCCCAGTAGAGCCCGACAGATCCCGACAGAGCCCGACAGAGCCCGACAGGGCCCGACAGAGCCCGACAGAGCCCGACAGGGCCCGACAGAGCCCGACAGAGCCCGACAGAGCCCGACAGGGCCCAGTAGAGCCCGACAGAGCCCGACAGGGCCCGACAAGGCCCGACAGAGCCCGACAGGGCCCGACAGGGCCCGACAGAGCCCGACAGGGCCCGACAGAGCCCGACAGGGCCCGACAGAGCCCAGTAGAGCCCGACAGAGCCCGACAGAGCCCAGTAGAGCCAAGTACTAGCCCGACAGAGCCCGACAGAGCCCGACAGAACCCGACAGAGCCCGACAGAGCCCACTAGAGCCCGACAGAGCCCGACAGAGCCCGACAGAGCCCGACAGGGCCCGACAGGGCCCGACAGGGCCCAGTAGAGCCCGACAGAGCCCGACAGAGCCCGACAGAGCCCGACAGAGCCCGACCGGGCCCGACAGGGCCTGACAGGGCCCAGTACAGACCGACAGAGTCCGACAGAGCCCGACAGAGCCCGACAGAGACCGACAGAGCCCAGTAGAGCCCATTAGAGCCCGACAGAGCCCGACAGAGCCCGACAGGGCCCGACAGGGCCCAGTAGAGCCCGACAGAGCACGACAGGGCCCGACAGGGCCCGACAGAGCCCAGTAGAGCCCAACAGAGCCCGACAGAGCCCGACAGAGCCCGACAGAGCCCAGTAGAGCCCGACAGAGCCCGACAGAGCCCGACAGGGCCCGACAGAGCCCGACAGAGCCCAGTAGAGCCCGACAGAGCCCGACAGAGCCCGACAGAGCCCGACAGGGCCCGACAGGGCCCGACAGGGCCCAGTAGAGCCCGACAGAGCCCGACAGAGCCCGATCAGAGCCTGACAGAGCCCGACAGGGCCCGACAGGGCCCGACAGAGCCCGACAGAGCCCGACAGGGCCCAGTAGAGCCCGAGAGAGCCCGACAGAGCCCGACAGAGCCCGACAGGGCCCGACAGGGCCCAGTAGAGCCCGACAGAGCCCGACAGAGCCCGACAGAGCCCGACAGGGCCCGACAGAGCCCGACAGAGCCCGACAGGGCCCGACAGGTCCCGACAGAGCCCGACAGGGCCCGACAGGGCCCGACAGGACCCAGTAGAGTCCGACAGAGCCCGACAGAGCCCGACAGGGCCCGACAGGGCCCAGTAGAGCCCGACAGAGCCCGACAGGGCCCGACAGGGCCCGACAGAGCTCAGTAGAGCCCGACAGAGCCCGACAGAGCCCGAGAGAGCCCGACAGAGCCCGACAGGGCCCAGTAGAGCCCGACAGAGCCCGACAGAGCCCGACAGAGCCCGACAGGGCCCGACAGGGCCCGACAGAGCCCGACAGGGACCGACAGGGCCCGACAGAGCCCGACAGAGCCCAGTAGAGCCCGACAGAGCCCGACAGAGCCCGACAGAGCCCGAAAGGGCCCAGTAGAGCCCAGTAGAGCACGACAGAGCCCAGTAGAGCCCGACAGAGCCCAACAGAGCCCGACAGAGCCCGACAGAGCCCGACAGGGCCCGACAGAGCCCGACAGGGCCCGACAGAGCCCGACAGAGCCCGACAGGGCCCAGTAGAGCCCGACAGAGCCCGACAGAGCCCAGTAGAGCCCAGCGGAGCCCGACAGAGCCCGACAGGGCCCGACAGGGCCCGACAGGGCCCAATAGAGCCCGACAGAGCCCGACAGAGCCCGACAGAGCCCGACGGGGCCCAGTAGAGCCCAGTAGAGCCCGACAGAGACCGACAGAGCCCGACAGGGCCCGACAGAGCCCGACAAAGCCCGACAGGGCCCGACAGGGAACAGTAGAGCCCAGTAGAGCCCGACAGAGCCCGACAGAGCCCGACAGAGCCCGACAGGGCCCGACAGGGCCCGACAGGGCCCGACAGGGAACAGCAGAGCCCAGTAGAGCCCGACAGAGCCCGACAGGGCCCGACAGAGCCCGACAGAGCCCGACAGAGCCCGACAGGGCCCGACAGGGCCCGACAGAGCCCGACAGAGCCCAGTAGAGCCCGACAGAGCCCGACAGAGCCTGACAGAGCCCGACAGGGCCCGACAGAGCCCGACACAGCCCGACAGGGCCCAGTAGAGCCCGACAGAGCCCGACAGAGCCCGACAGAGCCCGACAGGGCCCAGTAGAGCCCGACAGAGCCCAACAGGGCCCGACAGGGCCCGACAGAGCCCGACAGAGCCCGACAGATCCCGACAGAACCCGACAGAGCCCGACAGAGCCCGACAGAGCCCGACAGGGCCCGACAGGGCCCAGTAGAGCCCGACAGAGCCCGGCAGAGCCCGACAGAGCCCGACAGACCCCGACAGGGCCCGACAGGGAACAGCAGCGCCCAGTAGAGCCCGACAGAGCCCGACAGGGCCCGACAGAGTCCGACAGAGCCCGACAGAGCCCGACAGGGCCCGACAGAGCGCGACAGGGCCCGACAGAGCCCGACAGAGCCCGACAGAGCCCGACAGGGCCCGACAGGGAACAGCAGCGCCCAGTAGAGCCCGACAGAGCCCGACAGGGCCCGACAGAGTCCGACAGAGCCCGACAGAGCCCGACAGAGCCCGACAGAGCCCAGTAGAGCCCGACAGAGCCCGACAGAGCCCGACAGAGCCCGACAGAGCCCAGTAGAGCCCAGTAGAGCCCGACAGAGCCCGACAGAGCCCGACAGAACCCGACAGACCCCTACAGAGCCCAGTAGAGCCCGACAGAGCCCTACAGAGCCCGACAGAGCCTGACAGAGCCCGACAGAGCCCGACAGGGCCCGACAGGGCCCAGTAGAGCCCGACAGAGCCTGACAGAGCCCGGTAGAGCCCGACAGGGCCCGACAGGGCCCGACAGGGCCCAGTAGAGCCCGACAGAGCCCGACAGAGCCCAGTAGAGCCCAGTAGAGCCCGACAGAGCCCGACAGAGCCCGACAGAGCCCGACAGGGCCCGACAGGTCCCGACAGAGCCCGACAGGGCCCGACAGGGCCCGACAGAGCCTGACAGGGCCCAGTAGAGCCCGACAGGTCCCGACAGAGCCCGACAGAGCCCGACAGAGCCCGACAGAGCCCAGTAGAGCCCAGTAGAGCCCGACAGAGCCCGACAGAGCCCGACAGAGCCCGACAGGGCCCGACAGAGCCCGACAGGGCCCGACAGGGCCCGACAGAGCCCGACAGGGCCCAGTAGAGCCTGACAGAGCCCGACAGAGCCCGACAGGGCCCGACAGGGCCCGACAGGGCCCGACAGAGCCCAGTAGAGCCCGACAGAGCCCGACAGAGCCCGACAGAGCCCGACAGGGCCCGACAGAGCCCGACAGAGCCCGACAGGGCCCGACAGAGCCCGACAGAGCCCGACAGAGCCCGACAGGGCCCAGTAGAGCCCGACAGAGTCCGACAGAGCCCGACAGAGCCCGACAGGGCCCGACAAGGCCCGACAGAGCCCGACAGAGCCCAGTAGAGCCCGACAGAGCCCGACAGAGCCCAGTAGAGCCCAGTACAGCCCGACAGAGCCCGACAGAGCCCGACAGAACCCGACAGAGCCCGACAGAGCCCACTAGAGCCCGACAGAGCCCGACAGAGCCCGACAGAGCCCGACAGGGCCCGACAGGGCCCAGTAGAGCCCGACAGAGCCCGACAGAGCCCGACAGAGCCCGACAGAGCCCGACCGGGCCCGACAGGGCCTGACAGGGCCCAGTACAGACCGACAGAGTCCGACAGAGCCCGACAGAGCCCGACAGAGCCCGACAGAGCCCAGTAGAGCCCATTAGAGCCCGACAGAGCCCGACAGAGCCCGACAGAGCCCGACAGGGCCCGACAGGGCCCAGTAGAGCCCGACAGAGCCCGACAGGGCCCGACAGGGCCCGACAGAGCCCAGTAGAGCCCAACAGAGCCCGACAGAGCCCGACAGAGCCTGACAGAGCCCAGTAGAGCCCGACAGAGCCCGACAGAGCCCGACAGGGCCCGACAGAGCCCGACAGAGCCCAGTAGAGCCCGACAGAGCCCGACAGAGCCCGACAGAGCCCGACAGGGCCCGACAGGGCCCAGTAGAGCCCGACAGAGCCCGACAGAGCCCGACAGAGCCTGACATAGCCCGACAGGGCCTGACAGGGCCCGACAGAGCCCGACAGAGCCCGACAGGGCCCAGTAGAGCCCGACAGAGCCCGACAGAGCCCGACAGAGCCCGACAGGGCCCGACAGAGCCCAGTAGAGCCCGACAGAGCCCGACAGAGCCCGACAGAGCCCGACAGGGCCCGACAGAGCCCGACAAAGCCCGACAGGGCCCGACAGGGCCCGACAGGGAACAGTAGAGCCCAGTAGAGCCCGACAGAGCCCGACAGAGCCCGACAGAGCCCGACAGGGCCCGACAGGGCCCGACAGGGAACAGTAGAGCCCAGTAGAGCCCGACAGAGCCCGACAGAGCCCGACAGGGCCCGACAGAGCCCGACAGAGCCCGACAGAGCCCGACAGGGCCCGACAGGGCCCGACAGAGCCCGACAGAGCCCAGTAGAGCCCGACAGAGCCCGACAGAGCCCGACAGAGCCCGACAGGGCCCGACAGGGCCCGACACAGCCCGACAGGGCCCAGTAGAGCCCGACAGAGCCCGACAGAGCCCGACAGAGCCCGACAGAGCCCGACAGGGCCCAGTAGAGCCCGACAGAGCCCGACAGGGCCCGACAGGGCCCGACAGAGCCCAACAGAGCCCGACAGAGCCCGACAGATCCCGACAGAACCCGACAGAGCCCGACAGAGCCCGACAGAGCCCGACAGGGCCCGACAGGGCCCGATAGAGCCCGACAGGGCCCGACAGGACCCAGTAGAGCCCGACAGAGCCCGACAGAGCCCGACAGAGCCCGACAGGGCCCGACAGGGAACAGCAGCGCCCAGTAGAGCCCGACAGAGCCCGACAGGGCCCGACAGAGTCCGATAGAGCCCGACAGAGCCCGACAGGGCCCGACAGAGTGCGACAGGGCCCGACAGAGCCCGACAGAGCCCGACAGGGCCCGACAGGGAACAGCAGCGCCCAGTAGAGCCCGACAGAGCCCGACAGGGCCCGACAGAGTCCGACAGAGCCCGACAGAGCCCGACAGAGCCCGACAGAGCCCAGTAGAGCCCGACAGAGCCCGACAGAGCCCGACAGAGCCCGACAGAGCCCAGTAGAGCCCAGTAGAGCCCGACAGAGCCCGACAGTACCCGACAGAACCCGACAGACCCCTACAGAGCCCAGTAGAGCCCGACAGAGCCCTACAGAGCCCGACAGAGCCTGACAGAGCCCGACAGAGCCCGACAGGGCCCGACAGGGCCCAGTAGAGCCCGACAGAGCCTGACAGAGCCCAGTAGAGCCCGACAGGGCCCGACAGGGCCCGACAGGGCCCAGTAGAGCCCGACAGAGCCCGACAGAGCCCAGTAGAGCCCAGTAGAGCCCGACAGAGCCCGACAGAGCCCGACAGAGCCCGACAGGGCCCGACAGGTCCCGACAGAGCCCGACAGGGCCCGACAGGTCCCGACAGAGCCTGACAGGGCCCAGTAGAGCCCGACAGGTCCCGACAGAGCCCGACAGAGCCCGACAGAGCCCGACAGAGCCCAGTAGAGCCCAGTAGAGCCCGACAGAGCCCGACAGAGCCCGACAGAGCCCGACAGGGCCCGACAGAGCCCGACAGGGCCCGACAGGGCCCGACAGAGCCCGACAGGGCCCAGTAGAGCCTGACAGAGCCCGACAGAGCCCGACAGGGCCCGACAGGGCCCGACAGGGCCCGACAGAGCCCGACAGGGCCCGACAGGGCCCGACAGAGCCCAGTAGAGCCCGACAGAGCCCGACAGAGCCCGACAGAGCCCGACAGGGCCCGACAGAGCCCGACAGAGCCCGACAGGGCCCGACAGAGCCCGACAGAGCCCGACAGAGCCCGACAGGGCCCAGTAGAGCCCGACAGAGTCCGACAGAGCCCGACAGAGCCCGACAGGGCCCGACAAGGCCCAACAGAGCCCGACAGGGCCCGACAGGGCCCGACAGAGCCCGACAGGGCCCGACAGAGCCCAGTAGAGCCCGACAGAGCCCGACAGAGCCCAGTAGAGCCCAGTACAGCCCGACAGAGCCCGACAGAGCCCGACAGAACCCGACAGAGCCCGACAGAGCCCACTAGAGCCCGACAGAGCCCGACAGAGCCCGACAGAGCCCGACAGGGCCCGACAGGGCCCGACAGGGCCCAGTAGAGCCCGACAGAGCCCGACAGAGACCAACAGAGCCCGACAGAGCCCGACCGGGCCCGACAGGGCCTGACAGGGCCCAGTACAGACCGACAGAGTCCGACAGAGCCCGACAGAGCCCGACAGAGACCGACAGAGCCCAGTAGAGCCCATTAGAGCCTGACAGAGCCCGACAGGGCCCGACAGAGCCCGACAGGGCCCGACAGGGCCCAGTAGAGCCCGACAGAGCCCGACAGGGCCCGACAGGGCCCGACAGAGCCCAGTAGAGCCCAACAGAGCCCGACAGAGCCCGACAGAGCCCGACAGAGCCCAGTAGAGCCCGACAGAGCCCGACAGAGCCCGACAGGGCCCGACAGAGCCCGACAGAGCCCAGTAGAGCCCGACAGAGCCCGACAGACCCGACAGAGCCCGACAGGGCCCGACAGGGCCCGACAGGGCCCAGTAGAGCCCGACAGAGCCTGACAGAGCCCGACAGAGCCTAACAGAGCCCGACAGGGCCCGACAGGGCCCGACAGAGCCCGACAGAGCCCGACAGGGCCCAGTAGAGCCCAGTACAGCCCGACAGAGCCCGACAGAGCCCGACAGAACCCGACAGAGCCCGACAGAGCCCACTAGAGCCCGACAGAGCCCGACAGAGCCCGACAGAGCCCGACAGGGCCCGACAGGGCCCAGTAGAGCCCGACAGAGCCCGACAGAGCCCGACAGAGCCCGACAGAGCCCGACCGGGCCCGACAGGGCCTGACAGGGCCCAGTACAGACCGACAGAGTCCGACAGAGCCCGACAGAGCCCGACAGAGCCCGACAGAGCCCAGTAGAGCCCATTAGAGCCCGACAGAGCCCGACAGAGCCCGACAGAGCCCGACAGGGCCCGACAGGGCCCAGTAGAGCCCGACAGAGCCCGACAGGGCCCGACAGGGCCCGACAGAGCCCAGTAGAGCCCAAAAGAGCCCGACAGAGCCCGACAGAGCCTGACAGAGCCCAGTAGAGCCCGACAGAGCCCGACAGAGCCCGACAGGGCCCGACAGAGCCCGACAGAGCCCAGTAGAGCCCGACAGAGCCCGACAGAGCCCGACAGAGCCCGACAGGGCCCGACAGGGCCCAGTAGAGCCCGACAGAGCCCGACAGAGCCCGACAGAGCCTGACAGAGCCCGACAGGGCCTGACAGGGCCCGACAGAGCCCGACAGAGCCCGACAGGGCCCAGTAGAGCCCGACAGAGCCCGACAGAGCCCGACAGAGCCCGACAGGGCCCGACAGAGCCCAGTAGAGCCCGACAGAGCCCGACAGAGCCCGACAGAGCCCGACAGGGCCCGACAGAGCCCGACAAAGCCCGACAGGGCCCGACAGGGAACAGTAGAGCCCAGTAGAGCCCGACAGAGCCCGACAGAGCCCGACAGAGCCCGACAGGGCCCGACAGGGCCCGACAGGGAACAGTAGAGACCAGTAGAGCCCGACAGAGCCCGACAGAGCCCGACAGGGCCCGACAGAGCCCGACAGAGCCCGACAGAGCCCGACAGGGCCCGACAGGGCCCGACAGAGCCCGACAGAGCCCAGTAGAGCCCGACAGAGCCCGACAGAGCCCGACAGAGCCCGACAGGGCCCGACAGGGCCCGACACAGCCCGACAGGGCCCAGTAGAGCCCGACAGAGCCCGACAGAGCCCGACAGAGCCCGACAGAGCCCGACAGGGCCCAGTAGAGCCCGACAGAGCCCGACAGGGCCCGACAGGGCCCGACAGAGCCCAACAGAGCCCGACAGAGCCCGACAGATCCCGACAGAACCCGACAGAGCCCGACAGAGCCCGACAGAGCCCGACAGGGCCCGACAGGGCCCGATAGAGCCCGACAGGGCCCGACAGGACCCAGTAGAGCCCGACAGAGCCCGACAGAGCCCGACAGAGCCCGACAGGGCCCGACAGGGAACAGCAGCGCCCAGTAGAGCCCGACAGAGCCCGACAGGGCCCGACAGAGTCCGATAGAGCTTGACAGAGCCCGACAGGGCCCGACAGAGCGCGACAGGGCCCGACAGAGCCCGACAGAGCCCGACAGGGCCCGACAGGGAACAGCAGCGCCCAGTAGAGCCCGACAGAGCCCGACAGGGCCCGACAGAGTCCGACAGAGCCCGACAGAGCCCGACAGAGCCCGACAGAGCCCAGTAGAGCCCGACAGAGCCCGACAGAGCCCGACAGAGCCCGACAGAGCCCAGTAGAGCCCAGTAGAGCCCGACAGAGCCCGACAGAGCCCGACAGAACCCGACAGACCCCTACAGAGCCCAGTAGAGCCCGACAGAGCCCTACAGAGCCCGACAGAGCCTGACAGAGCCCGACAGAGCCCGACAGGGCCCGACAGGGCCCAGTAGAGCCCGACAGAGCCTGACAGAGCCCAGTAGAGCCCGACAGGGCCCGACAGGTCCCGACAGAGCCCGACAGGGCCCGACAGGTCCCGACAGAGCCTGACAGGGCCCAGTAGAGCCCGACAGGTCCCGACAGAGCCCGACAGAGCCCGACAGAGCCCGACAGAGCCCAGTAGAGCCCAGTAGAGCCCGACAGAGCCCGACAGAGCCCGACAGAGCCCGACAGGGCCCGACAGAGCCCGACAGGGCCCGACAGGGCCCGACAGAGCCCGACAGGGCCCAGTAGAGCCTGACAGAGCCCGACAGAGCCCGACAGGGCCCGACAGGGCCCGACAGGGCCCGACAGAGCCCGACAGGGCCCGACAGGGCCCGACAGAGCCCAGTAGAGCCCGACAGAGCCCGACAGAGCCCGACAGAGCCCGACAGGGCCCGACAGAGCCCGACAGAGCCCGACAGGGCCCGACAGAGCCCGACAGAGCCCGACAGAGCCCGACAGGGCCCAGTAGAGCCCGACAGAGTCCGACAGAGCCCGACAGAGCCCGACAGGGCCCGACAAGGCCCAACAGAGCCCGACAGGGCCCGACAGGGCCCGACAGAGCCCGACAGGGCCCGACAGAGCCCAGTAGAGCCCGACAGAGCCCGACAGAGCCCAGTAGAGCCCAGTACAGCCCGACAGAGCCCGACAGAGCCCGACAGAACCCGACAGAGCCCGACAGAGCCCACTAGAGCCCGACAGAGCCCGACAGAGCCCGACAGAGCCCGACAGGGCCCGACAGGGCCCGACAGGGCCCAGTAGAGCCCGACAGAGCCCGACAGAGACCAACAGAGCCCGACAGAGCCCGACCGGGCCCGACAGGGCCTGACAGGGCCCAGTACAGACCGACAGAGTCCGACATAGCCCGACAGAGCCCGACAGAGACCGACAGAGCCCAGTAGAGCCCATTAGAGCCTGACAGAGCCCGACAGGGCCCGACAGAGCCCGACAGGGCCCGACAGGGCCCAGTAGAGCCCGACAGAGCCCGACAGGGCCCGACAGGGCCCGACAGAGCCCAGTAGAGCCCAACAGAGCCCGACAGAGCCCGACAGAGCCCGACAGAGCCCAGTAGAGCCCGACAGAGCCCGACAGAGCCCGACAGGGCCCGACAGAGCCCGACAGAGCCCAGTAGAGCCCGACAGAGCCCGACAGACCCGACAGAGCCCGACAGGGCCCGACAGGGCCCGACAGGGCCCAGTAGAGCCCGACAGAGCCTGACAGAGCCCGACAGAGCCTGACAGAGCCCGACAGGGCCCGACAGGGCCCGACAGAGCCCGACAGAGCCCGACAGGGCCCAGTAGAGCCCGACAGAGCCCGACAGAGCCCGACAGGGCCCGACAGGGCCCGACAGGGCCCAGTAGAGCCCGACAGAGCCCGACAGAGCCCGACAGAGCCCGACAGGGCCCGACAGAGCCCGACAGAGCCCGACAGGGCCCGACAGGTCCCGACAGAGCCCGACAGGGCCCGACAGGGCCCGACAGGACCCAGTAGAGTCCGACAGAGCCCGACAGAGCCCGACAGGGCCCGACAGGGCCCGACAGAGCCCGACAGAGCCCGACAGGGCCCGACAGGGCCCGACAGAGCTCAGTAGAGCCCGACAGAGCCCGACAGAGCCCGAGAGAGCCCGACAGAGCCCGAAAGGGCCCGACAGGGCCCAGTAGAGCCCGACAGAGCCCGACAGAGCCCGACAGAGCCCGACAGGGCCCGACAGAGCCCGACAGAGCCCGACAGGGCCCAGAAGAGCCCGACAGAGCCCGACAGAGCCCGACAGAACCTGTCAGAGCCCGACAGAGCCCGACAGAGCCCGACAGAGCCCAGTAGAGCCCAGTAGAGCCCGACAGAGCCCGACAGGGCCCGACAGGGCCCGACATGGCCCGACAGGGCCCAGTAGAGCCCGACAGAGCCCGACAGGGCCCGACAGGGCCCGACAGGGCCCAGTAGAGCCCGACAGAGCCCGACAGAGCCCGACAGAGCCCGACAGAGCCCGACAGGGCCCAGTAGAGCCCGACAGAGCCCGACAGGGCCCGACAGGGCCCAGTAGAGCCCGACAGAGCCCGACAGGGCCCGACAGGGCCCAGTAGAGCCCGACAGAGCCCGACAGAGCCCGACAGAGCCCGACAGGGCCCGACAGAGCCCGACAGAGCCCGACAGAGCCCAGTAGAGCCCGACAGAGCCCGACAGGGCCCGACAGGGCCCGACAGGGCCCAGTAGAGCCCAGTAGAGCCTGACAGAGCCCGACAGAGCCCGACAGGGCTCGACAGGGCCCGACAGAGCCCGACAGAGCCCGACAGGGCCCGACAGGGCCCGACAGGGAAAAGTAGAGCCCAGTAGAGCCTAGTAGAGCCCGACCGCGCCAGACAGAGCCCGACAGAGCCCGACAGAGCCCGACAGAGCCCAGTAGAGCCCAGTAGAGCCCGACAGAGCCCGACAGAGCCCGACAGAGCCCGTCAGAGGCCGACAGAGCCCGACAGAGCCCGACAGAGCCCAGTTTAGCCCAGTAGAGCCCGACAGAGCCCGACAGAGCCCGACAGAGCCTGACAGAGCCCAGTAGAGCCCGACAGAGCCCGACAGAGCCCGACAGAGCCCAGTAGAGCCCGTCAGAGGCTGACAGAGCCCGACAGAGCCCGACAGAGCCCGACAGGGCCCGACAGGGCCCGACAGGGCCCAGTTTAGCCCAGTAGAGCCCGACGGAGCCCAACAGAGCCCGACAGAGCCCGACAGAGCCCGACAGGGCCCAGTAGAGCCCGACAGAGCCCGACAGAGCCCGACAGAGCCCGACAGAGCGCAGTAGAGCCCGACAGAGCCCAACAGAGCCCGACAGGGCCCGACAGGGCCCGACAGGGCCCGACAGAGCCCGACAGAGCCCAGTAGAGCCCGACAGAACCCGACAGAGCCCGACAGGGCCCGACAGGGCCCGACAGGGCCCGACAGAGCCCGAGAGAGCCCGACAGAGCCTGACAGAGCCCGACAGGGCCCAGCAGAGCCCGACAGAGCCCGTCAGGGCCCGACAGGGCCCAGTAGAGCCCGACAGAGCCCGACAGAGCCCGACAGGGCCCGACAGGGCCCGACAGGGCCCGACAGAGCCCGACAGGGCCCGACAGAGCCCGACAGAGCCCGACAGGGCCCGACAGGGCCCGACAGGGCCCAGTAGAGCCCGACAGAGCCCGACAGAGCACGACAGAGCCCGACAGGGCCCGACAGAGCCCGACAGAGCCCGACAGGGCCCGACAGGGCCCGACAGAGCCCAGTAGAGCCCGACAGAGCCCGACAGAGCTCGACAGAGCCCGACAGGGCCCGACAGGGCCCAGTAGATCCCGACAGAGCCCGACAGAGCCCGACAGAGCCCGACAGGGCCCGACAGGGCCCGACAGAGCCCGACAGAGCCCGACAGGGCCCGACAGGGCCCGACAGGGCCCAGTAGAGCCCGACAGAGCCCGACAGAGCCCGACAGAACCCGTCAGAGCCCGACAGAGCCCGACAGAGCCCGACAGGGCCCGACAGGGCCCAGTAGAGCCCGACAGAGCCCGACAGAGCCCAGTAGAGCCCAGTAGAGCCCGACAGAGCCCGACAGAGCCCGACAGAACCCGACAGAGCCCGACAGAGCCCAGTAGAGCACGACAGAGCCCAACAGAGCCCGACAGAGCCCGACAGAGCCCGACAGGGCCCAGTAGAGACCGACAGAGCCCGACAGAGCCCAGTAGAGCCCAGTAGAGCCCGACAGAGCCCGACAGAGCCCGACAGAGCCCGACAGAGCCCGACAGAAACCGACAGAGGCAAGTAGAGCCCGACAGAGCTCGACAGAGCCCGACAGGCCCCGACAGGGCCCGACAGAGCCCAGTAGAGCCCGACAGAGCCCGACAGAGCCCGACAGAGCCCGACAGAGCCCGACAGGGCCCGACAGAGCCCGACAGAGCCCGACAGGGCCCAGTAGAGCCCGACAGAACCTGACAGAGCCCGACAGAGCCCGACAGGGCCCGACAGAGCCCGACAGAGCCCAGTATAGCCCGACAGAGCCCGACAGAGCCGGACAGAGCCCGACAGAACCCGACAGAGCCCAGTAGAGCCCGACAGAGCCCGACAGAGCCCGACAGAGCCCGACAGGGCCCGATAGGGCCCGACAGGGCCCAGTAGAGCCCGACAGAGCCCGACAGAGCCCGACAGAGCCCAGTAGAGCCCGACAGAGCCCGACAGAGCCCGACAGAGCCCGACAGGGCCCGACAGGGCCCGACAGGGCCCGACAGGGCCCAGTAGAGCCCGACAGAGCCCGACAGAGCCCGACAGGGCCCGACAGGGCCCGACAGGGCCCGACAGAGCCCGACAGAGCCCAGTAGAGCCCAGTAGAGCCCGACAGAGCCCGACAGAGCCCGACAGGACCCGACAGAGCCTGACAGAGCCCGACAGGGCCCGACAGGGCCCGACAGCGCACGACAGAGCCCGACAGAGCCCAGTAGAGCCCAGTAGAGCCCGACAGAGCCCGACAGAGCCCGACAGAGCCCAGTAGAGCCCAGTAGAGCCCGACAGAGCCCGACAGAGCCCGACAGAGCCCGACAGGGCCCGACAGGGCCCGACAGGGCCCGACAGTTCCCGACAGAGCCCGACAGAGCCCGACAGGGCCTGACAGAGCCCGACAGGGCCCGACAGGGCCCGACAGAGCCCGACAGGGCCCGACAGAGCCCGACAGAGCCCAGTAGAGCCCGACAGAGCCCGACAGAGCGCGACAGAGCCCGACAGGGCCCGACAGGGCCCAGTAGAGCCCGACAGAGCCCGACAGGGCCCGACAGGGCCCGACAGAGCCCGACAGAGCCCGACAGGGCCCGACAGGGCCCAGTAGAGCCCGACAGAGCCCGACAGAGCCCGACAGAACCCGTCAGAGCCCGACAGAGCCCGACAGAGCCCGACAGAGCCCGACAGGGCCCGACAGGGCCCAGTAGAGCCCGACAGAGCCCGACAGAGCCCAGTAGAGCCCAGTAGTGCCCGACAGAGCCCGACAGAGCCCGACAGAGCCCGACAGAACCCGACAGAGCCCGACAGAGCCCAGTAGAGCCCGACAGAGCCCGACAGAGCCCGACAGGGCCCGACAGGGCCCGACAGGGCCCAGTAGAGCCCGACAGAGCCCGACAGAGCCCGACAGGGCCCGACAGGGCCCAGTAGAGCCCGACAGAGCCCGACAGAGCCCGACAGAGCCCGACAGAGCCCAGTAGAGCCCAGTAGAGCCCGACAGAGCCCGACAGAGCCCGATAGAGCCCGACAGGGCCCGACAGAGCCCGACAGAGCCCGACAGGACCCGACAGGGCCCAGTAGAGCCCGACAGAGCCCGACAGGGCCCGACAGAGCCCGACAGAGCCCGACAGGGCCCAGTAGAGCCCGACAGAACCCGACAGAGCCCGACAGGGCCCGACAGGGCCCGACAGGGCCCGACAGAGCCCGAGAGAGCCCGACAGAGCCTGACAGAGCCCGACAGGGCCCAGCAGAGCCCGACAGAGCCCGTCAGGGCCCGACAGGGCCCAGTAGAGCCCGACAGAGCCCGACAGAGCCCGACAGGGCCCGACAGGGCCCGACAGGGCCCGACAGAGCCCGACAGGGCCCGACAGAGCCCGACAGAGCCCGACAGGGCCCGACAGGGCCCGACAGGGCCCAGTAGAGCCCGACAGAGCCCGACAGAGCCCGACAGAGCCCGACAGGGCCCGACAGAGCCCGACAGAGGCCGACAGGGCCCGACAGGGCCCGACAGAGCCCAGTAGAGCCCGACAGAGCCCGACAGAGCTCGACAGAGCCCGACAGGGCCCGACAGGGCCCAGTAGATCCCGACAGAGCCCGACAGAGCCCGACAGAGCCCGACAGGGCCCGACAGGGCCCGACAGAGCCCGACAGAGCCCGACAGGGCCCGACAGGGCCCGACAGGGCCCAGTAGAGCCCGACAGAGCCCGACAGAGCCCGACAGAACCCGTCAGAGCCCGACAGAGCCCGACAGAGCCCGACAGGGCCCGACAGGGCCCAGTAGAGCCCGACAGAGCCCGACAGAGCCCAGTAGAGCCCAGTAGAGCCCGACAGAGCCCGACAGAGCCCGACAGAACCCGACAGAGCCCGACAGAGCCCAGTAGAGCACGACAGAGCCCAACAGAGCCCGACAGAGCCCGACAGAGCCCGACAGGGCCCAGTAGAGACCGACAGAGCCCGACAGAGCCCAGTAGAGCCCAGTAGAGCCCGACAGAGCCCGACAGAGCCCGACAGAGCCCGACAGAGCCCGACAGAAACCGACAGAGGCAAGTAGAGCCCGACAGAGCTCGACAGAGCCCGACAGGCCCCGACAGGGCCCGACAGAGCCCAGTAGAGCCCGACAGAGCCCGACAGAGCCCGACAGAGCCCGACAGAGCCCGACAGGGCCCGACAGAGCCCGACAGAGCCCGACAGGGCCCAGTAGAGCCCGACAGAACCTGACAGAGCCCGACAGAGCCCGACAGGGCCCGACAGAGCCCGACAGAGCCCAGTAGAGCCCGACAGAGCCCGACAGAGCCGGACAGAGCCCGACAGAACCCGACAGAGCCCAGTAGAGCCCGACAGAGCCCGACAGAGCCCGACAGAGCCCGACAGGGCCCGATAGGGCCCGACAGGGCCCAGTAGAGCCCGACAGAGCCCGACAGAGCCCGACAGAGCCCAGTAGAGCCCGACAGAGCCCGACAGAGCCCGACAGAGCCCGACAGGGCCCGACAGGGCCCGACAGGGCCCGACAGGGCCCAGTAGAGCCCGACAGAGCCCGACAGAGCCCGACAGGGCCCGACAGGGCCCGACAGGGCCCGACAGAGCCCGACAGAGCCCAGTAGAGCCCAGTAGAGCCCGACAGAGCCCGACAGAGCCCGACAGGACCCGACAGAGCCTGACAGAGCCCGACAGGGCCCGACAGGGCCCGACAGCGCACGACAGAGCCCGACAGAGCCCAGTAGAGCCCAGTAGAGCCCGACAGAGCCCGACAGAGCCCGACAGAGCCCAGTAGAGCCCAGTAGAGCCCGACAGAGCCCGACAGAGCCCGACAGAGCCCAACAGGGCCCGACAGGGCCCGACAGGGCCCGACAGTTCCCGACAGAGCCCGACAGAGCCCGACAGGGCCCGACAGAGCCCGACAGGGCCCGACAGGGCCCGACAGAGCCCGACAGGGCCCGACAGAGCCCGACAGAGCCCAGTAGAGCCCGACAGAGCCCGACAGAGCGCGACAGAGCCCGACAGGGCCCGACAGGGCCCAGTAGAGTCCGACAGAGCCCGACAGGGCCCGACAGGGCCCGACAGAGCCCGACAGAGCCCGACAGGGCCCGACAGGGCCCAGTAGAGCCCGACAGAGCCCGACAGAGCCCGACAGAACCCGTCAGAGCCCGACAGAGCCCGACAGAGCCCGACAGAGCCAGACAGGGCCCGACAGGGCCCAGTAGAGCCCGACAGAGCCCGACAGAGCCCAGTAGAGCCCAGTAGTGCCCGACAGAGCCCGACAGAGCCCGACAGAGCCCGACAGAACCCGACAGAGCCCGACAGAGCCCAGTAGAGCCCGACAGAGCCCGACAGAGCCCGACAGAGCCCGACAGGGCCCGACAGGGCCCGACAGGGCCCAGTAGAGCCCGACAGAGCCCGACAGAGCCCGACAGGGCCCGACAGGGCCCAGTAGAGCCCGACAGAGCCCGACAGAGCCCGACAGAGCCCAGTAGAGCCCAGTAGAGCCCGACAGAGCCCGACAGAGCCCGATAGAGCCCGACAGGGCCCGACAGAGCCCGACAGAGCCCGACAGGACCCGACAGGGCCCAGTAGAGCCCGACAGAGCCCGACAGGGCCCGACAGAGCCCGACAGAGCCCGACAGGGCCCAGTAGAGCCCGACAGAGCCCGACAGAGCCCGACAGGGCCCGACAGGGCCCGACAGAGCCCGACAGGGACCGACAGGGCCCGACAGAGCCCGACAGAGCCCAGTAGAGCCCGACAGAGCCCGACAGAGCCCGACAGAGCCCGAAAGGGCCCAGTAGAGCCCAGTAGAGCACGAGAGAGCCCAGTAGAGCCCGACAGAGCCCAACAGAGCCCGACAGAGCCCGACAGAGCCCGACAGGGCCCGACAGAGCCCGACAGAGCCCGACAGGGCCCAGTAGAGCCCGACAGAGCCCGACAGAGCCCAGTAGAGCCCAGTAGAGCCCGACAGAGCCCGACAGGGCCCGACAGAGCCCGACAGAGCCCGACAAAGCCCGACAGAGCCCAGTAGAGCCCAGTAGAGCCCGACAGAGCCCGACAGAGCCCGACAGAGCCCGACAGAGCCCAGTAGAGCCCAGTAGAGCCCGACAGAGCCCGACAGAGCCCGACAGAGCCCGACAGGGCCCGACAGAGCCCGACAGGGCCCGACAGGGCCCGACAGAGCCCGACAGGGCCCAGTAGAGCCTGACAGAGCCCGACAGAGCCCGACAGGGCCCGACAGGGCCCGACAGGGCCCGACAGAGCCCGACAGGGCCCGACAGGGCCCGACAGAGCCCAGTAGAGCCCGACAGAGCCCGACAGAGCCCGACAGAGCCCGACAGGGCCCGACAGAGCCCGACAGAGCCGGACAGGGCCCGACAGAGCCCGACAGAGCCCGACAGAGCCCGACAGGGCCCAGTAGAGCCCGACAGAGTCCGACAGAGCCCGACAGAGCCCGACAGGGCCCGACAAGGCCCGACAGAGCCCGACAGGGCCCGAGAGAGCCCGACAGGGCCCGACAGACCCCGACAGGGCCCGACAGAGCCCAGTAGAGCCCGACAGAGCCCGACAGAGCCCAGTAGAGCCCAGTACAGCCCGACAGAGCCCGACAGAGCCCGACAGAACCCGACAGAGCCCGACAGAGACCACTAGAGCCCGACAGAGCCCGACAGAGCCCGACAGAGCCCGACAGGGCCCGACAGGGCCCGACAGGGCCCAGTAGAGCCCGACAGAGCCCGACAGAGCCCGACAGGGCCCGACAGGGCCCGACAGGGCCCGACAGAGCCCGACAGAGCCCAGTAGAGCCCGACAGAACCCGACAGAGCCCGACAGGGCCCGACAGGGCCCGACAGGGCCCGACAGAGCCCGACAGAGCCCGACAGAGCCTGACAGAGCCCGACAGGGCCCAGCAGAGCCCGACAGAGCCCGTCAGGGCCCGACAGGGCCCAGTAGAGCCCGACAGAGCCCGACAGAGCCCGACAGGGCCCGACAGGGCCCGACAGGGCCCGACAGAGCCCGACAGGGCCCGACAGAGCCCGACAGAGCCCGACAGGGCCCGACAGGGCCCGACAGGGCCCGGTAGAGCCCGACAGAGCCCGACAGAGCCCGACAGGGCCCGACAGGGCCCGACAGAGCCCGACAGAGCCCGACAGGGCCCGACAGGGCCCGACAGAGCCCAGTAGAGCCCGACAGAGCCCGACAGAGCTCGACAGAGCCCGACAGGGCCCGACAGGGCCCAGTAGATCCCGACAGAGCCCGACAGAGCCCGACAGAGCCTGACAGGGCCCGACAGGGCCCGACAGAGCCCGACAGAGCCCGACAGGGCCCGACAGGGCCCAGTAGAGCCCGACAGAGCCCGACAGAGCCCGACAGAACCCGTCAGAGCCCGACAGAGCCCGACAGAACCTGACAGGGCCCGACAGGGCCCAGTAGAGCCCGACAGAGCCCGACAGAGCCCAGTAGAGCCCAGTAGAGCCCGACAGAGCCCGACAGAGCCCGACAGAACCCGAGAGAACCCGACAGAGCCCGACAGAGCCCAGTAGAGCACGACAGAGCCCAACAGAGCCCGACAGAGCCCGACAGAGCCCGACAGGGCCCAGTAGAGACCGACAGAGCCCGACAGAGCCCAGTAGAGCCCAGTAGAGCCCGACAGAGCCCGACAGAGCCCGACAGAGCCCGACAGAACCCGACAGAGGCCAGTAGAGCCCGACAGAGCTCGACAGAGCCTGACAGGCCCCGACAGGGCCCGACAGAGCCCAGTAGAGCCCGACAGAGCCCGACAGAGCCCGACAGGGCCCGACAGGGCCCGACAGAGCCCGACAGAGCCCGACAGGGCCCAGTAGAGCCCGACAGAACCTGACAGAGCCCGACAGAGCCCGACAGGGCCCGACAGAGCCCGACAGAGCCCAGTAGAGCCCGACAGAGCCCGACAGAGCCGGACAGAGCCCGACAGAACCCGACAGAGCCCAGTAGAGCCCGACAGAGCCCGACAGAGCCCGACAGAGCCCGACAGGGCCCGATAGGGCCCGACAGGGCCCAGTAGAGCCCGACAGAGCCCGACAGAGCCCGACAGAGCCCAGTAGAGCCCGACAGAGCCCGACAGAGCCCGACAGAGCCCGACAGGGCCCGACAGGGCCCGACAGGGCCCGACAGAGCCCAGTAGAGCCCGACAGAGCCCGACAGAGCCCGACAGGGCCCGACAGGGCCCGACAGGGCCCGACAGAGCCCGACAGAGCCCAGTAGAGCCCAGTAGAGCCCGACAGAGCCCGACAGAGCCCGACAGGACCCGACAGAGCCTGACAGAGCCCGACAGGGCCCGACAGGGCCCGACAGGGCACGACAGAGCCCGACAGAGCCCAGTAGAGCCCAGTAGAGCCCGACAGAGCCCGACAGAGCCCGACAGAGCCCAGTAGAGCCCAGTAGAGCCCGACAGATCCCGACAGAGCCCGACAGAGCCCGACAGGGCCCGACAGGGCCCGACAGGGCCCGACAGATCCCGACAGAGCCCGACAGAGCCCGACAGGGCCCGACAGAGCCCGACAGGGCCCGACAGGGCCCGACAGAGCCCGACAGGGCCCGACAGAGCCCGACAGAGCCCAGTAGAGCCCGACAGAGCCCGACAGAGCGCGACAGAGCCCGACAGAGGCCGACAGGGCCCAGTAGAGCCCGACAGAGCCCGACAGAGCGCGACAGAGCCCGACAGAGCCCGACAGAGCCCAGTAGAGCCCGACAGAGCCCGACAGGGCCCGACAGGGCCCGACAGGGCCCAGTAGAGCCCAGTAGAGCCTGACAGAGCCCGACAGAGCCCGACAGGGCTCGACAGGGCCCGACAGAGCCCGACAGAGCCCGACAGGGCCCGACAGGGCCCGACAGGGAAAAGTAGAGCCCAGTAGAGCCTAGTAGAGCCCGACCGCGCCAGACAGAGCCCGACAGAGCCCGACAGAGCCCGACAGAGCCCAGTAGAGCCCAGTAGAGCCCGACAGAGCCCGACAGAGCCCGACAGAGCCCGTCAGAGGCCGACAGAGCCCGACAGAGCCCGACAGAGCCCAGTTTAGCCCAGTAGAGCCCGACAGAGCCCGACAGAGCCCGACAGAGCCTGACAGAGCCCAGTAGAGCCCGACAGAGCCCGACAGAGCCCGACAGAGCCCAGTAGAGCCCGTCAGAGGCTGACAGAGCCCGACAGAGCCCGACAGAGCCCGACAGGGCCCGACAGGGCCCGACAGGGCCCAGTTTAGCCCAGTAGAGCCCGACAGAGCCCAACAGAGCCCGACAGAGCCCGACAGAGCCCGACAGGGCCCAGTAGAGCCCGACAGAGCCCGACAGAGCCCGACAGAGCGCAGTAGAGCCCGACAGAGCCCAACAGAGCCCGACAGGGCCCGACAGGGCCCGACAGGGCCCGACAGAGCCCGACAGAGCCCAGTAGAGCCCGACAGAACCCGACAGAGCCCGACAGGGCCCGACAGGGCCCGACAGGGCCCGACAGAGCCCGAGAGAGCCCGACAGAGCCTGACAGAGCCCGACAGGGCCCAGCAGAGCCCGACAGAGCCCGTCAGGGCCCGACAGGGCCCAGTAGAGCCCGACAGAGCCCGACAGAGCCCGACAGGGCCCGACAGGGCCCGACAGGGCCCGACAGAGCCCGACAGGGCCCGACAGGGCCCGACAGAGCCCGACAGAGCCCGACAGGGCCCGACAGGGCCCGACAGGGCCCAGTAGAGCCCGACAGAGCCCGACAGAGCCCGACAGGGCCCGACAGGGCCCGACAGGGCCCGACAGAGCCCGACAGGGCCCGACAGGGCCCGACAGAGCCCAGTAGAGCCCGACAGAGCCCGACAGAGCTCGACAGAGCCCGACAGGGCCCGACAGGGCCCAGTAGATCCCGACAGAGCCCGACAGAGCCCGACAGAGCCCGACAGGGCCCGACAGGGCCCGACAGAGCCCGACAGAGCCCGACAGGGCCCGACAGGGCCCAACAGGGCCCAGTAGAGCCCGACAGAGCCCGACA
Organism: Caloenas nicobarica; assembly: GCF_036013445.1. Classification (NCBI taxonomy): domain Eukaryota; kingdom Metazoa; phylum Chordata; class Aves; order Columbiformes; family Columbidae; genus Caloenas; species Caloenas nicobarica. The sequence continues at coordinate 159,476 of NW_027016974.1, forward strand.
GAGCCCGACAGAACCCGTCAGAGCCCGACAGAGCCCGACAGAGCCCGACAGGGCCCGACAGGGCCCAGTAGAGCCCGACAGAGCCCGACAGAGCCCAGTAGAGCCCAGTAGAGCCCGACAGAGCCCGACAGAGCCCGACAGAACCCGACAGAGCCCGACAGAGCCCAGTAGAGCACGACAGAGCCCAACAGAGCCCGACAGAGCCCGACAGAGCCCGACAGGGCCCAGTAGAGACCGACAGAGCCCGACAGAGCCCAGTAGAGCCCAGTAGAGCCCGACAGAGCCCGACAGAGCCCGACAGAGCCCGACAGAAACCGACAGAGGCAAGTAGAGCCCGACAGAGCTCGACAGAGCCCGACAGGCCCCGACAGGGCCCGACAGAGCCCAGTAGAGCCCGACAGAGCCCGACAGAGCCCGACAGGGCCCGACAGGGCCCGACAGAGCCCGACAGAGCCCGACAGGGCCCAGTAGAGCCCGACAGAACCTGACAGAGCCCGACAGAGCCCGACAGGGCCCGACAGAGCCCGACAGAGCCCAGTAGAGCCCGACAGAGCCCGACAGAGCCGGACAGAGCCCGACAGAACCCGACAGAGCCCAGTAGAGCCCGACAGAGCCCGACAGAGCCCGACAGAGCCCGACAGGGCCCGATAGGGCCCGACAGGGCCCAGTAGAGCCCGACAGAGCCCGACAGAGCCCGACAGAGCCCAGTAGAGCCCGACAGAGCCCGACAGAGCCCGACAGAGCCCGACAGGGCCCGACAGGGCCCGACAGGGCCCGACAGGGCCCAGTAGAGCCCGACAGAGCCCGACAGAGCCCGACAGGGCCCGACAGGGCCCGACAGGGCCCGACAGAGCCCGACAGAGCCCAGTAGAGCCCAGTAGAGCCCGACAGAGCCCGACAGAGCCCGACAGGACCCGACAGAGCCTGACAGAGCCCGACAGGGCCCGACAGGGCCCGACAGCGCACGACAGTGCCCGACAGAGCCCAGTAGAGCCCAGTAGAGCCCGACAGAGCCTGACAGAGCCCGACAGAGCCCAGTAGAGCCCAGTAGAGCCCGACAGAGCCCGACAGAGCCCGACAGAGCCCGACAGGGCCCGACAGTTCCCGACAGAGCCCGACAGAGCCCGACAGGGCCTGACAGAGCCCGACAGGGCCCGACAGGGCCCGACAGAGCCCGACAGGGCCCGACAGAGCCCGACAGAGCCCAGTAGAGCCCGACAGAGCCCGACAGAGCGCGACAGAGCCCGACAGGGCCCGACAGGGCCCAGTAGAGCCCGACAGAGCCCGACAGGGCCCGACAGGGCCCGACAGAGCCCGACAGAGCCCGACAGGGCCCGACAGAGCCCAGTAGAGCCCGACAGAGCCCGACAGAGCCCGACAGAACCCGTCAGAGCCCGACAGAGCCCGACAGAGCCCGACAGGGCCCGACAGGGCCCAGTAGAGCCCGACAGAGCCCGACAGAGCCCAGTAGAGCCCAGTAGTGCCCGACAGAGCCCGACAGAGCCCGACAGAGCCCGACAGAACCCGACAGAGCCCGACAGAGCCCAGTAGAGCCCGACAGAGCCCGACAGAGCCCGACAGAGCCCGACAGGGCCCGACAGGGCCCGACAGGGCCCAGTAGAGCCCGACAGAGCCCGACAGAGCCCGACAGGGCCCGACAGGGCCCAGTAGAGCCCGACAGAGCCCGACAGAGCCCGACAGAGCCCGACAGAGCCCAGTAGAGCCCAGTAGAGCCCGACAGAGCCCGACAGAGCCCGATAGAGCCCGACAGGGCCCGACAGAGCCCGACAGAGCCCGACAGGACCCGACAGGGCCCAGTAGAGCCCGACAGAGCCCGACAGGGCCCGACAGAGCCCGACAGAGCCCGACAGGGCCCAGTAGAGCCCGACAGAGCCCGACAGAGCCCGACAGGGCCCGACAGGGCCCGACAGAGCCCGACAGGGACCGACAGGGCCCGACAGAGCCCGACAGAGCCCAGTAGAGCCCGACAGAGCCCGACAGAGCCCGACAGAGCCCGAAAGGGCCCAGTAGAGCCCAGTAGAGCACGAGAGAGCCCAGTAGAGCCCGACAGAGCCCAACAGAGCCCGACAGAGCCCGACAGAGCCCGACAGGGCCCGACAGAGCCCGACAGAGCCCGACAGGGCCCAGTAGAGCCCGACAGAGCCCGACAGAGCCCAGTAGAGCCCAGTAGAGCCCGACAGAGCCCGACAGGGCCCGACAGAGCCCGACAGAGCCCGACAAAGCCCGACAGAGCCCAGTAGAGCCCAGTAGAGCCCGACAGAGCCCGACAGAGCCCGACAGAGCCCGACAGAGCCCGACAGAGCCCAGTAGAGCCCAGTAGAGCCCGACAGAGCCCGACAGAGCCCGACAGAGCCCGACAGGGCCCGACAGAGCCCGACAGGGCCCGACAGGGCCCGACAGAGCCCGACAGGGCCCAGTAGAGCCTGACAGAGCCCGACAGAGCCCGACAGGGCCCGACAGGGCCCGACAGGGCCCGACAGAGCCCGACAGGGCCCGACAGGGCCCGACAGAGCCCAGTAGAGCCCGACAGAGCCCGACAGAGCCCGACAGAGCCCGACAGGGCCCGACAGAGCCCGACAGAGCCGGACAGGGCCCGACAGAGCCCGACAGAGCCCGACAGAGCCCGACAGGGCCCAGTAGAGCCCGACAGAGTCCGACAGAGCCCGACAGAGCCCGACAGGGCCCGACAAGGCCCGACAGAGCCCGACAGGGCCCGACAGAGCCCGACAGGGCCCGACAGACCCCGACAGGGCCCGACAGAGCCCAGTAGAGCCCGACAGAGCCCGACAGAGCCCAGTAGAGCCCAGTACAGCCCGACAGAGCCCGACAGAGCCCGACAGAACCCGACAGAGCCCGACAGAGCCCACTAGAGCCCGACAGAGCCCGACAGAGCCCGACAGAGCCCGACAGGGCCCGACAGGGCCCGACAGGGCCCAGTAGAGCCCGACAGAGCCCGACAGAGCCCGACAGGGCCCGACAGGGCCCGACAGGGCCCGACAGAGCCCGACAGAGCCCAGTAGAGCCCGACAGAACCCGACAGAGCCCGACAGGGCCCGACAGGGCCCGACAGGGCCCGACAGAGCCCGACAGAGCCCGACAGAGCCTGACAGAGCCCGACAGGGCCCAGCAGAGCCCGACAGAGCCCGTCAGGGCCCGACAGGGCCCAGTAGAGCCCGACAGAGCCCGACAGAGCCCGACAGGGCCCGACAGGGCCCGACAGGGCCCGACAGAGCCCGACAGGGCCCGACAGAGCCCGACAGAGCCCGACAGGGCCCGACAGGGCCCGACAGGGCCCGGTAGAGCCCGACAGAGCCCGACAGAGCCCGACAGGGCCCGACAGGGCCCGACAGAGCCCGACAGAGCCCGACAGGGCCCGACAGGGCCCGACAGAGCCCAGTAGAGCCCGACAGAGCCCGACAGAGCTCGACAGAGCCCGACAGGGCCCGACAGGGCCCAGTAGATCCCGACAGAGCCCGACAGAGCCCGACAGAGCCCGACAGGGCCCGACAGGGCCCGACAGAGCCCGACAGAGCCCGACAGGGCCCGACAGGGCCCGACAGGGCCCAGTAGAGCCCGACAGAGCCCGACAGAGCCCGACAGAACCCGTCAGAGCCCGACAGAGCCCGACAGAGCCTGACAGGGCCCGACAGGGCCCAGTAGAGCCCGACAGAGCCCGACAGAGCCCAGTAGAGCCCAGTAGAGCCCGACAGAGCCCGACAGAGCCCGACAGAACCCGAGAGAACCCGACAGAGCCCGACAGAGCCCAGTAGAGCACGACAGAGCCCAACAGAGCCCGACAGAGCCCGACAGAGCCCGACAGGGCCCAGTAGAGACCGACAGAGCCCGACAGAGCCCAGTAGAGCCCAGTAGAGCCCGACAGAGCCCGACAGAGCCCGACAGAGCCCGACAGAACCCGACAGAGGCCAGTAGAGCCCGACAGAGCTCGACAGAGCCTGACAGGCCCCGACAGGGCCCGACAGAGCCCAGTAGAGCCCGACAGAGCCCGACAGGGCCCAGTAGAGCCCGACAGAGCCCGACAGAGCCCGACAGAACCCGTCAGAGCCCGACAGAGCCCGACAGAGCCCGACAGGGCCCGACAGGGCCCGACAGAGCCCGACAGAGCCCGACAGGGCCCGACAGGGCCCAGTAGAGCCCGACAGAGCCCGACAGAGCCCGACAGAACCCGTCAGAGCCCGACAGAGCCCGACAGAGCCCGACAGGGCCCGACAGGGCCCAGTAGAGCCCGACAGAGCCCGACAGAGCCCAGTAGAGCCCAGTAGTGCCCGACAGAGCCCGACAGAGCCCGACAGAGCCCGAAAGAACCCGACAGAGCCCGACAGAGCCCAGTAGAGCCCGACAGAGCCCGACAGAGCCCGACAGAGCCCGACAGGGCCCGACAGGGCCCGACAGGGCCCAGTAGAGCCCGACAGAGCCCGACAGAGCCCGACAGGGCCCGACAGGGCCCAGTAGAGCCCGACAGAGCCCGACAGAGCCCGACAGAGCCCGACAGAGCCCAGTAGAGCCCAGTAGAGCCCGACAGAGCCCGACAGAGCCCGATAGAGCCCGACAGGGCCCGACAGAGCCCGACAGAGCCCGACAGGACCCGACAGGTCCCAGTAGAGCCCGACAGAGCCCGACAGGGCCCGACAGAGCCCGACAGAGCCCGACAGGGCCCAGTAGAGCCCGACAGAGCCCGACAGAGCCCGACAGGGCCCGACAGGGCCCGACAGAGCCCGACAGGGACCGACAGGGCCCGACAGAGCCCGACAGAGCCCAGTAGAGCCCGACAGAGCCCGACAGAGCCCGACAGAGCCCGAAAGGGCCCAGTAGAGCCCAGTAGAGCACGAGAGAGCCCAGTAGAGCCCGACAGAGCCCAACAGAGCCCGACAGAGCCCGACAGAGCCCGACAGGGCCCGACAGAGCCCGACAGAGCCCGACAGGGCCCAGTAGAGCCCGACAGAGCCCGACAGAGCCCAGTAGAGCCCAGTAGAGCCCGACAGAGCCCGACAGGGCCCGACAGAGCCCGACAGAGCCCGACAAAGCCCGACAGAGCCCAGTAGAGCCCAGTAGAGCCCGACAGAGCCCGACAGAGCCCGACAGAGCCCGACAGAGCCCGACAGAGCCCAGTAGAGCCCAGTAGAGCCCGACAGAGCCCGACAGAGCCCGACAGAGCCCGACAGGGCCCGACAGAGCCCGACAGGGCCCGACAGGGCCCGACAGAGCCCGACAGGGCCCAGTAGAGCCTGACAGAGCCCGACAGAGCCCGACAGGGCCCGACAGGGCCCGACAGGGCCCGACAGAGCCCGACAGGGCCCGACAGGGCCCGACAGAGCCCAGTAGAGCCCGACAGAGCCCGACAGAGCCCGACAGAGCCCGACAGGGCCCGACAGAGCCCGACAGAGCCGGACAGGGCCCGACAGAGCCCGACAGAGCCCGACAGAGCCCGACAGGGCCCAGTAGAGCCCGACAGAGTCCGACAGAGCCCGACAGAGCCCGACAGGGCCCGACAAGGCCCGACAGAGCCCGACAGGGCCCGACAGAGCCCGACAGGGCCCGACAGACCCCGACAGGGCCCGACAGAGCCCAGTAGAGCCCGACAGAGCCCGACAGAGCCCAGTAGAGCCCAGTACAGCCCGACAGAGCCCGACAGAGCCCGACAGAACCCGACAGAGCCCGACAGAGCCCACTAGAGCCCGACAGAGCCCGACAGAGCCCGACAGAGCCCGACAGGGCCCGACAGGGCCCGACAGGGCCCAGTAGAGCCCGACAGAGCCCGACAGAGCCCGACAGGGCCCGACAGGGCCCGACAGGGCCCGACAGAGCCCGACAGAGCCCAGTAGAGCCCGACAGAACCCGACAGAGCCCGACAGGGCCCGACAGGGCCCGACAGGGCCCGACAGAGCCCGACAGAGCCCGACAGAGCCTGACAGAGCCCGACAGGGCCCAGCAGAGCCCGACAGAGCCCGTCAGGGCCCGACAGGGCCCAGTAGAGCCCGACAGAGCCCGACAGAGCCCGACAGGGCCCGACAGGGCCCGACAGGGCCCGACAGAGCCCGACAGGGCCCGACAGAGCCCGACAGAGCCCGACAGGGCCCGACAGGGCCCGACAGGGCCCGGTAGAGCCCGACAGAGCCCGACAGAGCCCGACAGGGCCCGACAGGGCCCGACAGAGCCCGACAGAGCCCGACAGGGCCCGACAGGGCCCGACAGAGCCCAGTAGAGCCCGACAGAGCCCGACAGAGCTCGACAGAGCCCGACAGGGCCCGACAGGGCCCAGTAGATCCCGACAGAGCCCGACAGAGCCCGACAGAGCCCGACAGGGCCCGACAGGGCCCGACAGAGCCCGACAGAGCCCGACAGGGCCCGACAGGGCCCGACAGGGCCCAGTAGAGCCCGACAGAGCCCGACAGAGCCCGACAGAACCCGTCAGAGCCCGACAGAGCCCGACAGAGCCTGACAGGGCCCGACAGGGCCCAGTAGAGCCCGACAGAGCCCGACAGAGCCCAGTAGAGCCCAGTAGAGCCCGACAGAGCCCGACAGAGCCCGACAGAACCCGAGAGAACCCGACAGAGCCCGACAGAGCCCAGTAGAGCACGACAGAGCCCAACAGAGCCCGACAGAGCCCGACAGAGCCCGACAGGGCCCAGTAGAGACCGACAGAGCCCGACAGAGCCCAGTAGAGCCCAGTAGAGCCCGACAGAGCCCGACAGAGCCCGACAGAGCCCGACAGAACCCGACAGAGGCCAGTAGAGCCCGACAGAGCTCGACAGAGCCTGACAGGCCCCGACAGGGCCCGACAGAGCCCAGTAGAGCCCGACAGAGCCCGACAGAGCCCGACAGGGCCCGACAGGGCCCGACAGAGCCCGACAGAGCCCGACAGGGCCCAGTAGAGCCCGACAGAACCTGACAGAGCCCGACAGAGCCCGACAGGGCCCGACAGAGCCCGACAGAGCCCAGTAGAGCCCGACAGAGCCCGACAGAGCCGGACAGAGCCCGACAGAACCCGACAGAGCCCAGTAGAGCCCGACAGAGCCCGACAGAGCCCGACAGAGCCCGACAGGGCCCGATAGGGCCCGACAGGGCCCAGTAGAGCCCGACAGAGCCCGACAGAGCCCGACAGAGCCCAGTAGAGCCCGACAGAGCCCGACAGAGCCCGACAGAGCCCGACAGGGCCCGACAGGGCCCGACAGGGCCCGACAGAGCCCAGTAGAGCCCGACAGAGCCCGACAGAGCCCGACAGGGCCCGACAGGGCCCGACAGGGCCCGACAGAGCCCAGTAGAGCCCAGTAGAGCCCGACAGAGCCCGACAGAGCCCGACAGGACCCGACAGAGCCTGACAGAGCCCGACAGGGCCCGACAGGGCACGACAGAGCCCGACAGAGCCCAGTAGAGCCCAGTAGAGCCCGACAGAGCCCGACAGAGCCCGACAGAGCCCAGTAGAGCCCAGTAGAGCCCGACAGATCCCGACAGAGCCCGACAGAGCCCGACAGGGCCCGACAGGGCCCGACAGGGCCCGACAGATCCCGACAGAGCCCGACAGAGCCCGACAGGGCCCGACAGAGCCCGACAGGGCCCGACAGGGCCCGACAGAGCCCGACAGGGCCCGACAGAGCCCGACAGAGCCCAGTAGAGCCCGACAGAGCCCGACAGAGCGCGACAGAGCCCGACAGAGGCCGACAGGGCCCAGTAGAGCCCGACAGAGCCCGACAGGGCCCGACAGGGCCCGACAGAGCCCGACAGAGCCCGACAGGGCCCGACAGGGCCCAGTAGAGCCCGACAGAGCCCGACAGAGCCCGACAGAACCCGTCAGAGCCCGACAGAGCCCGACAGAGCCCGACAGGGCCCGACAGGGCCCAGTAGAGCCCGACAGAGCCCGACAGAGCCCAGTAGAGCCCAGTAGTGCCCGACAGAGCCCGACAGAGCCCGACAGAGCCCGACAGAACCCGACAGAGCCCGACAGAGCCCAGTAGAGCCCGACAGAGCCCGACAGAGCCCGACAGAGCCCGACAGGGCCCGACAGGGCCCGACAGGGCCCAGTAGAGCCCGACAGAGCCCGACAGAGCCCGACAGGGCCCGACAGGGCCCAGTAGAGCCCGACAGAGCCCGACAGAGCCCGACAGAGCCCGACAGAGCCCAGTAGAGCCCAGTAGAGCCCGACAGAGCCCGACAGAGCCCGACAGAGCCCGACAGGGCCCGACAGAGCCCGACAGAGCCCCACAGGACCCGACAGGGCCCAGTAGAGCCCGACAGAGCCCGACAGGGCCCGACAGAGCCCGACAGAGCCCAGTAGAGCCCAGTAGAGCCCGACAGAGCCCGACAGAGCCCGACAGGGCCCGACAGGTCCCGACAGAGCCCGACAGGGCCCGACAGGGCCCGACAGAGCCTGACAGGGCCCAGTAGAGCCCGACAGGTCCCGACAGAGCCCGACAGAGCCCGACAGAGCCCGACAGAGCCCAGTAGACCCCAGTAGAGCCCGACAGAGCCCGACAGGGCCCGACAGAGCCCGACAGGGCCCGACAGGGCCCGACAGAGCCCGACAGGGCCCAGTAGAGCCTGACAGAGCCCGACAGAGCCCGACAGGGCCCGACAGGGCCCGACAGTGCCCGACAGAGCCCGACAGGGCCCGACAGGGCCCGACAAAGCCCAGTAGAGCCCGACAGAGCCCGACAGAGCCCGACAGAGCCCGACAGGGCCCGACAGAGCCCGACAGAGCCGGACAGGGCCCGACAGAGCCCGACAGAGCCCGACAGAGCCCGACAGGGCCCAGCAGAGCCCGACAGAGTCCGACAGAGCCCGACAGAGCCCGACAGGGCCCGACAAGGCCCGACAGAGCCCGACAGGGCCCGACAGGGCCCGACAGAGCCCGACAGGGCCCGACAGAGCCCAGTAGAGCCCGACAGAGCCCGACAGAGCCCAGTAGAGCCCAGTACAGCCCGACAGAGCCCGACAGAGCCCGACAGAACCCGACAGAGCCCGACAGAGCCCACTAGAGCCCGACAGAGCCCGACAGAGCCCGACAGAGCCCGACAGGGCCCGACAGGGCCCGACAGGGCCCAGTAGAGCCCGACAGAGCCCGACAGAGCCCGACAGAGCCCGACCGGGCCCGACAGGGCCTGACAGGGCCCAGTACAGACCGACAGAGTCCGACAGAGCCCGACAGAGCCCGACAGAGCCCGACAGAGCCCAGTAGAGCCCATTAGAGCCCGACAGAGCCCGACAGAGCCCGACAGAGCCCGACAGGGCCCGACAGGGCCCAGTAGAGCCCGACAGAGCCCGACAGGGCCCGACAGGGCCCGACAGAGCCCAGTAGAGCCCAACAGAGCCCGACAGAGCCCGACAGGGCCCGACAGGGCCCAGTAGAGCCCGACAGAGCCTGACAGAGCCCAGTAGAGCCCGACAGGGCCCGACAGGGCCCGACAGGGCCCAGTAGAGCCCGACAGAGCCCGACAGAGCCCAGTAGAGCCCAGTAGAGCCCGACAGAGCCCGACAGAGCCCGACAGGGCCCGACAGGTCCCGACAGAGCCCGACAGGGCCCGACAGGGCCCGACAGAGCCTGACAGGGCCCAGTAGAGCCCGACAGGTCCCGACAGAGCCCGACAGAGCCCGACAGAGCCCGACAGAGCCCAGTAGAGCCCAGTAGAGCCCGACAGAGCCCGACAGAGCCCGACAGAGCCCGACAGGGCCCGACAGAGCCCGACAGGGCCCGACAGGGAACAGCAGCGCCCAGTAGAGCCCGACAGAGCCCGACAGGGCCCGACAGAGTCCGACAGAGCCCGACAGAGCCCGACAGGGCCCGACAGAGCGCGACAGGGCCCGACAGAGCCCGACAGAGCCCGACAGAGCCCGACAGGGCCCGACAGGGAACAGCAGCGCCCAGTAGAGCCCGACAGAGCCCGACAGGGCCCGACAGAGTCCGACAGAGCCCGACAGAGCCCGACAGAGCCCAGTAGAGCCCGAAAGAGCCCGACAGAGCCCGACAGAGCCCGACAGAGCCCAGTAGAGACCAGTAGAGCCCGACAGAGCCCGACAGAGCCCCACAGAACCCGACAGACCCCTACAGAGCCCAGTAGAGCCCGACAGAGCCCTACAGAGCCCGACAGAGCGCGACAGAGCCCGACAGGGCCCAGTAGAGCCCGACAGAGCCCGACAGAGCCCGACAGAGCCCGACAGAGGCCGACAGAGCCCAGTAGAGCCCGACAGAGCCCGACAGAGCCCGACAGGGACCGACAGGGCCCGACAGGGCCCGACAGAGCCCGACAGAGCCCGACAGAGCCCAGTAGAGCCCGACAGAGCCCGACAGAGCCCGACAGGGCCCGACAGGGCCCGACAGGGCCCGACAGAGCCCAGTAGAGCCCGACAGAGCCCGACAGAGCCCGACAGGGCCCGACAGGGCCCGACAGAGCCCGACAGGGCCCGACAGGGAACAGCAGCGCCCAGTAGAGCCCGACAGAGCCCGACAGGGCCCGACAGAGTCCGACAGAGCCCGACAGAGCCCGACAGGGCCCGACAGGGCGCGACAGGGCCCGACAGAGCCCGACAGAGCCCGACAGAGCCCGACAGAGCCCGACAGGGCCTGACAGGGAACAGCAGCGCCCAGTAGAGCCCGACAGAGCCTGACAGGGCCCGACAGAGTCCGACAGAGCCCGACAGAGCCCGACAGAGCCCGACAGAGCCCAGTAGAGCCCGAAAGAGCCCGACAGAGCGCGACAGAGCCCGACAGAGCCCAGTAGAGCCCAGTAGAGCACGACAGAGCCCGACAGAGCCCGACAGAACCCGACAGACCCCTACAGAGCCCAGTAGAGCCCGACAGAGCCCTACAGAGCCCGACAGAGCCCGACAGAGCCCGACAGAGCCCGACAGGGCCCGACAGGGCCCAGTAGAGCCCGACAGAGCCCGACAGAGCCCGACAGAGGCCGACAGAGCCCAGTAGAGCCCGACAGAGCCCGACAGAGCCCGACAGGGACCGACAGGGCCCGACAGGGCCCGACAGAGCCCGACAGAGCCCGACAGAGCCCAGTAGAGCCCGACAGAGCCCGACAGAGCCCGACAGGGCCCGACAGGGCCCGACAGGGCCCAACAGAGCCCAGTAGAGCCCGACAGAGCCCGACAGAGCCCGACAGGGCCCGACAGGGCCCGACAGGGCCCGACAGGGCCCAGTAGAGCCCGACAGAGCCCGACAGAGCCCACTAGAGCCCGACAGAGCCCGACAGAGCCCGACAGAGCCCGACAGGGCCCGACAGGGCCCGACAGAGCCCAGTAGAGCCCGACAGAGCCCGACAGAGCTCGACAGAGCCCGACAGGGCCCGACAGGGCCCAGTAGATCCCGACAGAGCCCGACAGAGCCCGACAGAGCCCGACAGGGCCCGACAGGGCCCGACAGAGCCCGACAGAGCCCGACAGGGCCCGACAGGGCCCGACAGGGCCCAGTAGAGCCCGACAGAGCCCGACAGAGCCCGACAGAACCCGTCAGAGCCCGACAGAGCCCGACAGAGCCCGACAGGGCCCGACAGGGCCCAGTAGAGCCCGACAGAGCCCGACAGAGCCCAGTAGAGCCCAGTAGAGCCCGACAGAGTCCGACAGAGCCCGACAGAGCCCAGTAGAGCACGACAGAGCCCAACAGAGCCCGTCAGAGCCCGACAGGGCCCAGTAGAGACCGACAGAGCCCGACAGAGCCCAGTAGAGCCCAGTAGAGCCCGACAGAGCCCGACAGAGCCCGACAGAGCCCGACAGAACCCGACAGAGGCCAGTAGAGCCCGACAGAGCTCGACAGAGCCCGACAGGCCCCGACAGGGCCCGACAGAGCCCAGTAGAGCCCGACAGAGCCCGACAGAGCCCGACAGAGCCCGACAGGGCCCGACAGGGCCCGACAGAGCCCGACAGAGCCCGACAGGGCCCAGTAGAGCCCGACAGAACCTGACAGAGCCCGACAGAGCCCGACAGGGCCCGACAGAGCCCGACAGAGCCCAGTATAGCCCGACAGAGCCCGACAGAGCCGGACAGAGCCCGACAGAACCCGACAGAGCCCAGTAGAGCCCGACAGAACCCGACAGAGCCCGACAGAGCCCGACAGGGCCCGATAGGGCCCGACAGGGCCCAGTAGAGCCCGACAGAGCCCGACAGAGCCCGACAGAGCCCAGTAGAGCCCGACAGAGCCCGACAGAGCCCGACAGGGCCCGACAGGGCCCGACAGAGCCCAGTAGAGCCCGACAGAGCCCGACAGAGCCCGACAGGGCCCGACAGGGCCCGACAGGGCCCGACAGAGCCCAGTAGAGCCCAGTAGAGCCCGACAGAGCCCGACAGAGCCCGACAGGACCCGACAGAGCCTGACAGAGCCCGACAGGGCCCGACAGGGCCCGACAGGGCACGACAGAGCCCGACAGAGCCCAGTAGAGCCCAGTAGAGCCCGACAGAGCCCGACAGAGCCCAGTAGAGCCCAGTAGAGCCCGACAGATCCCGACAGAGCCCGACAGAGCCCGACAGGGCCCGACAGGGCCCGACAGATTCCGACAGATCCCGACAGAGCCCGACAGAGCCCGACAGGGCCTGACAGAGCCCGACAGGGCCCGACAGGGCCCGACAGAGCCCGACAGGGCCCGACAGAGCCCGACAGAGCCCAGTAGACCCCGACAGAGCCCGACAGAGCGCGACAGAGCCCGACAGGGCCCGACAGGGCCCAGTAGAGCCCGACAGAGCCCGACAGGGCCCGACAGGGCCCGACAGAGCCCGACAGAGCCCGACAGGGCCCGACAGGGCCCAGTAGAGCCCGACAGAGCCCGACAGAGCCCGACAGAACCCGTCAGAGCCCGACAGAGCCCGACAGAGCCCGACAGGGACCGACAGGGCCCGACAGAGCCCGACAGAGCCCAGTAGAGCCCGACAGAGCCCGACAGAGCCCGAAAGGGCCCAGTAGAGCCCAGTAGAGCACGAGAGAGCCCAGTAGAGCCCGACAGAGCCCAACAGAGCCCGACAGAGCCCAACAGAGCCCGACAGGGCCCGACAGAGCCCGACAGAGCCCGACAGGGCCCAGTAGAGCCCGACAGAGCCCGACAGAGCCCAGTAGAGCCCAGTAGAGCCCGACAGAGCCCGACAGGGCCCGACAGGGCCCGACAGGGCCCAGTAGAGCCCGACAGAGCCCGACAGAGCCCGACAGAGGCCGACGGGGCCCAGTAGGGCCCAGTAGAGCCCGACAGAGCCCGACAGAGCCCGACAGGGCCCGACAGAGCCCGACAAAGCCCGACAGGGCCCGACAGGGCCCGACAGGGAACAGTAGAGCCCAGTAGAGCCCGACAGAGCCCGACAGAGCCCGACAGAGCCCGACAGGGCCCGACAGGGCCCGACAGGGCCCGACAGGGAACAGTAGAGCCCAGTAGAGCCCGACAGAGCCCGACAGAGCCCGACAGGGCCCGACAGGGCCCGACAGAGCCCGACAGAGCCCGACAGGGCCCGACAGGGCCCGACAGAGCCCAGTAGAGCCCGACAGAGCCCGACAGAGCCCGACAGAGCCCGACAGGGCCCGACAGAGCCCGACACAGCCCGACAGGGCCCAGTAGAGCCCGACAGAGCCCGACAGAGCCCGACAGAGCCCGACAGGGCCCAGTAGAGCCCGACAGAGCCCGACAGGGCCCGACAGGGCCTGACAGAGCCCAACAGAGCCCGACAGAGCCTGACAGATCCCGACAGAACCCGACAGAGCCCGACAGAGCCCGACAGAGCCCGACAGGGCCCGACAGGGCCCAGTAGAGCCCGACAGAGCCCGACAGAGCCCGACAGAGCCCGACAGAGCCCGACAGGGCCCGACAGGGAACAGCAGCGCCCAGTAGAGCCCGACAGAGCCCGACAGGGCCCGACAGAGTCCGACAGAGCCTGACAGAGCCCGACAGGGCCCGACAGAGCGCGACAGGGCCCGACAGAGCCCGACAGAGCCCGACAGGGCCCGACAGGGAACAGCAGCGCCCAGTAGAGCCCGACAGAGCCCGACAGGGCCCGACAGAGTCCGACAGAGCCCGACAGAGCCCGACAGAGCCCGACAGAGCCCAGTAGAGCCCGAAAGAGCCCGACAGAGCCCGACAGAGCCCGACAGAGCCCAGTAGAGCCCAGTAGAGCCCGACAGAGCCCGACAGAGCCCGACAGAACCCGACAGACCCCTACAGAGCCCAGTAGAGCCCGACAGAGCCCTACAGAGCCCGACAGAGCCTGACAGAGCCTGACAGAGCCCGACAGGGCCCGACAGGGCCCAGTAGAGCCCGACAGAGCCTGACAGAGCCCAGTAGAGCCCGACAGGGCCCGACAGGGCCCGACAGGGCCCAGTAGAGCCCGACAGAGCCCGACAGAGCCCAGTAGAGCCCAGTAGAGCCCGACAGAGCCCGACAGAGCCCGACAGGGCCCGACAGGTCCCGACAGAGCCCGACAGGGCCCGACAGGGCCCGACAGAGCCTGACAGGGCCCAGTAGAGCCCGACAGAGCCCGACAGGGCCCGACAGGGCCCGACAGAGCCCGACAGAGCCCGACAGGGCCCGACAGGGCCCAGTAGAGCCCGACAGAGCCTGACAGAACCCGTCAGAGCCCGACAGAGCCCGACAGAGCCCGACAGAGCCCGACAGGGCCCGACAGGGCCCAGTAGAGCCCGACAGAGCCCGACAGAGCCCAGTAGAGCCCAGTAGTGCCCGACAGAGCCCGACAGGGCCCGACAGAGCCCGACAGGGACCGACAGGGCCCAGTAGAGCCCGACAGAGCCCGACAGAGCCCGACAGAGCCCGAAAGGGCCCAGTAGAGCCCAGTAGAGCACGAGAGAGCCCAGTAGAGCCCGACAGAGCCCAACAGAGCCCGACAGAGCCCGACAGAGCCCGACAGGGCCCGACAGTGCCCGACAGGGCCCGACAGAGCCCGACAGAGCCCGACAGGGCCCAGTAGAGCCCGACAGAGCCCGACAGAGCCCAGTAGAGCCCAGTAGAGCCCGACAGAGCCCGACAGGGCCCGACAGGGCCCAGTAGAGCCCGACAGAGCCCGACAGAGCCCGACAGAGCCCGACAGAGCCCGACGGGGCCCAGTAGAGCCCAGTAGAGCCCGACAGAGCCCGACAGAGCCCGACAGGGCCCGACAGAGCCCGACAAAGCCCGACAGGGCCCGACAGGGCCCGACAGGGAACAGTAGAGCCCAGTAGAGCCCGACAGAGCCCGACAGAGCCCGACAGAGCCCGACAGGGCCCGACAGGGCCCGACAGGGCCCGACAGGGAACAGTAGAGCCCAGTAGAGCCCGACAGAGCCCGACAGAGCCCGACAGGGCCCGACAGAGGCCGACAGAGCCCGACAGAGCCCGACAGGGCCCGACAGAGCCCGACACAGCCCGACAGGGCCCAGTAGAGCCCGACAGAGCCCGACAGAGCCCGACAGAGCCCGACAGGGCCCAGTAGAGCCCGACAGAGCCCGACAGGGCCCGACAGGGCCCGACAGAGCCCAACAGAGCCCGACAGAGCCCGACAGATCCCGACAGAACCCGACAGAGCCCGACAGAGCCCGACAGAGCCCGACAGGGCCCGACAGGGCCCAGTAGAGCCCGACAGAGCCCGACAGAGCCCGACAGAGCCCGACAGAGCCCGACAGGGCCCGACAGGGAACAGCAGCGCCCAGTAGAGCCCGACAGAGCCCGACAGGGCCCGACAGAGTCCGACAGAGCCCGACAGAGCCCGACAGAGCCCGACAGAGCCCGACAGAGTCCGACAGAGCCCGACAGGGCCCGACAGAGCCCGACAGGGCCCGACAGGGCCCGACAGAGCCCGACAGGGCCCAGTAGAGCCTGACAGAGCCCGACAGAGCCCTACAGGGCCCGACAGGGCCCGACAGGGCCCGTCAGAGGCCGACAGGGCCCGACAGGGCCCGACAGAGCCCAGTAGAGCCCGACAGAGCCCGACAGAGCCCGACAGAGCCCGACAGGGCCCGACAGAGCCCGACAGAGCTCGACAGGGCCCGACAGAGCCCGACAGAGCCCGACAGAGCCCGACAGGGCCCAGTAGAGCCCGACAGAGTCCGACAGAGCCCGACAGAGCCCGACAGGGCCCGACAAGGCCCGACAGAGCCTGACAGGGCCCGACAGGGCCCGACAGAGCCCGACAGGGCCCGACAGAGCCCAGTAGAGCCCGACAGAGCCCGACAGAGCCCAGTAGAGCCCAGTACAGCCCGACAGAGCCCGACAGAGCCCGACAGAACCCGACAGAGCCCGACAGAGCCCACTAGAGCCCGACAGAGCCCGACAGAGCCCGACAGGGCCCGACAGGGCCCGACAGGGCCCAGTAGAGCCCGACAGAGCCCGACAGAGCCCGACAGAGCCCGACCGGGCCCGACAGGGCCTGACAGGGCCCAGTACAGACCGACAGAGTCCGACAGAGCCCGACAGAGACCGACAGGGCCCAGTAGAGCCCGACAGAGCCTGACAGAGCCCAATAGAGCCCGACAGGGCCCGACAGGGCCCGACAGGGCCCAGTAGAGCCCGACAGAGCCCGACAGAGCCCAGTAGAGCCCAGTAGAGCCCGACAGAGCCCGACAGAGCCCGACAGAGCCCGACAGAGCCCAACAGAGCCCGACAGAGCCCGACAGAGCCCGACAGGGCCCGACAGTGCCCGACAGGGCCCGACAGAGCCCGACAGAGCCCGACAGGGCCCAGTAGAGCCCGACAGAGCCCGACAGAGCCCAGTAGAGCCCAGTAGAGCCCGACAGAGCCCGACAGGGCCCGACAGGGCCCAGTAGAGCCCGACAGAGCCCGACAGAGCCCGACAGAGCCCGACAGAGCCCGACGGGGCCCAGTAGAGCCCAGTAGAGCCCGACAGAGCCCGACAGAGCCCGACAGGGCCCGACAGAGCCCGACAAAGCCCGACAGGGCCCGACAGGGCCCGACAGGGAACAGTAGAGCCCAGTAGAGCCCGACAGAGCCCGACAGAGCCCGACAGAGCCCGACAGGGCCCGACAGGGCCCGACAGGGCCCGACAGGGAACAGTAGAGCCCAGTAGAGCCCGACAGAGCCCGACAGAGCCCGACAGGGCCCGACAGAGGCCGACAGAGCCCGACAGAGCCCGACAGGGCCCGACAGAGCCCGACACAGCCCGACAGGGCCCAGTAGAGCCCGACAGAGCCCGACAGAGCCCGACAGAGCCCGACAGGGCCCAGTAGAGCCCGACAGAGCCCGACAGGGCCCGACAGGGCCCGACAGAGCCCAACAGAGCCCGACAGAGCCCGACAGATCCCGACAGAACCCGACAGAGCCCGACAGAGCCCGACAGAGCCCGACAGGGCCCGACAGGGCCCAGTAGAGCCCGACAGAGCCCGACAGAGCCCGACAGAGCCCGACAGAGCCCGACAGGGCCCGACAGGGAACAGCAGCGCCCAGTAGAGCCCGACAGAGCCCGACAGAGCCCGACAGAGCCCGACAGAGCCCGACAGAGCCCGACAGAGTCCGACAGAGCCCGACAGGGCCCGACAGAGCCCGACAGGGCCCGACAGAGCCCGACAGAGTCCGACAGAGCCCGACAGGGCCCGACAGAGCCCGACAGGGCCCGACAGGGCCCGACAGAGCCCGACAGGGCCCAGTAGAGCCTGACAGAGCCCGACAGAGCCCTACAGGGCCCGACAGGGCCCGACAGGGCCCGTCAGAGGCCGACAGGGCCCGACAGGGCCCGACAGAGCCCAGTAGAGCCCGACAGAGCCCGACAGAGCCCGACAGAGCCCGACAGGGCCCGACAGAGCCCGACAGAGCTCGACAGGGCCCGACAGAGCCCGACAGAGCCCGACAGAGCCCGACAGGGCCCAGTAGAGCCCGACAGAGTCCGACAGAGCCCGACAGAGCCCGACAGGGCCCGACAAGGCCCGACAGAGCCTGACAGGGCCCGACAGGGCCCGACAGAGCCCGACAGGGCCCGACAGAGCCCAGTAGAGCCCGACAGAGCCCGACAGAGCCCAGTAGAGCCCAGTACAGCCCGACAGAGCCCGACAGAGCCCGACAGAACCCGACAGAGCCCGACAGAGCCCACTAGAGCCCGACAGAGCCCGACAGAGCCCGACAGGGCCCGACAGGGCCCGACAGGGCCCAGTAGAGCCCGACAGAGCCCGACAGAGCCCGACAGAGCCCGACCGGGCCCGACAGGGCCTGACAGGGCCCAGTACAGACCGACAGAGTCCGACAGAGCCCGACAGAGACCGACAGGGCCCAGTAGAGCCCGACAGAGCCTGACAGAGCCCAATAGAGCCCGACAGGGCCCGACAGGGCCCGACAGGGCCCAGTAGAGCCCGACAGAGCCCGACAGAGCCCAGTAGAGCCCAGTAGAGCCCGACAGAGCCCGACAGAGCCCGACAGAGCCCGACAGGGCCCGACAGGTCCCGACAGAGCCCGACAGGGCCCGACAGGGCCCGACAGAGCCTGACAGGGCCCAGTAGAGCCCGACAGGTCCCGACAGAGCCCGACAGAGCCCGACAGAGCCCCACAGAGCCCAGTAGAGCCCGACAGAGCCCGACAGAGCCCGACAGAGCCCGACAGGGCCCGACAGAGCCCGACAGGGCCCGACAGGGCCCGACAGAGCCCGACAGGGCCCAGTAGAGCCTGACAGAGCCCGACAGAGCCCGACAGGGCCCGACAGGGCCCGACAGGGCCCGACAGAGCCCGACAGGGCCCGACAGGGCCCGACAGGGCCCAGTAGAGCCCGACAGAGCCCGACAGAGCCCGACAGAGCCCGACAGGGCCCGACAGATTCCGACAGATCCCGACAGGGCCCGACAGAGCCCGACAGAGCCCGACAGAGCCCGACAGGGCCCAGTAGAGCCCGACAGAGTCCGACAGAGCCCGACAGAGCCCGACAGGGCCCGACAAGGCCCGACAGAGCCCGACAGGGCCCGACAGGGCCCGACAGAGCCCGACAGGGCCCGACAGAGCCCAGTAGAGCCCGACAGAGCCCGACAGAGCCCAGTAGAGCCCAGTACAGCCCGACAGAGCCCGACAGAGCCCGACAGAACCCGACAGAGCCCGACAGAGCCCACTAGAGCCCGACAGAGCCCGACAGAGCCCGACAGAGCCCGACAGGGCCCGACAGGGCCCGACAGGGCCCAGTAGAGCCCGACAGAGCCCGACAGAGCCCGACAGAGCCCGACAGAGCCCGACCGGGCCCGACAGGGCCTGACAGGGCCCAGTACAGACCGACAGAGTCCGACAGAGCCCGACAGAGCCCGACAGAGCCCGACAGAGCCCATTAGAGCCCGACAGAGCCCGACAGAGCCCGACAGAACCCGACAGGGCCCGACAGGGCCCAGTAGTGCCCGACAGAGCCCGACAGGGCCCGACAGGGCCCGACAGAGCCCAGTAGAGCCCAACAGAGCCCGACAGAGCCCGACAGAGCCTGACAGAGCCCAGTAGAGCCCGACAGAGCCCGACAGAGCCCGACAGGGCCCGACAGAGCCCGACAGAGCCCAGTAGAGCCCGACAGAGCCCGACAGAGCCCGACAGGGCCCGACAGGGCCCAGTAGAGCCCGACAGAGCCTGACAGAGCCCAGTAGAGCCCGACAGGGCCCGACAGGGCCCGACAGGGCCCAGTAGAGCCCGACAGAGCCCGACAGAGCCCAGTAGAGCCCAGTAGAGCTCGACAGAGCCCGACAGAGCCCGACAGAGCCCGACAGGGCCCGACAGAGCCCGACAGAGCCCGACAGAGCCCGACAGGGCCCGACAGGGCCCAGTAGAGCCCGACAGAGCCCGACAGAGCCCAGTAGAGCCCAGTAGTGCCCGACAGAGCCCGACAGGGCCCGACAGAGCCCGACAGGGACCGACAGGGCCCAGTAGAGCCCGACAGAGCCCGACAGAGCCCGACAGAGCCCGAAAGGGCCCAGTAGAGCCCAGTAGAGCACGAGAGAGCCCAGTAGAGCCCGACAGAGCCCAACAGAGCCCGACAGAGCCCGACAGAGCCCGACAGGGCCCGACAGTGCCCGACAGGGCCCGACAGAGCCCGACAGAGCCCGACAGGGCCCAGTAGAGCCCGACAGAGCCCGACAGAGCCCAGTAGAGCCCAGTAGAGCCCGACAGAGCCCGACAGGGCCCGACAGGGCCCGACAGGGCCCAGTAGAGCCCGACAGAGCCCGACAGAGCCCGACAGAGCCCGACGGGGCCCAGTAGAGCCCAGTAGAGCCCGACAGAGCCCGACAGAGCCCGACAGGGCCCGACAGAGCCCGACAAAGCCCGACAGGGCCCGACAGGGCCCGACAGGGAACAGTAGAGCCCAGTAGAGCCCGACAGAGCCCGACAGAGCCCGACAGAGCCCGACAGGGCCCGACAGGGCCCGACAGGGCCCGACAGGGAACAGTAGAGCCCAGTAGAGCCCGACAGAGCCCGACAGAGCCCGACAGGGCCCGACAGAGGCCGACAGAGCCCGACAGAGCCCGACAGGGCCCGACAGGGCCCGACAGAGCCCGACAGAGCCCAGTAGAGCCCGACAGAGCCCGACAGAGCCCGACAGGGCCCGACAGAGCCCGACACAGCCCGACAGGGCCCAGTAGAGCCCGACAGAGCCCGACAGAGCCCGACAGAGCCCGACAGGGCCCAGTAGAGCCCGACAGAGCCCGACAGGGCCCGACAGGGCCCGACAGAGCCCAACAGAGCCCGACAGAGCCCGACAGATCCCGACAGAACCCGACAGAGCCCGACAGAGCCCGACAGAGCCCGACAGGGCCCGACAGGGCCCAGTAGAGCCCGACAGAGCCCGACAGAGCCCGACAGAGCCCGACAGAGCCCGACAGGGCCCGACAGGGAACAGCAGCGCCCAGTAGAGCCCGACAGAGCCCGACAGGGCCCGACAGAGTCCGACAGAGCCCGACAGAGCCCGACAGAGCCCGACAGAGCCCGACAGAGTCCAACAGAGCCCGACAGGGCCCGACAGAGCCCGACAGGGCCCGACAGGGCCCGACAGAGCCCGACAGGGCCCAGTAGAGCCTGACAGAGCCCGACAGAGCCCTACAGGGCCCGACAGGGCCCGACAGGGCCCGTCAGAGGCCGACAGGGCCCGACAGGGCCCGACAGAGCCCAGTAGAGCCCGACAGAGCCCGACAGAGCCCGACAGAGCCCGACAGGGCCCGACAGAGCCCGACAGAGCTCGACAGGGCCCGACAGAGCCCGACAGAGCCCGACAGAGCCCGACAGGGCCCAGTAGAGCCCGACAGAGTCCGACAGAGCCCGACAGAGCCCGACAGGGCCCGACAAGGCCCGACAGAGCCCGACAGGGCCCGACAGGGCCCGACAGAGCCCGACAGGGCCCGACAGAGCCCAGTAGAGCCCGACAGAGCCCGACAGAGCCCAGTAGAGCCCAGTACAGCCCGACAGAGCCCGACAGAGCCCGACAGAACCCGACAGAGCCCGACAGAGCCCACTAGAGCCCGACAGAGCCCGACAGAGCCCGACAGGGCCCGACAGGGCCCGACAGGGCCCAGTAGAGCCCGACAGAGCCCGACAGAGCCCGACAGAGCCCGACCGGGCCCGACAGGGCCTGACAGGGCCCAGTACAGACCGACAGAGTCCGACAGAGCCCGACAGAGACCGACAGGGCCCAGTAGAGCCCGACAGAGCCTGACAGAGCCCAATAGAGCCCGACAGGGCCCGACAGGGCCCGACAGGGCCCAGTAGAGCCCGACAGAGCCCGACAGAGCCCAGTAGAGCCCAGTAGAGCCCGACAGAGCCCGACAGAGCCCGACAGAGCCCGACAGGGCCCGACAGGTCCCGACAGAGCCCGACAGGGCCCGACAGGGCCCGACAGAGCCTGACAGGGCCCAGTAGAGCCCGACAGGTCCCGACAGAGCCCGACAGAGCCCGACAGAGCCCCACAGAGCCCAGTAGAGCCCGACAGAGCCCGACAGAGCCCGACAGAGCCCGACAGGGCCCGACAGAGCCCGACAGGGCCCGACAGGGCCCGACAGAGCCCGACAGGGCCCAGAAGAGCCTGACAGAGCCCGACAGAGCCCGACAGGGCCCGACAGGGCCCGACAGGGCCCGACAGAGCCTGACAGGGCCCGACAGGGCCCGACAGGGCCCAGTAGAGCCCGACAGAGCCCGACAGAGCCCGACAGAGCCCGACAGGGCCCGACAGATTCCGACAGATCCCGACAGGGCCCGACAGAGCCCGACAGAGCCCGACAGAGCCCGACAGGGCCCAGTAGAGCCCGACAGAGTCCGACAGAGCCCGACAGGGCCCGACAGGGCCCGACAGAGCCCGACAGGGCCCGACAGAGCCCAGTAGAGCCCGACAGAGCCCGACAGAGCCCAGTAGAGCCCAGTACAGCCCGACAGAGCCCGACAGAGCCCGACAGAACCCGACAGAGCCCGACAGAGCCCACTAGAGCCCGACAGAGCCCGACAGAGCCCGACAGAGCCCGACAGGGCCCGACAGGGCCCGACAGGGCCCAGTAGAGCCCGACAGAGCCCGACAGAGCCCGACAGAGCCCGACAGAGCCCGACCGGGCCCGACAGGGCCTGACAGGGCCCAGTACAGACCGACAGAGTCCGACAGAGCCCGACAGAGCCCGACAGAGCCCGACAGAGCCCATTAGAGCCCGACAGAGCCCGACAGAGCCCGACAGAGCCCGACAGAACCCGACAGGGCCCGACAGGGCCCAGTAGAGCCCGACAGAGCCCGACAGGGCCCGACAGGGCCCGACAGAGCCCAGTAGAGCCCAACAGAGCCCGACAGAGCCCGACAGAGCCTGACAGAGCCCAGTAGAGCCCGACAGAGCCCGACAGAGCCCGACAGGGCCCGACAGAGCCCGACAGAGCCCAGTAGAGCCCGACAGAGCCCGACAGAGCCCGACAGGGCCCGACAGGGCCCAGTAGAGCCCGACAGAGCCTGACAGAGCCCAGTAGAGCCCGACAGGGCCCGACAGGGCCCGACAGGGCCCAGTAGAGCCCGACAGAGCCCGACAGAGCCCAGTAGAGCCCAGTAGAGCTCGACAGAGCCCGACAGAGCCCGACAGAGCCCGACAGGGCCCGACAGGTCCCGACAGAGCCCGACAGGGCCCGACAGGGCCCGACAGAGCCTGACAGGGCCCAGTAGAGCCCGACAGGTCCCGACAGAGCCCGACAGAGCCCGACAGAGCCCGACAGAGCCCAGTAGAGCCCAGTAGAGCCCGACAGAGCCCGACAGAGCCCGACAGAGCCCGACAGGGCCCGACAGAGCCCGACAGGGCCCGACAGGGAACAGCAGCGCCCAGTAGAGCCCGACAGAGCCCGACAGGGCCCGACAGAGCGCGACAGGGCCCGACAGAGCCCGACAGAGCCCGACAGAGCCCGACAGGGCCCGACAGGGAACAGCAGCGCCCAGTAGAGCCCGACAGAGCCCGACAGGGCCCGACAGAGTCCGACAGAGCCCGACAGAGCCTGACAGAGCCCGACAGAGCCCAGTAGAGCCCGAAAGAGCCCGACAGAGCCCGACAGAGCCCGACAGAGCCCAGTAGAGCCCAGTAGAGCCCGACAGAGCACGACAGAGCCCGACAGAACCCGACAGAACCCGACAGAGCCCAGTAGAGCCCGACAGAGCCCTACAGAGCCCGACAGAGCCCGACAGAGCCCGACAGAGCCCGACAGGGCCCGACAGGGCCCAGTAGAGCCCGACAGAGCCCGACAGAGCCCGACAGAGCCCGACAGAGGCCGACAGAGCCCAGTAGAGCCCGACAGAGCCCGACAGAGCCCGACAGGGACCGACAGGGCCCGACAGGGCCCGACAGAGCCCGACAGAGCCCAGTAGAGCCCGACAGAGCCCGACAGAGCCCGACAGGGCCCGACAGGGCCCGACAGGGCCCGACAGAGCCCAGTAGAGCCCGACAGAGCCCGACAGAGCCCGACAGAGCCCGACAGAGCCCGACAGGGCCCAGTAGAGCCCGACAGAGTCCGACAGAGCCCGACAGAGCCCGACAGGGCCCGACAAGGCCCGACAGAGCCCGACAGGGCCCGACAGGGCCCGACAGAGCCCGACAGGGCCCGACAGTGCCCAGTAGAGCCCGACAGAGCCCGACAGAGCCCAGTAGAGCCCAGTACAGCCCGACAGAGCCCGACAGAGCCCGACAGAACCCGACAGAGCCCGACAGAGCCCACTAGAGCCCGACAGAGCCCGACAGAGCCCGACAGAGCCCGACAGGGCCCGACAGGGCCCGACAGGGCCCAGTAGAGCCCGACAGAGCCCGACAGAGCCCGACAGAGCCCGACAGAGCCCGACCGGGCCCGACAGGGCCTGACAGGGCCCAGTACAGACCGACAGAGTCCGACAGAGCCCGACAGAGCCCGACAGAGCCCGACAGAGCCCATTAGAGCCCGACAGAGCCCGACAGAGCCCGACAGAACCCGACAGGGCCCGACAGGGCCCAGTAGAGCCCGACAGAGCCCGACAGGGCCCGACAGGGCCCGACAGAGCCCAGTAGAGCCCAACAGAGCCCGACAGAGCCCGACAGAGCCTGACAGAGCCCAGTAGAGCCCGACAGAGCCCGACAGAGCCCGACAGGGCCCGACAGAGCCCGACAGAGCCCAGTAGAGCCCGACAGAGCCCGACAGAGCCCGACAGGGCCCGACAGGGCCCAGTAGAGCCCGACAGAGCCTGACAGAGCCCAGTAGAGCCCGACAGGGCCCGACAGGGCCCGACAGGGCCCAGTAGAGCCCGACAGAGCCCGACAGAGCCCAGTAGAGCCCAGTAGAGCTCGACAGAGCCCGACAGAGCCCGACAGAGCCCGACAGGGCCCGACAGGTCCCGACAGAGCCCGACAGGGCCCGACAGGGCCCGACAGAGCCTGACAGGGCCCAGTAGAGCCCGACAGGTCCCGACAGAGCCCGACAGAGCCCGACAGAGCCCGACAGAGCCCAGTAGAGCCCAGTAGAGCCCGACAGAGCCCGACAGAGCCCGACAGAGCCCGACAGGGCCCGACAGAGCCCGACAGGGCCCGACAGGGAACAGCAGCGCCCAGTAGAGCCCGACAGAGCCCGACAGGGCCCGACAGAGCGCGACAGGGCCCGACAGAGCCCGACAGAGCCCGACAGAGCCCGACAGGGCCCGACAGGGAACAGCAGCGCCCAGTAGAGCCCGACAGAGCCCTACAGGGCCCGACAGAGTCCGACAGAGCCCGACAGAGCCCGACAGAGCCCGACAGAGCCCAGTAGAGCCCGAAAGAGCCCGACAGAACCCGACAGAGCCCGACAGAGCCCAGTAGAGCCCAGTAGAGCCCGACAGAGCCCGACAGAGCCCGACAGAACCCGACAGAACCCGACAGAGCCCAGTAGAGCCCGACAGAGCCCTACAGAGCCCGACAGAGCCCGACAGAGCCCGACAGAGCCCGACAGGGCCCGACAGGGCCCAGTAGAGCCCGACAGAGCCCGACAGAGCCCGACAGAGCCCGACAGAGGCCGACAGAGCCCAGTAGAGCCCGACAGAGCCCGACAGAGCCCGACAGGGACCGACAGGGCCCGACAGGGCCCGACAGAGCCCGACAGAGCCCAGTAGAGCCCGACAGAGCCCGACAGAGCCCGACAGGGCCCGACAGGGCCCGACAGGGCCCGATAGAGCCCAGTAGAGCCCGACAGAGCCCGACAGAGCCCGACAGGGCCCGACAGGGCCCGACAGGGCCAGACAGATCCCGACAGAGCCCGACAGAGCCCGACAGGGCCTGACAGAGCCCGACAGGGCCCGACAGGGCCCGACAGAGCCCGACAGGGCCCGACAGAGACCGACAGAGCCCAGTAGAGCCCGACAGAGCCCGACAGAGCGCGACAGAGCCCGACAGGGCCCGACAGGGCCCAGTAGAGCCCGACAGAGCCCGACAGGGCCCGACAGGGCCCAGTAGAGCCCGACAGAGCCCGACAGAGCCCGACAGAACCCGTCAGAGCCCGACAGAGCCCGACAGAGCCCGACAGGGCCCGACAGGGCCCGACAGAGCCCGACAGAGCCCGACAGGGCCCGACAGGGCCCAGTAGAGCCCAGTAGTGCCCGACAGAGCCCGACAGGGCCCGACAGAGCCCGACAGGGACCGACAGGGCCCGACAGAGCCCGACAGGGCCCAGTAGAGCCCGACAGAGCCCGACAGAGCCCGACAGAGCCCGAAAGGGCCCAGTAGAGCCCAGTAGAGCACGAGAGAGCCCAGTAGAGCCCGACAGAGCCCAACAGAGCCCGACAGAGCCCGACAGAGCCCGACAGGGCCCGACAGAGCCCGACAGGGCCCGACAGAGCCCGACAGAGCCCGACAGGGCCCAGTAGAGCCCGACAGAGCCCGACAGAGCCCAGTAGAGCCCAGTAGAGCCCGACAGAGCCCGACAGGGCCCGACAGGGCCCGACAGGGCCCAGTAGAGCCCGACAGAGCCCGACAGAGCCCGACAGAGCCCGACGGGGCCCAGTAGAGCCCAGTAGAGCCCGACAGAGCCCGACAGAGCCCGACAGGGCCCGACAGAGCCCGACAAAGCCCGACAGGGCCCGACAGGGCCCGACAGGGAACAGTAGAGCCCAGTAGAGCCCGACAGAGCCCGACAGAGCCCGACAGAGCCCGACAGGGCCCGACAGGGCCCGACAGGGCCCGACAGGGAACAGTAGAGCCCAGTAGAGCCCGACAGAGCCCGACAGAGTCCGACAGGGCCCGACAGAGCCCGACAGGGCCCGACAGGGCCCGACAGGGAACAGTAGAGCCCAGTAGAGCCCGACAGAGCCCGACAGAACCCGACAGGGCCCAGTAGAGCCCGACAGAGCCCGACAGGGCCCGACAGGGCCCGACAGAGCCCAACAGAGCCCGACAGAGCCCGACAGATCCCGACAGAACCCGACAGAGCCCGACAGAGCCCGACAGAGCCCGACAGGGCCCGACAGGGCCCAGTAGAGCCCGACAGAGCCCGACAGAGCCCGACAGAGCCCGACAGAGCCCGACAGGGCCCGACAGGGAACAGCAGCGCCCAGTAGAGCCCGACAGAGCCCGACAGGGCCCGACAGAGTCCGACAGAGCCCGACAGAGCCCGACAGAGCCCGACAGAGCCCGACAGAGCCCGACAGAGTCCGACAGAGCCCGACAGGGCCCGACAGAGCCCGACAGGGCCCGACAGGGCCCGACAGAGCCCGACAGGGCCCAGTAGAGCCTGACAGAGCCCGACAGAGCCCGACAGGGCCCGACAGGGCCCGACAGGGCCCGACAGAGCCCGACAGGGCCCGACAGGGCCCGACAGAGCCCAGTAGAGCCCGACAGAGCCCGACAGAGCCCGACAGAGCCCGACAGGGCCCGACAGAGCCCGACAGAGCTCGACAGGGCCCGACAGAGCCCGACAGAGCCCGACAGAGCCCGACAGGGCCCAGTAGAGCCCGACAGAGTCCGACAGAGCCCGACAGAGCCCGACAGGGCCCGACAAGGCCCGACAGAGCCCGACAGGGCACGACAGGGCCCGACAGAGCCCGACAGGGCCCGACAGAGCCCAGTAGAGCCCGACAGAGCCCGACAGAGCCCAGTAGAGCCCAGTACAGCCCGACAGAGCCCGACAGAGCCCGACAGAACCCGACAGAGCCCGACAGAGCCCACTAGAGCCCGACAGAGCCCGACAGAGCCCGACAGAGCCCGACAGGGCCCGACAGGGCCCGACAGGGCCCAGTAGAGCCCGACAGAGCCCGACAGAGCCCGACAGAGCCCGACCGGGCCCGACAGGGCCTGACAGGGCCCAGTACAGACCGACAGAGTCCGACAGAGCCCGACAGAGCCCGACAGAGCCCGACAGAGCCCAGTAGAGCCCATTAGAGCCCGACAGAGCCCGACAGAGCCCGACAGAGCCCGACAGGGCCCGACAGGGCCCAGTAGAGCCCGACAGAGCCCGACAGAGCCCGACAGGGCCCGACAGGGCCCAGTAGAGCCCGACAGAGCCTGACAGAGCCCAGTAGAGCCCGACAGGGCCCGACAGGGCCCGACAGGGCCCAGTAGAGCCCGACAGAGCCCGACAGAGCCCAGTAGAGCCCAGTAGAGCCCGACAGAGCCCAGTAGAGCCCAACAGAGCCCGACAGAGCCCGACAGGGCCCGACAGGGCCCAGTAGAGCCCGACAGAGCCTGACAGAGCCCAGTAGAGCCCGACAGGGCCCGACAGGGCCCGACAGGGCCCAGTAGAGCCCGACAGAGCCCGACAGAGCCCAGTAGAGCCCAGTAGAGCCCGACAGAGCCCGACAGAGCCCGACAGGGCCCGACAGGTCCCGACAGAGCCCGACAGGGCCCGACAGGGCCCGACAGAGCCTGACAGGGCCCAGTAGAGCCCGACAGGTCCCGACAGAGCCCGACAGAGCCCGACAGAGCCCGACAGAGCCCAGTAGAGCCCAGTAGAGCCCGACAGAGCCCGACAGAGCCCGACAGAGCCCGACAGGGCCCGACAGAGCCCGACAGGGCCCGACAGGGCCCGACAGAGCCCGACAGGGCCCAGTAGAGCCTGACAGAGCCCGACAGAGCCCGACAGGGCCCGACAGGGCCCGACAGGGCCCGACAGAGCCCGACAGGGCCCGACAGGGCCCGACAGAGCCCAGTAGAGCCCGACAGAGCCCGACAGAGCCCGACAGAGCCCGACAGGGCCCGAAAGAGCCCGACAGAGCCCGACAGGGCCCGACAGAGCCCGACAGAGCCCGACAGAGCCCGACAGGGCCCAGTAGAGCCCGACAGAGTCCGACAGAGCCCGACAGAGCCCGACAGGGCCCGACAAGGCCCGACAAGGCCCGACAGGGCCCGACAGGGCCCGACAGAGCCCGACAGGGCCCGACAGAGCCCAGTAGAGCCCGACAGAGCCCGACAGAGCCCAGTAGAGCCCAGTACAGCCCGACAGAGCCCGACAGAGCCCGACAGAACCCGACAGAGCCCGACAGAGCCCACTAGAGCCCGACAGAGCCCGACAGAGCCCGACAGAGCCCGACAGGGCCCGACAGGGCCCGACAGGGCCCAGTAGAGCCCGACAGAGCCCGACAGAGCCCGACAGAGCCCGACAGAGCCCGACCGGGCCCGACAGGGCCTGACAGGGCCCAGTACAGACCGACAGAGTCCGACAGAGCCCGACAGAGCCCGACAGAGCCCGACAGAGCCCGACAGAGCCCATTAGAGCCCGACAGAGCCCGACAGAGCCTGCCAGAGCCCGACAGGGCCCGACAGGGCCCAGTAGAGCCCGACAGAGCCCGACAGGGCCCGACAGGGCCCGACAGAGCCCAGTAGAGCCCAACAGAGCCCGACAGAGCCCGACAGAGCCTGACAGAGCCCAGTAGAGCCCGACAGAGCCCGACAGAGCCCGACAGGGCCTGACAGAGCCCGACAGAGCCCAGTAGAGCCCGACAGAGCCCGACAGAGCCCGACAGAGCCCGACAGGGCCCGACAGGGCCCGACAGGACCCAGTAGAGCCCGACAGAGCCCGACAGAGCCCGACAGAGCCTGACAGAGCCCGACAGGGCCCGACAGGGCCCGACAGAGCCCGACAGAGCACGACAGGGCCCAGTAGAGCCCGAGAGAGCCCGACAGAGCCCGACAGAGCCCGACAGGGCCCGACAGGGCCCAGTAGAGCCCGACAGAGCCCGACAGAGCCCGACAGAGCCCGACAGGGCCCGACAGAGCCCGACAAAGCCCGACAGGGCCCGACAGGGCCCGACAGGGCCCAGTAGAGCCCGACAGAGCCCGACAGAGCCCGACAGAGCCCGACCGGGCCCGACAGGGCCTGACAGGGCCCAGTACAGACCGACAGAGTCCGACAGAGCCCGACAGAGCCCGACAGAGCCCGACAGAGCCCAGTAGAGCCCATTAGAGCCCGACAGAGCCCGACAGAGCCCGACAGAGCCCGACAGGGCCCGACAGGGCCCAGTAGAGCCCGACAGAGCCCGACAGGGCCCGACAGGGCCCGACAGAGCCCAGTAGAGCCCAACAGAGCCCGACAGAGCCCGACAGGGCCCGACAGGGCCCAGTAGAGCCCGACAGAGCCTGACAGAGCCCAGTAGAGCCCGACAGGGCCCGACAGGGCCCGACAGGGCCCAGTAGAGCCCGACAGAGCCCGACAGAGCCCAGTAGAGCCCAGTAGAGCCCGACAGAGCCCGACAGAGCCCGACAGGGCCCGACAGGTCCCGACAGAGCCCGACAGGGCCCGACAGGACCCGACAGAGCCTGACAGGGCCCAGTAGAGCCCGACAGGTCCCGACAGAGCCCGACAGAGCCCGACAGAGCCCGACAGAGCCCAGTAGAGCCCAGTAGAGCCCGACAGAGCCCGACAGAGCCCGACAGAGCCCGACAGGGCCCGACAGAGCCCGACAGGGCCCGACAGGGCCCGACAGAGCCCGACAGGGCCCAGTAGAGCCTGACAGAGCCCGACAGAGCCCGACAGGGCCCGACAGGGCCCGACAGGGCCCGACAGAGCCCGACAGGGCCCGACAGGGCCCGACAGAGCCCAGTAGAGCCCGACAGAGCCCGACAGAGCCCGACAGAGCCCGACAGGGCCCGACAGAGCCCGACAGAGGCCGACAGGGCCCGACAGAGCCCGACACAGCCCGACAGAGCCCGACAGGGCCCAGTAGAGCCCGACAGAGTCCGACAGAGCCCGACAGAGCCCGACAGGGCCCGACAAGGCCCGACAAGGCCCGACAGGGCCCGACAGGGCCCGACAGAGCCCGACAGGGCCCGACAGAGCCCAGTAGAGCCCGACAGAGCCCGACAGAGCCCAGTAGAGCCCAGTACAGCCCGACAGAGCCCGACAGAGCCCGACAGAGCCCGACAGGGCCCGACAGGGCCCGACAGGGCCCAGTAGAGCCCGACAGAGCCCGACAGAGCCCGACAGAGCCCGACAGAGCCCGACCGGGCCCGACAGGGCCTGACAGGGCCCAGTACAGACCGACAGAGTCCGACAGAGCCCGACAGAGCCCGACAGAGCCCGACAGAGCCCGACAGAGCCCATTAGAGCCCGACAGAGCCCGACAGAGCCCGACAGAGCCCGACAGAGCCCGACAGGGCCCGACAGGGCCCAGTAGAGCCCGACAGAGCCCGACAGGGCCCGACAGGGCCCGACAGAGCCCAGTAGAGCCCAACAGAGCCCGACAGAGCCCGACAGAGCCTGACAGAGCCCAGTAGAGCCCGACAGAGCCCGACAGAGCCCGACAGGGCCCGACAGAGCCCGACAGAGCCCAGTAGAGCCCGACAGAGCCCGACAGAGCCCGACAGAGCCCGACAGGGCCCGACAGGGCCCGACAGGGCCCAGTAGAGCCCGACAGAGCCCGACAGAGCCCGACAGAGCCTGACAGAGCCCGACAGGGCCCGACAGGGCCCGACAGAGCCCGACAGAGCCCGACAGGGCCCAGTAGAGCCCGACAGAGCCCGACAGAGCCCGACAGAGCCCGACAGGGCCCGACAGGGCCCAGTAGAGCCCGACAGAGCCCGACAGAGCCCGACAGAGCCCGACAGGGCCCGACAGAGCCCGACAAAGCCCGACAGGGCCCGACAGGGCCCGACAGGGAACAGTAGAGCCCAGTAGAGCCCGACAGAGCCCGACAGAGCCCGACAGAGCCCGACAGAGCCCGACAGAGCCCGACAGAGCTCGACAGGGCCCGACAGGGCCCGACAGAGCCCGACAGAGCCCAGTAGAGCCCGACAGAGCCCGACAGGGCCCGACAGAGCCCGACAGAGCCCAGTAGAGCCCGACAGAGCCCGACAGAGCCCGACAGAGCCCGACAGGGCCCGACAGGGCCCGACAGGACCCAGTAGAGCCCGACAGAGCCCGACAGAGCCCGACAGAGCCTGACAGAGCCCGACAGGGCCCGACAGGGCCCGACAGAGCCCGACAGAGCACGACAGGGCCCAGTAGAGCCCGAGAGAGCCCGACAGAGCCCGACAGAGCCCGACAGGGCCCGACAGGGCCCAGTAGAGCCCGACAGAGCCCGACAGAGCCCGACAGAGCCCGACAGGGCCCGACAGAGCCCGACAAAGCCCGACAGGGCCCGACAGGGCCCGACAGGGCCCAGTAGAGCCCGACAGAGCCCGACAGAGCCCGACAGAGCCCGACCGGGCCCGACAGGGCCTGACAGGGCCCAGTACAGACCGACAGAGTCCGACAGAGCCCGACAGAGCCCGACAGAGCCCGACAGAGCCCAGTAGAGCCCATTAGAGCCCGACAGAGCCCGACAGAGCCCGACAGAGCCCGACAGGGCCCGACAGGGCCCAGTAGAGCCCGACAGAGCCCGACAGGGCCCGACAGGGCCCGACAGAGCCCAGTAGAGCCCAACAGAGCCCGACAGAGCCCGACAGGGCCCGACAGGGCCCAGTAGAGCCCGACAGAGCCTGACAGAGCCCAGTAGAGCCCGACAGGGCCCGACAGGGCCCGACAGGGCCCAGTAGAGCCCGACAGAGCCCGACAGAGCCCAGTAGAGCC
Organism: Caloenas nicobarica; assembly: GCF_036013445.1. NCBI lineage: Eukaryota > Metazoa > Chordata > Aves > Columbiformes > Columbidae > Caloenas > Caloenas nicobarica. The sequence continues at coordinate 191,871 of NW_027016974.1, forward strand.
CAGTATAGCCCGACAGAGCCCGACAGAGCCCGACAGGGCCCGACAGGTCCCGACAGAGCCCGACAGGGCCCGACAGGACCCGACAGAGCCTGACAGGGCCCAGTAGAGCCCGACAGGTCCCGACAGAGCCCGACAGAGCCCGACAGAGCCCGACAGAGCCCAGTAGAGCCCAGTAGAGCCCGACAGAGCCCGACAGAGCCCGACAGAGCCCGACAGGGCCCGACAGAGCCCGACAGGGCCCGACAGGGCCCGACAGAGCCCGACAGGGCCCAGTAGAGCCTGACAGAGCCCGACAGAGCCCGACAGGGCCCGACAGGGCCCGACAGGGCCCGACAGAGCCCGACAGGGCCCGACAGGGCCCGACAGAGCCCAGTAGAGCCCGACAGAGCCCGACAGAGCCCGACAGAGCCCGACAGGGCCCGACAGAGCCCGACAGAGGCCGACAGGGCCCGACAGAGCCCGACACAGCCCGACAGAGCCCGACAGGGCCCAGTAGAGCCCGACAGAGTCCGACAGAGCCCGACAGAGCCCGACAGGGCCCGACAAGGCCCGACAAGGCCCGACAGGGCCCGACAGGGCCCGACAGAGCCCGACAGGGCCCGACAGAGCCCAGTAGAGCCCGACAGAGCCCGACAGAGCCCAGTAGAGCCCAGTACAGCCCGACAGAGCCCGACAGAGCCCGACAGAGCCCGACAGGGCCCGACAGGGCCCGACAGGGCCCAGTAGAGCCCGACAGAGCCCGACAGAGCCCGACAGAGCCCGACAGAGCCCGACCGGGCCCGACAGGGCCTGACAGGGCCCAGTAAAGACCGACAGAGTCCGACAGAGCCCGACAGAGCCCGACAGAGCCCGACAGAGCCCGACAGAGCCCATTAGAGCCCGACAGAGCCCGACAGAGCCCGACAGAGCCCGACAGAGCCCGACAGGGCCCGACAGGGCCCAGTAGAGCCCGACAGAGCCCGACAGGGCCCGACAGGGGCCCGACAGAGCCCAGTAGAGCCCAACAGAGCCCGACAGAGCCCGACAGAGCCTGACAGAGCCCAGTAGAGCCCGACAGAGCCCGACAGAGCCCGACAGGGCCCGACAGAGCCCGACAGAGCCCAGTAGAGCCCGACAGAGCCCGACAGACCCCGACAGAGCCCGACAGGGCCCGACAGGGCCCGACAGGGCCCAGTAGAGCCCGACAGAGCCCGACAGAGCCCGACAGAGCCTGACAGAGCCCGACAGGGCCCGACAGGGCCCGACAGAGCCCGACAGAGCCCGACAGGGCCCAGTAGAGCCCGACAGAGCCCGACAGAGCCCGACAGAGCCCGACAGGGCCCGACAGGGCCCAGTAGAGCCCGACAGAGCCCGACAGAGCCCGACAGAGCCCGACAGGGCCCGACAGAGCCCGACAAAGCCCGACAGGGCCCGACAGGGCCCGACAGGGAACAGTAGAGCCCAGTAGAGCCCGACAGAGCCCGACAGAGCCCGACAGAGCCCGACAGAGCCCGACAGAGCCCGACAGAGCTCGACAGGGCCCGACAGGGCCCGACAGAGCCCGACAGAGCCCAGTAGAGCCCGACAGAGCCCGACAGAGCCCGACAGAGCCCGACAGGGCCCGACAGAGCCCGACACAGCCCGACAGGGCCCAGTAGAGCCCGACAGAGCCCGACAGAGCCCGACAGAGCCCGACAGGGCCCAGTAGAGCCCGACAGAGCCCGACAGGGCCCGACAGGGCCCGACAGAGCCCAACAGAGCCCGACAGAGCCCGACAATCCCGACAGAACCCGACAGAGCCCGACAGAGCCCGACAGAGCCCGACAGGGCCCGACAGGGCCCGACAGAGCCCGACAGGGCCCGACAGGGCCCAGTAGAGCTTGACAGAGCCCGACAGGGCCCGACAGAGCCTGACAGGGCCCAGTAGAGCCCGACAGGTCCCGACAGAGCCCGACAGAGCCCGACAGAGCCCGACAGAGCCCAGTAGAGCCCAGTAGAGCCCGACAGAGCCCGACAGAGCCCGACAGAGCCTGACAGAGCCCAGTAGAGCCCAGTAGAGCCCGACAGGGCCCGACAGAGCCCGACAGGGCCCAGTAGAGCCTGACAGAGCCCGACAGAGCCCGACAGGGCCCGACAGGGCCCGACAGGGCCCGACAGGGCCCGACAGAGCCCAGTAGAGCCCGACAGAGCCCGACAGAGCCCGACAGAGACCGACAGGGCCCGACAGGGCCCGACAGAGCCCGACAGGGCCCGACAGAGCCCGACAGAGCCCGACAGGGCCCAGTAGAGCCCGACAGAGTCCGACAGAGCCCGACAGAGCCCGACAGGGCCCGACAAGGCCCGACAGAGCCCGACAGGGCCCGACAGGGCCCGACAGAGCCCGACAGGGCCCGACAGAGCCCAGTAGAGCCCGACAGAGCCCGACAGAGCCCAGTAGAGCCCAGTACAGCCCGACAGAGCCCGACAGAGCCCGACAGAACCCGACAGAGCCCGACAGAGCCCACTAGAGCCCGACAGAGCCCGACAGAGCCCGACAGAGCCCGACAGGGCCCGACAGGGCCCGACAGGGCCCAGTAGAGCCCGACAGAGCCCGACAGAGCCCGACCGGGCCCGACAGGGCCTGACAGGGCCCAGTACAGACCGACAGAGTCCGACAGAGCCCGACAGAGCCCGACAGAGCCCGACAGAGCCCAGTTTAGCCCATTAGAGCCCGACAGAGCCCGACAGAGCCCGACAGAGCCCGACAGGGCCCGACAGGGCCCAGTAGAGCCCGACAGAGCCCGACAGGGCCCGACAGGGCCCGACAGAGCCCAGTAGAGCCCAACAGAGCCCGACAGAGCCCGACAGGGCCCGACAGGGCCCAGTAGAGCCCGACAGAGCCTGACAGAGCCCAGTAGAGCCCGACAGGGCCCGACAGGGCCCGACAGGGCCCAGTAGAGCCCGACAGAGCCCGACACAGCCCAGTAGAGCCCAGTAGAGCCCGACAGAGCCCGACAGAGCCCGACAGAGCCCGACAGGGCCCGACAGGGCCCGACAGAGCCCGACAGGGCCCGACAGGGCCCGACAGAGCCTGACAGGGCCCAGTAGAGCCCGACAGGTCCCGACAGAGCCCGACAGAGCCCGACAGAGCCCGACAGAGCCCAGTAGAGCCCAGTAGAGCCCGACAGAGCCCGACAGAGCCCGACAGAGCCCGACAGGGCCCGACAGAGCCCGACAGGGCCCGACAGGGCCCGACAGAGCCCGACAGGGCCCAGTAGAGCCTGACAGAGCCCGACAGAGCCCGACAGGGCCCGACAGGGCCCGACAGGGCCCGACAGGGCCCGACAGAGCCCGACAGGGCCCGACAGGGCCCGACAGAGCCCAGTAGAGCCCGACAGAGCCCGACAGAGCCCGACAGAGCCCGACAGGGCCCGACAGAGCCCGACAGAGCCCGACAGGGCCCGACAGAGCCCGACAGAGCCCGACAGAGCCCAACAGGGCCCAGTAGAGCCCGACAGAGTCCGACAGAGCCCGACAGAGCCCGACAGGGCCCGACAAGGCCCGACAGAGCCCGACAGGGCCCGACAGGGCCCGACAGAGCCCGACAGGGCCCGACAGAGCCCAGTAGAGCCCGACAGAGCCCGACAGAGCCCAGTAGAGCCCAGTACAGCCCGACAGAGCCCGACAGAGCCCGACAGAACCCGACAGAGCCCGACAGAGCCCACTAGAGCCCGACAGAGCCCGACAGAGCCCGACAGAGCCCGACAGGGCCCGACAGGGCCCGACAGAGCCCGACAGGGCACGACAGGGCCCGACAGAGCCCGACAGGGCCCGACAGAGCCCAGTAGAGCCCGACAGAGCCCGACAGAGCCCAGTAGAGCCCAGTACAGCCCGACAGAGCCCGACAGAGCCCGACAGAACCCGACAGAGCCCGACAGAGCCCACTAGAGCCCGACAGAGCCCGACAGAGCCCGACAGAGCCCGACAGGGCCCGACAGGGCCCGACAGGGCCCAGTAGAGCCCGACAGAGCCCGACAGAGCCCGACAGAGCCCGACCGGGCCCGACAGGGCCTGACAGGGCCCAGTACAGACCGACAGAGTCCGACAGAGCCCGACAGAGCCCGACAGAGCCCGACAGAGCCCAGTAGAGCCCATTAGAGCCCGACAGAGCCCGACAGAGCCCGACAGAGCCCGACAGGGCCCGACAGGGCCCAGTAGAGCCCGACAGAGCCCGACAGGGCCCGACAGGGCCCGACAGAGCCCAGTAGAGCCCAACAGAGCCCGACAGAGCCCGACAGGGCCCGACAGGGCCCAGTAGAGCCCGACAGAGCCTGACAGAGCCCAGTAGAGCCCGACAGGGCCCGACAGGGCCCGACAGGGCCCAGTAGAGCCCGACAGAGCCCGACAGAGCCCAGTAGAGCCCAGTAGAGCCCGACAGAGCCCGACAGAGCCCGACAGGGCCCGACAGGTCCCGACAGAGCCCGACAGGGCCCGACAGGGCCCGACAGAGCCTGACAGGGCCCAGTAGAGCCCGACAGGTCCCGACAGAGCCCGACAGAGCCCGACAGAGCCCGACAGAGCCCAGTAGAGCCCAGTAGAGCCCGACAGAGCCCGACAGAGCCCGACAGAGCCCGACAGGGCCCGACAGAGCCCGACAGGGCCCGACAGGGCCCGACAGAGCCCGACAGGGCCCAGTAGAGCCTGACAGAGCCCGACAGAGCCCGACAGGGCCCGACAGGGCCCGACAGGGCCCGACAGAGCCCGACAGGGCCCGACAGGGCCCGACAGAGCCCAGTAGAGCCCGACAGAGCCCGACAGAGCCCGACAGAGCCCGACAGGGCCCGACAGAGCCCGACAGAGCCCGACAGGGCCCGACAGAGCCCGACAGAGCCCGACAGAGCCCGACAGGGCCCAGTAGAGCCCGACAGAGTCCGACAGAGCCCGACAGAGCCCGACAGGGCCCGACAAGGCCCGACAAGGCCCGACAGGGCCCGACAGGGCCCGACAGAGCCCGACAGGGCCCGACAGAGCCCAGTAGAGCCCGACAGAGCCCGACAGAGCCCAGTAGAGCCCAGTACAGCCCGACAGAGCCCGACAGAGCCCGACAGAACCCGACAGAGCCCGACAGAGCCCACTAGAGCCCGACAGAGCCCGACAGAGCCCGACAGAGCCCGACAGGGCCCGACAGGGCCCGACAGGGCCCAGTAGAGCCCGACAGAGCCCGACAGAGCCCGACAGAGCCCGACAGAGCCCGACCGGGCCCGACAGGGCCTGACAGGGCCCAGTACAGACCGACAGAGTCCGACAGAGCCCGACAGAGCCCGACAGAGCCCGACAGAGCCCGACAGAGCCCATTAGAGCCCGACAGAGCCCGACAGAGCCTGCCAGAGCCCGACAGGGCCCGACAGGGCCCAGTAGAGCCCGACAGAGCCCGACAGGGCCCGACAGGGCCCGACAGAGCCCAGTAGAGCCCAACAGAGCCCGACAGAGCCCGACAGAGCCTGACAGAGCCCAGTAGAGCCCGACAGAGCCCGACAGAGCCCGACAGGGCCCGACAGAGCCCGACAGAGCCCAGTAGAGCCCGACAGAGCCCGACAGAGCCCGACAGAGCCCGACAGGGCCCGACAGGGCCCGACAGGGCCCAGTAGAGCCCGACAGAGCCCGACAGAGCCCGACAGAGCCTGACAGAGCCCGACAGGGCCCGACAGGGCCCGACAGAGCCCGACAGAGCCCGACAGGGCCCAGTAGAGCCCGAGAGAGCCCGACAGAGCCCGACAGAGCCCGACAGGGCCCGACAGGGCCCAGTAGAGCCCGACAGAGCCCGACAGAGCCCGACAGAGCCCGACAGGGCCCGACAGAGCCCGACAAAGCCCGACAGGGCCCGACAGGGCCCGACAGGGCCCAGTAGAGCCCGACAGAGCCCGACAGAGCCCGACAGAGCCCGACCGGGCCCGACAGGGCCTGACAGGGCCCAGTACAGACCGACAGAGTCCGACAGAGCCCGACAGAGCCCGACAGAGCCCGACAGAGCCCAGTAGAGCCCATTAGAGCCCGACAGAGCCCGACAGAGCCCGACAGAGCCCGACAGGGCCCGACAGGGCCCAGTAGAGCCCGACAGAGCCCGACAGGGCCCGACAGGGCCCGACAGAGCCCAGTAGAGCCCAACAGAGCCCGACAGAGCCCGACAGGGCCCGACAGGGCCCAGTAGAGCCCGACAGAGCCTGACAGAGCCCAGTAGAGCCCGACAGGGCCCGACAGGGCCCGACAGGGCCCAGTAGAGCCCGACAGAGCCCGACAGAGCCCAGTAGAGCCCAGTAGAGCCCGACAGAGCCCGACAGAGCCCGACAGGGCCCGACAGGTCCCGACAGAGCCCGACAGGGCCCGACAGGACCCGACAGAGCCTGACAGGGCCCAGTAGAGCCCGACAGGTCCCGACAGAGCCCGACAGAGCCCGACAGAGCCCGACAGAGCCCAGTAGAGCCCAGTAGAGCCCGACAGAGCCCGACAGAGCCCGACAGAGCCCGACAGGGCCCGACAGAGCCCGACAGGGCCCGACAGGGCCCGACAGAGCCCGACAGGGCCCAGTAGAGCCTGACAGAGCCCGACAGAGCCCGACAGGGCCCGACAGGGCCCGACAGGGCCCGACAGAGCCCGACAGGGCCCGACAGGGCCCGACAGAGCCCAGTAGAGCCCGACAGAGCCCGACAGAGCCCGACAGAGCCCGACAGGGCCCGACAGAGCCCGACAGAGGCCGACAGGGCCCGACAGAGCCCGACACAGCCCGACAGAGCCCGACAGGGCCCAGTAGAGCCCGACAGAGTCCGACAGAGCCCGACAGAGCCCGACAGGGCCCGACAAGGCCCGACAAGGCCCGACAGGGCCCGACAGGGCCCGACAGAGCCCGACAGGGCCCGACAGAGCCCAGTAGAGCCCGACAGAGCCCGACAGAGCCCAGTAGAGCCCAGTACAGCCCGACAGAGCCCGACAGAGCCCGACAGAGCCCGACAGGGCCCGACAGGGCCCGACAGGGCCCAGTAGAGCCCGACAGAGCCCGACAGAGCCCGACAGAGCCCGACAGAGCCCGACCGGGCCCGACAGGGCCTGACAGGGCCCAGTACAGACCGACAGAGTCCGACAGAGCCCGACAGAGCCCGACAGAGCCCGACAGATCCCGACAGAGCCCATTAGAGCCCGACAGAGCCCGACAGAGCCCGACAGAGCCCGACAGGGCCCGACAGGGCCCAGTAGAGCCCGACAGAGCCCGACAGGGCCCGACAGGGCCCGACAGAGCCCAGTAGAGCCCAACAGAGCCCGACAGAGCCCGACAGAGCCTGACAGAGCCCAGTAGAGCCCGACAGAGCCCGACAGAGCCCGACAGGGCCCGACAGAGCCCGACAGAGCCCAGTAGAGCCCGACAGAGCCCGACAGAGCCCGACAGAGCCCGACAGGGCCCGACAGGGCCCGACAGGGCCCAGTAGAGCCCGACAGAGCCCGACAGAGCCCGACAGAGCCTGACAGAGCCCGACAGGGCCCGACAGGGCCCGACAGAGCCCGACAGAGCCCGACAGGGCCCAGTAGAGCCCGACAGAGCCCGACAGAGCCCGACAGAGCCCGACAGGGCCCGACAGGGCCCAGTAGAGCCCGACAGAGCCCGACAGAGCCCGACAGAGCCCGACAGGGCCCGACAGAGCCCGACAAAGCCCGACAGGGCCCGACAGGGCCCGACAGGGAACAGTAGAGCCCAGTAGAGCCCGACAGAGCCCGACAGAGCCCGACAGAGCCCGACAGAGCCCGACAGAGCCCGACAGAGCTCGACAGGGCCCGACAGGGCCCGACAGAGCCCGACAGAGCCCAGTAGAGCCCGACAGAGCCCGACAGAGCCCGACAGAGCCCGACAGGGCCCGACAGAGCCCGACACAGCCCGACAGGGCCCAGTAGAGCCCGACAGAGCCCGACAGAGCCCGACAGAGCCCGACAGGGCCCAGTAGAGCCCGACAGAGCCCGACAGGGCCCGACAGGGCCCGACAGAGCCCAACAGAGCCCGACAGAGCCCGACAGATCCCGACAGAACCCGACAGAGCCCGACAGAGCCCGACAGAGCCCGACAGGGCCCGACAGGGCCCGACAGAGCCCGACAGGGCCCGACAGGGCCCAGTAGAGCTTGACAGAGCCCGACAGGGCCCGACAGAGCCTGACAGGGCCCAGTAGAGCCCGACAGGTCCCGACAGAGCCCGACAGAGCCCGACAGAGCCCGACAGAGCCCAGTAGAGCCCAGTAGAGCCCGACAGAGCCCGACAGAGCCCGACAGAGCCTGACAGAGCCCAGTAGAGCCCAGTAGAGCCCGACAGAGCCCGACAGAGCCCGACAGAGCCCGACAGGGCCCGACAGAGCCCGACAGGGCCCAGTAGAGCCTGACAGAGCCCGACAGAGCCCGACAGGGCCCGACAGGGCCCGACAGGGCCCGACAGGGCCCGACAGAGCCCAGTAGAGCCCGACAGAGCCCGACAGAGCCCGACAGAGACCGACAGGGCCCGACAGGGCCCGACAGAGCCCGACAGGGCCCGACAGAGCCCGACAGAGCCCGACAGGGCCCAGTAGAGCCCGACAGAGTCCGACAGAGCCCGACAGAGCCCGACAGGGCCCGACAAGGCCCGACAGAGCCCGACAGGGCCCGACAGGGCCCGACAGAGCCCGACAGGGCCCGACAGAGCCCAGTAGAGCCCGACAGAGCCCGACAGAGCCCAGTAGAGCCCAGTACAGCCCGACGGAGCCCGACAGAGCCCGACAGAACCCGACAGAGCCCGACAGAGCCCACTAGAGCCCGACAGAGCCCGACAGAGCCCGACAGAGCCCGACAGGGCCCGACAGGGCCCGACAGGGCCCAGTAGAGCCCGACAGAGCCCGACAGAGCCCGACCGGGCCCGACAGGGCCTGACAGGGCCCAGTACAGACCGACAGAGTCCGACAGAGCCCGACAGAGCCCGACAGAGCCCGACAGAGCCCAGTTTAGCCCATTAGAGCCCGACAGAGCCCGACAGAGCCCGACAGAGCCCGACAGGGCCCGACAGGGCCCAGTAGAGCCCGACAGAGCCCGACAGGGCCCGACAGGGCCCGACAGAGCCCAGTAGAGCCCAACAGAGCCCGACAGAGCCCGACAGGGCCCGACAGGGCCCAGTAGAGCCCGACAGAGCCTGACAGAGCCCAGTAGAGCCCGACAGGGCCCGACAGGGCCCGACAGGGCCCAGTAGAGCCCGACAGAGCCCGACACAGCCCAGTAGAGCCCAGTAGAGCCCGACAGAGCCCGACAGAGCCCGACAGAGCCCGACAGGGCCCGACAGGGCCCGACAGAGCCCGACAGGGCCCGACAGGGCCCGACAGAGCCTGACAGGGCCCAGTAGAGCCCGACAGGTCCCGACAGAGCCCGACAGAGCCCGACAGAGCCCGACAGAGCCCAGTAGAGCCCAGTAGAGCCCGACAGAGCCCGACAGAGCCCGACAGAGCCCGACAGGGCCCGACAGAGCCCGACAGGGCCCGACAGGGCCCGACAGAGCCCGACAGGGCCCAGTAGAGCCTGACAGAGCCCGACAGAGCCCGACAGGGCCCGACAGGGCCCGACAGGGCCCGACAGGGCCCGACAGAGCCCGACAGGGCCCGACAGGGCCCGACAGAGCCCAGTAGAGCCCGACAGAGCCCGACAGAGCCCGACAGAGCCCGACAGGGCCCGACAGAGCCCGACAGAGCCCGACAGGGCCCGACAGAGCCCGACAGAGCCCGACAGAGCCCGACAGGGCCCAGTAGAGCCCGACAGAGTCCGACAGAGCCCGACAGAGCCCGACAGGGCCCGACAAGGCCCGACAGAGCCCGACAGGGCCCGACAGGGCCCGACAGAGCCCGACAGGGCCCGACAGAGCCCAGTAGAGCCCGACAGAGCCCGACAGAGCCCAGTAGAGCCCAGTACAGCCCGACAGAGCCCGACAGAGCCCGACAGAACCCGACAGAGCCCGACAGAGCCCACTAGAGCCCGACAGAGCCCGACAGAGCCCGACAGGGCCCGACAGGGCCCGACAGGGCCCAGTAGAGCCCGACAGAGCCCGACAGAGCCCGACAGAGCCCGACAGAGCCCGACCGGGCCCGACAGGGCCCAGTAGAGCCCGACAGAGCCTGACAGAGCCCAGTAGAGCCCGACAGGGCCCGACAGGGCCCGACAGGGCCCAGTAGAGCCCGACAGAGCCCGACAGAGCCCAGTAGAGCCCAGTAGAGCCCGACAGAGCCCGACAGAGCCCGACAGGGCCCGACAGGGCCCGACAGGGCCCAGTAGAGCCCGACAGAGCCCGACAGAGCCCAGTAGAGCCCAGTAGAGCCCGACAGAGCCCGACAGAGCCCGACAGGGCCCGACAGGTCCCGACAGAGCCCGACAGGGCCCGACAGGACCCGACAGAGCCTGACAGGGCCCAGTAGAGCCCGACAGGTCCCGACAGAGCCCGACAGAGCCCGACAGAGCCCGACAGAGCCCAGTAGAGCCCAGTAGAGCCCGACAGAGCCCGACAGAGCCCGACAGAGCCCGACAGGGCCCGACAGAGCCCGACAGGGCCCGACAGGGCCCGACAGAGCCCGACAGGGCCCAGTAGAGCCTGACAGAGCCCGACAGAGCCCGACAGGGCCCGACAGGGCCCGACAGGGCCCGACAGAGCCCGACAGGGCCCGACAGGGCCCGACAGAGCCCAGTAGAGCCCGACAGAGCCCGACAGAGCCCGACAGAGCCCGACAGGGCCCGACAGAGCCCGACAGAGGCCGACAGGGCCCGACAGAGCCCGACACAGCCCGACAGAGCCCGACAGGGCCCAGTAGAGCCCGACAGAGTCCGACAGAGCCCGACAGAGCCCGACAGGGCCCGACAAGGCCCGACAAGGCCCGACAGGGCCCGACAGGGCCCGACAGAGCCCGACAGGGCCCGACAGAGCCCAGTAGAGCCCGACAGAGCCCGACAGAGCCCAGTAGAGCCCAGTACAGCCCGACAGAGCCCGACAGAGCCCGACAGAGCCCGACAGGGCCCGACAGGGCCCGACAGGGCCCAGTAGAGCCCGACAGAGCCCGACAGAGCCCGACAGAGCCCGACAGAGCCCGACCGGGCCCGACAGGGCCTGACAGGGCCCAGTACAGACCGACAGAGTCCGACAGAGCCCGACAGAGCCCGACAGAGCCCGACAGAGCCCGACAGAGCCCATTAGAGCCCGACAGAGCCCGACAGAGCCCGACAGAGCCCGACAGGGCCCGACAGGGCCCAGTAGAGCCCGACAGAGCCCGACAGGGCCCGACAGGGCCCGACAGAGCCCAGTAGAGCCCAACAGAGCCCGACAGAGCCCGACAGAGCCTGACAGAGCCCAGTAGAGCCCGACAGAGCCCGACAGAGCCCGACAGGGCCCGACAGAGCCCGACAGAGCCCAGTAGAGCCCGACAGAGCCCGACAGAGCCCGACAGAGCCCGACAGGGCCCGACAGGGCCCGACAGGGCCCAGTAGAGCCCGACAGAGCCCGACAGAGCCCGACAGAGCCTGACAGAGCCCGACAGGGCCCGACAGGGCCCGACAGAGCCCGACAGAGCCCGACAGGGCCCAGTAGAGCCCGACAGAGCCCGACAGAGCCCGACAGAGCCCGACAGGGCCCGACAGGGCCCAGTAGAGCCCGACAGAGCCCGACAGAGCCCGACAGAGCCCGACAGGGCCCGACAGAGCCCGACAAAGCCCGACAGGGCCCGACAGGGCCCGACAGGGAACAGTAGAGCCCAGTAGAGCCCGACAGAGCCCGACAGAGCCCGACAGAGCCCGACAGAGCCCGACAGAGCCCGACAGAGCTCGACAGGGCCCGACAGGGCCCGACAGAGCCCGACAGAGCCCAGTAGAGCCCGACAGAGCCCGACAGAGCCCGACAGAGCCCGACAGGGCCCGACAGAGCCCGACACAGCCCGACAGGGCCCAGTAGAGCCCGACAGAGCCCGACAGAGCCCGACAGAGCCCGACAGGGCCCAGTAGAGCCCGACAGAGCCCGACAGGGCCCGACAGGGCCCGACAGAGCCCAACAGAGCCCGACAGAGCCCGACAGATCCCGACAGAACCCGACAGAGCCCGACAGAGCCCGACAGAGCCCGACAGGGCCCGACAGGGCCCGACAGAGCCCGACAGGGCCCGACAGGGCCCAGTAGAGCTTGACAGAGCCCGACAGGGCCCGACAGAGCCTGACAGGGCCCAGTAGAGCCCGACAGGTCCCGACAGAGCCCGACAGAGCCCGACAGAGCCCGACAGAGCCCAGTAGAGCCCAGTAGAGCCCGACAGAGCCCGACAGAGCCCGACAGAGCCTGACAGAGCCCAGTAGAGCCCAGTAGAGCCCGACAGAGCCCGACAGAGCCCGACAGAGCCCGACAGGGCCCGACAGAGCCCGACAGGGCCCAGTAGAGCCTGACAGAGCCCGACAGGGCCCGACAGGGCCCGACAGGGCCCGACAGAGCCCAGTAGAGCCCGACAGAGCCCGACAGAGCCCGACAGAGACCGACAGGGCCCGACAGGGCCCGACAGAGCCCGACAGGGCCCGACAGAGCCCGACAGAGCCCGACAGGGCCCAGTAGAGCCCGACAGAGTCCGACAGAGCCCGACAGAGCCCGACAGGGCCCGACAAGGCCCGACAGAGCCCGACAGGGCCCGACAGGGCCCGACAGAGCCCGACAGGGCCCGACAGAGCCCAGTAGAGCCCGACAGAGCCCGACAGAGCCCAGTAGAGCCCAGTACAGCCCGACGGAGCCCGACAGAGCCCGACAGAACCCGACAGAGCCCGACAGAGCCCACTAGAGCCCGACAGAGCCCGACAGAGCCCGACAGAGCCCGACAGGGCCCGACAGGGCCCGACAGGGCCCAGTAGAGCCCGACAGAGCCCGACAGAGCCCGACCGGGCCCGACAGGGCCTGACAGGGCCCAGTACAGACCGACAGAGTCCGACAGAGCCCGACAGAGCCCGACAGAGCCCGACAGAGCCCAGTTTAGCCCATTAGAGCCCGACAGAGCCCGACAGAGCCCGACAGAGCCCGACAGGGCCCGACAGGGCCCAGTAGAGCCCGACAGAGCCCGACAGGGCCCGACAGGGCCCGACAGAGCCCAGTAGAGCCCAACAGAGCCCGACAGAGCCCGACAGGGCCCGACAGGGCCCAGTAGAGCCCGACAGAGCCTGACAGAGCCCAGTAGAGCCCGACAGGGCCCGACAGGGCCCGACAGGGCCCAGTAGAGCCCGACAGAGCCCGACACAGCCCAGTAGAGCCCAGTAGAGCCCGACAGAGCCCGACAGAGCCCGACAGAGCCCGACAGGGCCCGACAGGGCCCGACAGAGCCCGACAGGGCCCGACAGGGCCCGACAGAGCCTGACAGGGCCCAGTAGAGCCCGACAGGTCCCGACAGAGCCCGACAGAGCCCGACAGAGCCCGACAGAGCCCAGTAGAGCCCAGTAGAGCCCGACAGAGCCCGACAGAGCCCGACAGAGCCCGACAGGGCCCGACAGAGCCCGACAGGGCCCGACAGGGCCCGACAGAGCCCGACAGGGCCCAGTAGAGCCTGACAGAGCCCGACAGAGCCCGACAGGGCCCGACAGGGCCCGACAGGGCCCGACAGGGCCCGACAGAGCCCGACAGGGCCCGACAGGGCCCGACAGAGCCCAGTAGAGCCCGACAGAGCCCGACAGAGCCCGACAGAGCCCGACAGGGCCCGACAGAGCCCGACAGAGCCCGACAGGGCCCGACAGAGCCCGACAGAGCCCGACAGAGCCCGACAGGGCCCAGTAGAGCCCGACAGAGTCCGACAGAGCCCGACAGAGCCCGACAGGGCCCGACAAGGCCCGACAGAGCCCGACAGGGCCCGACAGGGCCCGACAGAGCCCGACAGGGCCCGACAGAGCCCAGTAGAGCCCGACAGAGCCCGACAGAGCCCAGTAGAGCCCAGTACAGCCCGAGAGAGCCCGACAGAGCCCGACAGAACCCGACAGAGCCCGACAGAGCCCACTAGAGCCCGACAGAGCCCGACAGAGCCCGACAGGGCCCGACAGGGCCCGACAGGGCCCAGTAGAGCCCGACAGAGCCCGACAGAGCCCGACAGAGCCCGACAGAGCCCGACCGGGCCCGACAGGGCCTGACAGGGCCCAGTACAGACCGACAGAGTCCGACAGAGCCCGACAGAGCCCGACAGAGCCCGACAGAGCCCATTAGAGCCCGACAGAGCCCGACAGAGCCCGACAGAGCCCGACAGAGCCCGACAGGGCCCAGTAGAGCCCGACAGAGCCCGACAGGGCCCGACAGGGCCCGACAGAGCCCAGTAGAGCCCAACAGAGCCCGACAGAGCCCGACAGAGCCCGACAGAGCCCAGTAGAGCCCGACAGAGCCCGACAGAGCCCGACAGGGCCCGACAGAGCCCGACAGAGCCCAGTAGAGCCCGACAGAGCCCGACAGAGCCCGACAGGGCCCGACAGAGCCCGACAGGGCCCGACAGGGCCCGACAGGGCCCAGTAGAGCCCGACAGAGCCCGACAGAGCCCGACAGAGCCTGACAGAGCCCGACAGGGCCCGACAGGGCCCGACAGAGCCCGACAGAGCCCGACAGGGCCCAGTAGAGCCCGACAGAGCCCGACAGAGCCCGACAGAGCCCGACAGGGCCCGACAGGGCCCAGTAGAGCCCGACAGAGCCCGAAAGAGCCCGACAGAGCCCGACAGGGCCCGACAGAGCCCGACAAAGCCCGACAGGGCCCGACAGGGCCCGACAGGGAACAGTAGAGCCCAGTAGAGCCCGACAGAGCCCGACAGAGCCCGACAGAGCCCGACAGGGCCCGACAGGGCCCGACAGGGCCCGACAGGGAACAGTAGAGCCCAGTAGAGCCCGACAGAGCCCGACAGAGCCCGACAGGGCCCGACAGAGCCCGACAGAGCCCGACAGAGCTCGACAGGGCCCGACAGGGCCCGACAGAGCCCGACAGAGCCCAGTAGAGCCCGACAGAGCCCGACAGAGCCCGACAGAGCCCGACAGGGCCCGACAGAGCCCGACACAGCCCGACAGGGCCCAGTAGAGCCCGACAGAGCCCGACAGAGCCCGACAGAGCCCGACAGGGCCCAGTAGAGCCCGACAGAGCCCGACAGGGCCCGACAGGGCCCGACAGAGCCCAACAGAGCCCGACAGAGCCCGACAGATCCCGACAGAACCCGACAGAGCCCGACAGAGCCCGACAGAGCCCGACAGGGCCCGACAGAGCCCGACAGGGCCCGACAGGGCCCAGTAGAGCCCGACAGAGCCCGACAGAGCCCGACAGAGCCCGACAGAGCCCGACAGGGCCCGACAGGGAACAGCAGCGCCCAGTAGAGCCCGACAGAGCCCGACAGGGCCCGACAGAGTCCGACAGAGCCCGACAGAGCCCGACAGGGCCCGACAGAGCGCGACAGGGCCCGACAGAGCCCGACAGAGCCCGACAGAGCCCGACAGGGCCCGACAGGGAACAGCAGCGCCCAGTAGAGCCCGACAGAGCCCGACAGGGCCCGACAGATTCCGACAGAGCCCGACAGAGCCCGACAGAGCTTGACAGAGCCCAGGAGAGCCCGACAGAGCCCGACAGAGCCCGGCAGAGCCCAGTAGAGCCCAGTAGAGCCCGACAGAGCCCGACAGAGCCCGACAGAACCCGACAGACCCCTACAGAGCCCAGTAGAGCCCGACAGAGCCCTACAGAGCCCGACAGAGCCTGACAGAGCCCGACAGAGCCCGACAGGGCCCAGTAGAGCCCGACAGAGCCTGACAGAGCCCAGTAGAGCCCGACAGGGCCCGACAGGGCCCGACAGGGCCCAGTAGAGCCCGACAGAGCCCGACAGAGCCCAGTAGAGCCCAGTAGAGCCCGACAGAGCCCGACAGAGCCCGACAGGGCCCGACAGGGCCCGACAGAGCCTGACAGGGCCCAGTAGAGCCCGACAGGTCCCGACAGAGCCCGACAGAGCCCGACAGAGCCCGACAGAGCCCAGTAGAGCCCAGTAGAGCCCGACAGAGCCCGACAGAGCCCGACAGAGCCCGACAGGGCCCGACAGAGCCCGACAGGGCCCGACAGGGCCCGACAGAGCCCGACAGGGCCCAGTAGAGCCTGACAGAGCCCGACAGAGCCCGACAGGGCCCGACAGGGCCCGACAGGGCCCGACAGAGCCCGACAGGGCCCGACAGGGCCCGACAGAGCCCAGTAGAGCCCGACAGAGCCCGACAGAGCCCGACAGAGCCCGACAGGGCCCGACAGAGCCCGACAGAGCCCGACAGGGCCCGACAGAGCCCGACAGAGCCCGACAGAGCCCAGTAGAGCCCGACAGAGTCCGACAGAGCCCGAAAGAGCCCGACAGGGCCCGACAAGGCCCGACAGAGCCCGACAGGGCCCGACAGGGCCCGACAGAGCCCGACAGGGCCCGACAGAGCCCAGTAGAGCCCGACAGAGCCCGACAGAGCCCAGTAGAGCCCAGTACAGCCCGACAGAGCCCGACAGAGCCCGACAGAACCTGACAGAGCCCGACAGAGCCCACTAGAGCTCGACAGAGCCCGACAGAGCCCGACAGAGCCCGACAGGGCCCGACAGGGCCCGACAGGGCCCAGTAGAGCCCGACAGAGCCCGACAGAGCCCGACAGAGCCCGACCGGGCCCGACAGGGCCTGACAGGGCCCAGTACAGACCGACAGAGTCCGACAGAGCCCGACAGAGCCCGACAGAGCCCGACAGAGCCCAGTAGAGCCCATTAGAGCCCGACAGAGCCCGACAGAGCCCGACAGAGCCCGACAGGGCCCGACAGGGCCCAGTAGAGCCCGACAGAGCCCGACAGGGCCCGACAGGGCCCGACAGAGCCCAGTAGAGCCCAACAGAGCCCGACAGAGCCCGACAGAGCCCAGTAGAGCCCGACAGAGCCCGACAGAGCCCGACAGGGCCCGACAGAGCCCGACAGAGCCCAGTAGAGCCCGACAGAGCCCGACAGAGCCCGACAGAGCCCGACAGGGCCCGACAGGGCCCGACAGGGCCCATTAGAGCCCGACAGAGCCCGACAGAGCCCGACAGAGCCTGACAGAGCCCGACAGGGCCCGACAGGGCCCGACAGGGCCCATTAGAGCCCGACAGGGCCCAGTAGAGCCCGACAGAGCCCGACAGAGCCCGACAGAGCCCGACAGGGCCCGACAGGGCCCAGTAGAGCCCGACAGAGCCCGACAGAGCCCGACAGAGCCCGACAGGGCCCGACAGAGCCCGACAGAGCCCGACAGGGCCCGACAGGTCCCGACAGAGCCCGACAGGGCCCGACAGGGCCCGACAGGACCCAGTAGAGTCCGACAGAGCCCGACAGAGCCCGACAGAGCCCAGTAGAGCCCAGTAGAGCCCGACAGAGCCCGACAGGGCCCGACAGGGCCCGACAGGGCCCAGTAGAGCCCGACAGAGCCCGACAGGGCCCGACAGGGCCCGACAGGGCCCAGTAGAGCCCGACAGAGCCCGACAGAGCCCGACAGGGCCCGACAGGGCCCGACAGAGCCCAGTAGAGCCCGACAGAGCCCGACAGAGCCCGACAGAGCCCGACAGGGCCCGACAGGGCCCGACAGGGCCCAGTAGAGCCCGACAGAGCCCGACAGAGCCCGACAGAGCCTGACAGAGCCCGACAGAGCCCGACAGGGCCCGACAGGGGCCGACAGGGCCCAGTAGAGCCCGACAGAGCCCGAAAGAGCCCGACAGAGCCCGACAGAGCCCGACAGGGCCCGACAGGGCCCAGTAGAGCCCGACAGAGCCCGACAGAGCCCGACAGAGCCCGACAGAGCCCAGTAGAGCCCAGTAGAGCCCGACAGAGCCCGACAGAGCCCTACAGAGCCCGACAGAGCCCAGTAGAGCCCGACAGGGCCCGACAGGGCCCGACAGATCCCGACAGAGCCCAGTAGAGCCCAGTAGAGCCCGACAGAGCCCGACAGAGCCCGACAGGGCCCGACAGAGCCCGACAGAGCCCGACAGAGCCCAGTAGAGCCCAGTAGAGCCCGACAGAGCCCGACAGAGCCCGACAGGGCCCGACAGAGCCCGATAGAGCCCGACAGGGCCCGACACAGCCCGACAGAGCCCGACAGAGCCCGACAGGGCTCGACAGGGCCCGACAGGGCCCGAAAGGGCCCGACAGAGCCCGACAGGGCCCGACAGAGCCCGACAGAGCCCGACAGGGCCCGACAGGGCCCGACAGAGCCCGACAGAGCCCGACAGGGCCCAGTAGAGCCCGACAGAGCCCGACAGAGCCCGACAGAGCCCGACAGAGCCCGACAGGGCCCGACAGAGCCCGAAAGGGCCCGACAGGGCCCGACAGGGAACAGTAGAGCCCAGAAGAGCCCGACAGGGCCCGACAGGGCCCGACAGAGCCCGACAGAGCCCGACAGAGCCCGACAGGGCCCAGTAGAGCCCAGTAGAGCCCGACAGAGCCCAGTAGAGCCCGACAGATCCCGACAGAGCCCGACAGAGCCTGACAGGGCCCGACAGAGCCCGACAGAGCCCAGTAGAGCCCGACAGAGCCCGACAGAGCCCGACAGAGCCCGACAGGGCCCGACAGGGCCTGACAGAGCCCGACAGGGCCCGACAGAGCCCGACCGGGCCCGACAAGGCCCGACAGGGCCCAGTAGAGCCCGACAGAGCCCGACAGAGCCCGACAGAGCCCGACAGAACCCGACAGAGCCCGACAGAGCCCGACAGGGCCCGACAGGGCCCGACAGAGCCCGACAGACCCCAGTAGAGCCCAGTAGAGCCCGACAGAGCCCGACAGAGCCTGACAGAGCCCGACAGAGCCCGACAGGGCCCGACAGGGGCCGACAGGGCCCAGTAGAGCCCGACAGAGCCCGAAAGAGCCCGACAGAGCCCGACAGAGCCCGACAGGTCCCGACAGGGCCCAGTAGAGACCGACAGAGCCCGACAGAGCCCGACAGAGCCCGACAGAGCCCAGTAGAGCCCAGTAGAGCCCGACAGAGCCCGACAGAGCCCTACAGAGCCCGACAGAGCCCAGTAGAGCCCGACAGGGCCCGACAGGGCCCGACAGATCCCGACAGAGCCCAGTAGAGCCCAGTAGAGCCCGACAGAGCCCGACAGAGCCCGACAGGGCCCGACAGGGCCCGACAGAGCCCGACAGAGCCCAGTAGAGCCCAGTAGAGCCCGACAGAGCCCGACAGAGCCCGACAGGGCCCGACAGAGCCCGATAGAGCCCGACAGGGCCCGACAGAGCCCGACAGAGCCCGACAGGGCCCGACAGAGCCCGACAGGGCCCGACAGGGCCCGACAGAGCCCGACAGAGCCCGACAGGGCCCAGTAGAGCCCGACAGAGCCCGACAGAGCCCGACAGAGCCCGACAGGGCCCGACAGAGCCCGAAAGGGCCCGACAGGGCCCGACAGGGAACAGTAGAGCCCAGAAGAGCCCGACAGGGCCCGACAGGGCCCGACAGAGCCCGACAGAGCCCGACAGAGCCCGACAGGGCCCAGTAGAGCCCAGTAGAGCCCGACAGAGCCCAGTAGAGCCCGACAGATCCCGACAGAGCCCGACAGAGCCCGACAGGGCCCGACAGAGCCCGACAGAGCCCGACAGGGCCCGACAGGGCCCGACAGAGCCCGACAGAACCCGACAGAGCCCGACAGAGCCCGACAGGTCCCGACAGAGCCCGACAGGGCCCGACAGGGCCCGACAGAGCCCGACAGAGCCCGACAGAACCCGACAGAGCCCGACAGAGCCCAGTAGAGCCCGACAGAGCCCGACAGAGCCCGACAGAGCCCGACAGAGCCCGACAGGGCCCGACAGAGCCCGACAGAGCCCGACAGGGCCCAGTAGAGCCCGACAGAGCACGACAGAGCCCGACAGAGCCCGACAGAGCCCGACAGGGCCCGACAGAGCCCGACAGAGCCCGACAGGGCCCAGTAGAGCCCGACAGAGCCCGACAGAGCCCGACAGAGCCCGACAGAACCCGACAGAGCGCGACAGAGCCCAGTAGAGCCCGACAGAGCCCGACAGAGCCCGACAGAGCCCGACAGAGCCCGACAGGGCCCGACAGGCCCCGACAGAGCCCAGTAGAGCCCGACAGAGCCCGACAGAGCCCGACAGAGCCCGACAGGGCCTGACAGGGCCCGACAGGGCCCGACAGAGCCCAGTAGAGCCCAGTAGAGCCCGACAGAGCCCGACAGAGCCCGACAGGGCCCGACAGAGCCCGACAGAGCCCGACAGAGCCCAGTAGAGCCCAGTAGAGCCCGACAGAGCCCGACAGAGCCCGACAGAGCCCAGTAGAGCCAAGTAGAGCCCGACAGAGCCCGACAGAGCCCGACAGAGCCCGACAGGGCCCGAAAGGGCCCGACAGAGCCCAGTTTAGCCCAGTAGAGCCCGACAGAGACCGACAGAGCCCGACAGAGCCCAGTAGAGCCCGACAGAGCCCGACAGGGCCCGACAGAGCCCAGTAGAGCCCGACAGAGCCTGACAGAGCCCAGTAGAGCCCGACAGGGCCCGACAGGGCCCGACAGGGCCCAGTAGAGCCCGACAGAGCCTGACAGAGCCCAGTAGAGCCCGACAGGGCCCGACAGAGCCCTACAGAGCCCGACAGAGCCCAGTAGAGCCCGACAGGGCCCGACAGGGCCCGACAGATCCCGACAGAGCCCAGTAGAGCCCAGTAGAGCCCGACAGAGCCCGACAGAGCCCGACAGGGCCCGACAGAGCCCGACAGAGCCCGACAGAGCCCAGTAGAGCCCAGTAGAGCCCGACAGAGCCCGACAGAGCCCGACAGGGCCCGACAGAGCCCGATAGAGCCCGACAGGGCCCGACAGAGCCCGACAGAGCCCGACAGAGCCCGACAGGGCCCGACAGAGCCCGACAGGGCCCGAAAGGGCCCGACAGAGCCCGACAGGGCCCGACAGAGCCCGACAGAGCCCGACAGGGCCCGACAGGGCCCGACAGAGCCCGACAGAGCCCGACAGGGCCGAGTAGAGCCCGACAGAGCCCGACAGAGCCCGACAGAGCCCGACAGAGCCCGACAGGGCCCGACAGAGCCCGAAAGGGCCCGACAGGGCCCGACAGGGAACAGTAGAGCCCGACAGAGCCCGACAGGGCCCGACAGGGCCCGACAGAGCCCGACAGAGCCCGACAGAGCCCGACAGGGCCCAGTAGAGCCCAGTAGAGCCCGACAGAGCCCAGTAGAGCCCGACAGATCCCGACAGAGCCCGACAGAGCCCGACAGGGCCCGACAGAGCCCGACAGAGCCCAGTAGAGCCCGACAGAGCCCGACAGAGCCCGACAGAGCCCGACAGGGCCCGACAGGGCCTGACAGAGCCCGACAGGGCCCGACAGAGCCCCACCGGGCCCGACAAGGCCCGACAGGGCCCAGTAGAGCCCGACAGAGCCCGACAGAGCCCGACAGAGCCCGACAGAACCCGACAGAGCCCGACAGAGCCCGACAGGGCCCGACAGGGGCCGACAGGGCCCAGTAGAGCCCGACAGAGCCCGAAAGAGCCCGACAGAGCCCGACAGAGCCCGACAGGGCCCGACAGGGCCCAGTAGAGACCGACAGAGCCCGACAGAGCCCGACAGAGCCCGACAGAGCCCAGTAGAGCCCAGTAGAGCCCGACAGAGCCCGACAGAGCCCTACAGAGCCCGACAGAGCCCAGTAGAGCCCGACAGGGCCCGACAGGGCCCGACAGATCCCGACAGAGCCCAGTAGAGCCCAGTAGAGCCCGACAGAGCCCGACAGAGCCCGACAGGGGCCGACAGGGCCCGACAGAGCCCGACAGAGCCCAGTAGAGCCCAGTAGAGCCCGACAGAGCCCGACAGAGCCCGACAGGGCCCGACAGAGCCCGATAGAGCCCGACAGGGCCCGACAGAGCCCGACAGAGCCCGACAGGGCCCGACAGAGCCCGACAGGGCCCGACAGGGCCCGACAGAGCCCGACAGAGCCCGACAGGGCCCAGTAGAGCCCGACAGAGCCCGACAGAGCCCGACAGAGCCCGACAGAGCCCGAAAGTGCCCGACAGGGCCCGACAGGGAACAGTAGAGCACAGAAGAGCCCGACAGGGCCCGACAGGGCCCGACAGAGCCCGACAGAGCCCGACAGAGCCCGACAGGGCCCAGTAGAGCCCAGTAGAGCCCGACAGAGCCCAGTAGAGCCCGACAGATCCCGACAGAGCCCGACAGAGCCCGACAGGGCCCGACAGAGCCCGACAGAGCCCGACAGGGCCCGACAGGGCCCGACAGAGCCCGACAGAACCCGACAGAGCCCGACAGAGCCCGACAGGTCCCGACAGAGCCCGACAGGGCCCGACAGGGCCCGACAGAGCCCGACAGAGCCCGACAGAACCCGACAGAGCCCGACAGAGCCCAGTAGAGCCCGACAGAGCCCGACAGAGCCCGACAGAGCCCGACAGAGCCCGACAGGGCCCGACAGAGCCCGACAGAGCCCGACAGGGCCCAGTAGAGCCCGACAGAGCACGACAGAGCCCGACAGAGCCCGACAGAGCCCGACAGGGCCCGACAGAGCCCGACAGAGCCCGACAGGGCCCAGTAGAGCCCGACAGAGCCCGACAGAGCCCGACAGAGCCCGACAGAACCCGACAGAGCGCGACAGAGCCCAGTAGAGCCCGACAGAGCCCGACAGAGCCCGACAGAGCCCGACAGGGCCCGACAGGGCCCGACAGGCCCCGACAGAGCCCAGTAGAGCCCGACAGAGCCCGACAGAGCCCGACAGGGCCTGACAGGGCCCGACAGAGCCCAGTAGAGCCCAGTAGAGCCCGACAGAGCCCGACAGAGCCCGACAGAGCCCAGTAGAGCCAAGTAGAGCCCGACAGAGCCCGACAGAGCCCGACAGAGCCCGACAGGGCCCGAAAGGGCCCGACAGAGCCCAGTTTAGCCCAGTAGAGCCCGACAGAGACCGACAGAGCCCGACAGAGCCCAGTAGAGCCCGACAGAGCCCGACAGGGCCCGACAGAGCCCAGTAGAGCCCGACAGAGCCTGACAGAGCCCAGTAGAGCCCGACAGGGCCCGACAGGGCCCGACAGGGCCCAGTAGAGCCCGACAGAGCCTGACAGAGCCCAGTAGAGCCCGACAGGGCCCGACAGGGCCCGACAGGGCCCAGTAGAGCCCGACAGAGCCCGACAGAGCCCAGTAGAGCCCAGTAGAGCCCGACAGAGCCCGACAGAGCCCGACAGAGCCCGACAGGGCCCGACAGGTCCCGACAGAGCCCGACAGGGCCCGACAGGGCCCGACAGAGCCTGACAGGGCCCAGTAGAGCCCGACAGGTCCCGACAGAGCCCGACAGAGCCCGACAGAGCCCGACAGAGCCCAGTAGAGCCCAGTAGAGCCCGACAGAGCCCGACAGAGCCCGACAGAGCCCGACAGGGCCCGACAGAGCCCGACAGGGCCCGACAGGGCCCGACAGAGCCCGACAGGGCCCGACAGAGCCCGACAGAGCCCGACAGAGCCCGACAGGGCCCGACAGGGCCCGACAGGGCCCGACAGAGCCCGACAGGGCCCGACAGGGCCCGACAGGGCCCGACAGAGCCCAGTAGAGCCCGACAGAGCCCGACAGAGCCCGACAGAGCCCGACAGGGCCCGACAGAGCCCGACAGAGCCCGACAGGGCCCGACAGAGCCCGACAGAGCCCGACAGAGCCCGACAGGGCCCAGTAGAGCCCGACAGAGTCCGACAGAGCCCGAAAGAGGCCGACAGGGCCCGACAAGGCCCGACAGAGCCCGACAGGGCCCGACAGGGCCCGACAGAGCCCGACAGGGCCCGACAGAGCCCAGTAGAGCCCGACAGAGCCCGACAGAGCCCAGTAGAGCCCAGTACAGCCCGACAGAGCCCGACAGAGCCCGACAGAACCTGACAGAGCCCGACAGAGCCCACTAGAGCCCGACAGAGCCCGACAGAGCCCGACAGAGCCCGACAGGGCCCGACAGGGCCCGACAGGGCCCAGTAGAGCCCGACAGAGCCCGACAGAGCCCGACAGAGCCCGACCGGGCCCGACAGGGCCTGACAGGGCCCAGTACAGACCGACAGAGTCCGACAGAGCCCGACAGAGCCCGACAGAGCCCGACAGAGCCCAGTAGAGCCCATTAGAGCCCGACAGAGCCCGACAGAGCCCGACAGAGCCCGACAGGGCCCGACAGGGCCCAGTAGAGCCCGACAGAGCCCGACAGGGCCCGACAGGGCCCGACAGAGCCCAGTAGAGCCCAACAGAGCCCGACAGAGCCCGACAGAGCCCAGTAGAGCCCGACAGAGCCCGACAGAGCCCGACAGGGCCCGACAGAGCCCGACAGAGCCCAGTAGAGCCCGACAGAGCCCGACAGAGCCCGACAGAGCCCGACAGGGCCCGACAGGGCCCGACAGGGCCCATTAGAGCCCGACAGAGCCCGACAGAGCCCGACAGAGCCTGACAGAGCCCGACAGGGCCCGACAGGGCCCGACAGGGCCCATTAGAGCCCGACAGGGCCCAGTAGAGCCCGACAGAGCCCGACAGAGCCCGACAGAGCCCGACAGGGCCCGACAGGGCCCAGTAGAGCCCGACAGAGCCCGACAGAGCCCGACAGAGCCCGACAGGGCCCGACAGAGCCCGACAGAGCCCGACAGGGCCCGACAGGTCCCGACAGAGCCCGACAGGGCCCGACAGGGCCCGACAGGACCCAGTAGAGTCCGACAGAGCCCGACAGAGCCCGACAGGGCCCGACAGGGCCCGACAGAGCCCGACAGAGCCCGACAGGGCCCGACACGGCCCGACAGAGCTCAGTAGAGCCCGACAGAGCCCGACAGAGCCCGAGAGAGCCCGACAGAGCCCGAAAGGGCCCGACAGGGCCCAGTAGAGCCCGACAGAGCCCGACAGAGCCCGACAGAGCCCGACAGGGCCCGACAGAGCCCGACAGAGCCCGACAGTGCCCGACAGGGCCCAGAAGAGCCCGACAGAGCCCGACAGAGCCCGACAGAACCTGTCAGAGCCCGACAGAGCCCGACAGAGCCCGACAGAGCCCAGTAGAGCCCAGTAGAGCCCGACAGAGCCCGACAGGGCCCGACAGGGCCCGACAGGGCCCAGTAGAGCCCGACAGAGCCCGACAGGGCCCGACAGGGCCCGACAGGGCCCAGTAGAGCCCGACAGAGCCCGACAGAGCCCGACAGGGCCCGACAGGGCTCGACAGAGCCCAGTAGAGCCCGACAGAGCCCGACAGAGCCCGACAGAGCCCGACAGGGCCCGACAGGGCCCGACAGGGCCCAGTAGAGCCCGACAGAGCCCGACAGAGCCCGACAGAGCCTGACAGAGCCCGACAGAGCCCGACAGGGCCCGACAGGGGCCGACAGGGCCCAGTAGAGCCCGACAGAGCCCGAAAGAGCCCGACAGAGCCCGACAGAGCCCGACAGGGCCCGACAGGGCCCAGTAGAGCCCGACAGAGCCCGACAGAGCCCGACAGAGCCCAGTAGAGCCCAGTAGAGCCCGACAGAGCCCGACAGAGCCCTACAGAGCCCGACAGAGCCCAGTAGAGCCCGACAGGGCCCGACAGGGCCCGACAGATCCCGACAGAGCCCAGTAGAGCCCAGTAGAGCCCGACAGAGCCCGACAGAGCCCGACAGGGCCCGACAGAGCCCGACAGAGCCCGACAGAGCCCAGTAGAGCCCAGTAGAGCCCGACAGAGCCCGACAGAGCCCGACAGGGCCCGACAGAGCCCGATAGAGCCCGACAGGGCCCGACAGAGCCCGACAGAGCCCGACAGAGCCCGACAGGGCCCGACAGAGCCCGACAGGGCCCGAAAGGGCCCGACAGAGCCCGACAGGGCCCGACAGAGCCCGACAGAGCCCGACAGGGCCCGACAGGGCCCGACAGAGCCCGACAGAGCCCGACAGGGCCCAGTAGAGCCCGACAGAGCCCGACAGAGCCCGACAGAGCCCGACAGAGCCCGACAAGGCCCGACAGAGCCCGAAAGGGCCCGACAGGGCCCGACAGGGAACAGTAGAGCCCAGAAGAGCCCGACAGGGCCCGACAGGGCCCGACAGAGCCCGACAGAGCCCGACAGAGCCCGACAGGGCCCAGTAGAGCCCAGTAGAGCCCGACAGAGCCCAGTAGAGCCCGACAGATCCCGACAGAGCCCGACAGAGCCCGACAGGGCCCGACAGAGCCCGACAGAGCCCGACAGGGCCCAGTAGAGCCCGGGAGAGCCCGACAGAGCCCGACAGAGCCCAGTAGAGCCCGACAGAGCCCGACAGAGCCCGACAGAGCCCGACAGGGCCCGACAGGGCCCGACAGAGCCCGACAGGGCCCAACAGAGCCCGACAGAGCCCGACAGGGCCCAGTATAGCCCGACAGAGCCCGACAGAGCCCGACAGGGCCCGACAGGGCCCGACAGGGCCCGACAGAGCCCAGTAGAGCCCGACAGAGCCCGACAGAGCCCGACAGAGCCCGACAGAACCCGACAGAGCCCGACAGAGCCCAGTAGAGCCCGACAGAGCCCGACAGAGCCTGACAGAGCCCGACAGAGCCCGACAGGGCCCAGTAGAGCCCGACAGAGCCCGACAGAGCCCGACAGAGCCCGACAGGGCCCGTCAGGGCCCGACAGAGCCCGACAGAGCCCAGTAGAGCCCGACAGAGCCCGACAGAGCCCGACAGAGCCCGACAGAACCCGACAGAGCCCGACAGAGCCCAGTAGAGCCCGACAGAGCCCAACAGAGCCCGACAGAGCCCGACAGAGCCCGACAGGGCCCGACAGGGCCCGACAGGGCCCAGTAGAGCCCGACAGAGCCCAGTAGAGCCCGACAGAGCCCGACAGAGCCCGACAGAGCCCGACAGAGCCCAGTAGAGCCCGACAGAGCCCGACAGAGCCCGACAGAGCCCGACAGGGCCCGACAGGGCCTGACAGAGCCCGACAGGGCCCGACAGAGCCCGACCGGGCCCGACAAGGCCCGACAGGGCCCAGTAGAGCCCGACAGAGCCCGACAGAGCCCGACAGAGCCCGACAGAACCCGACAGAGCCCGACAGAGCCCGACAGGGCCCGACAGGGCCCGACAGAGCCCGACAGACCCCAGTAGAGCCCAGTAGAGCCCGACAGAGCCCGACAGAGCCTGACAGAGCCCGACAGGGCCCGACAGGGGCCGACAGGGCCCAGTAGAGCCCGACAGAGCCCGAAAGAGCCCGACAGAGCCCGACAGAGCCCGACAGGGCCCGACAGGGCCCAGTAGAGACCGACAGAGCCCGACAGAGCCCGACAGAGCCCGACAGAGCCCAGTAGAGCCCAGTAGAGCCCGACAGAGCCCGACAGAGCCCTACAGAGCCCGACAGAGCCCAGTAGAGCCCGACAGGGCCCGACAGGGCCCGACAGATCCCGACAGAGCCCAGTAGAGCCCAGTAGAGCCCGACAGAGCCCGACAGAGCCCGACAGGGCCCGACAGGGCCCGACAGAGCCCGACAGAGCCCAGTAGAGCCCAGTAGAGCCCGACAGAGCCCGACAGAGCCCGACAGGGCCCGACAGAGC
This sequence comes from Caloenas nicobarica, assembly GCF_036013445.1. Lineage (NCBI taxonomy): Eukaryota > Metazoa > Chordata > Aves > Columbiformes > Columbidae > Caloenas > Caloenas nicobarica. Next base: position 219,340 of record NW_027016974.1, read on the forward strand.
CCGATAGAGCCCGACAGGGCCCGACAGAGCCCGACAGAGCCCGACAGGGCCCGACAGAGCCCGACAGGGCCCGACAGGGCCCGACAGAGCCCGACAGAGCGCGACAGGGCCCAGTAGAGCCCGACAGAGCCCGACAGAGCCCGACAGAGCCCGACAGGGCCCGACAGAGCCCGAAAGGGCCCGACAGGGCCCGACAGGGAACAGTAGAGCCCAGAAGAGCCCGACAGGGCCCGACAGGGCCCGACAGAGCCCGACAGAGCCCGACAGAGCCCGACAGGGCCCAGTAGAGCCCAGTAGAGCCCGACAGAGCCCAGTAGAGCCCGACAGATCCCGACAGAGCCCGACAGAGCCCGACAGGGCCCGACAGAGCCCGACAGAGCCCGACAGGGCCCGACAGGGCCCGACAGAGCCCGACAGAACCCGACAGAGCCCGACAGAGCCCGACAGGTCCCGACAGAGCCCGACAGGGCCCGACAGGGCCCGACAGAGCCCGACAGAGCCCGACAGAACCCGACAGAGCCCGACAGAGCCCAGTAGAGCCCGACAGAGCCCGACAGAGCCCGACAGAGCCCGACAGAGCCCGACAGGGCCCGACAGAGCCCGACAGAGCCCGACAGGGCCCAGTAGAGCCCGACAGAGCACGACAGAGCCCGACAGAGCCCGACAGAGCCCGACAGGGCCCGACAGAGCCCGACAGAGCCCGACAGGGCCCAGTAGAGCCCGACAGAGCCCGACAGAGCCCGACAGAGCCCGACAGAGCCCGACAGAGCGCGACAGAGCCCAGTAGAGCCCGACAGAGCCCGACAGAGCCCGACAGAGCCCGACAGGGCCCGACAGGGCCCGACAGGCCCCGACAGAGCCCAGTAGAGCCCGACAGAGCCCGACAGAGCCCGACAGAGCCCGACAGGGCCTGACAGGGCCCGACAGGGCCCGACAGAGCCCAGTAGAGCCCAGTAGAGCCCGACAGAGCCCGACAGAGCCCGACAGGGCCCGACAGAGCCCGACAGAGCCCGACAGAGCCCAGTAGAGCCCAGTAGAGCCCGACAGAGCCCGACAGAGCCCGACAGAGCCCAGTAGAGCCAAGTAGAGCCCGACAGAGCCCGACAGAGCCCGACAGAGCCCGACAGGGCCCGAAAGGGCCCGACAGAGCCCAGTTTAGCCCAGTAGAGCCCGACAGAGACCGACAGAGCCCGACAGAGCCCAGTAGAGCCCGACAGAGCCCGACAGGGCCCGACAGAGCCCAGTAGAGCCCGACAGAGCCCGACAGGGCCCGACAGAGCCCAGTAGAGGCCGACAGAGCCCGACAGGGCCCGACAGAGCCCGACAGAGCCCGACAGAGCCCGACAGGGCCCGACAGGGCCCGACAGGGCCCCACAGAGCCCGACAGAGCCCGACAGAGCCCGACAGGGCCCAGTATAGCCCGACAGAGCCCGACAGAGCCCGACAGAGCCCGACAGGGCCCGACAGGGCCCGACAGGGCCCGACAGAGCCCAGTAGAGCCCGACAGAGCCCGACAGAGCCCGACAGAGACCGACAGAACCCGACAGAGCCCGATAGAGCCCAGTAGAGCCCGACAGAGCCCGACAGAGCCCGACAGAGCCCGACAGAGTCCGACAGGGCCCAGTAGAGCCCGACAGAGCCCGACAGAGCCCGACAGAGCCCGACAGGGCCCGTCAGGGCCCGACAGAGCCCGACAGAGCCCAGTAGAGCCCGACAGAGCCCGACAGAGCCCGACAGAGCCCGACAGAACCCGACAGAGCCCGACAGAGCCCAGTAGAGCCCGACAGAGCCCAACAGAGCCCGACAGAGCCCGACAGAGCCCGACAGAGCCCGACAGGGCCCGACAGGGCCCAGTAGAGCCCGACAGAGCCCAGTAGAGCCCGACAGAGCCCGACAGAGCCCGACAGAGCCCAGTAGAGCCCGACAGAGCCCGACAGAGCCCGACAGAGCCCGACAGGGCCCGACAGGGCCTGACAGAGCCCGACAGGGCCCGACAGAGCCCGACCGGGCCCGACAAGGCCCGACAGGGCCCAGTAGAGCCCGACAGAGCCCGACAGAGCCCGACAGAGCCCGACAGAACCCGACAGAGCCCGACAGAGCCCGACAGGGCCCGACAGGGCCCGACAGAGCCCGACAGACCCCAGTAGAGCCCAGTAGAGCCCGACAGAGCCCGACAGAGCCTGACAGAGCCCGACAGAGCCCGACAGGGCCCGACAGGGGCCGACAGGGCCCAGTAGAGCCCGACAGAGCCCGAAAGAGCCCGACAGAGCCCGACAGAGCCCGACAGAGCCCGACAGGGCCCAGTAGAGACCGACAGAGCCCGACAGAGCCCGACAGAGCCCGACAGAGCCCAGTAGAGCCCAGTAGAGCCCGACAGAGCCCGACAGAGCCCTACAGAGCCCGACAGAGCCCAGTAGAGCCCGACAGGGCCCGACAGGGCCCGACAGATCCCGACAGAGCCCAGTAGAGCCCAGTAGAGCCCGACAGAGCCCGACAGAGCCCGACAGGGCCCGACAGAGCCCGACAGAGCCCGACAGAGCCCAGTAGAGCCCAGTAGAGCCCGACAGAGCCCGACAGAGCCCGACAGGGCCCGACAGAGCCCGATAGAGCCCGACAGGGCCCGACAGAGCCCGACAGAGCCCGACAGGGCCCGACAGAGCCCGACAGGGCCCGACAGGGCCCGACAGAGCCCGACAGAGCCCGACAGGGCCCAGTAGAGCCCGACAGAGCCCGACAGAGCCCGACAGAGCCCGACAGAGCCCGACAGGGCCCGACAGAGCCCGACAGAGCCCGACAGGGCCCGACAGGGCCCGACAGAGCCCAAAAGGGCCCGACAGGGCCCGACAGGGAACAGTAGAGCCCAGAAGAGCCCGACAGGGCCCGACAGGGCCCGACAGAGCCCGACAGAGCCCGACAGAGCCCGACAGGGCCCAGTAGAGCCCAGTAGAGCCCGACAGAGCCCAGTAGAGCCCGACAGATCCCGACAGAGCCCGACAGAGCCCGACAGGGCCCGACAGGGCCCGACAGAGCCCGACAGGGCCCGACAGGGCCCGACAGAGCCCGACAGAACCCGACAGAGCCCGACAGAGCCCGACAGGGCCCGACAGGGCCCGACAGAGCCCGACAGAACCCGACAGAGCCCGACAGAGCCCAGTAGAGCCCGACAGAGCCCGACAGAGCCCGACAGGGCCCGACAGAGCCCGACAGAGCCCGACAGGGCCCAGTAGAGCCCGACAGAGCACGACAGAGCCCGACAGAGCCCGACAGAGCCCGACAGGGCCCGACAGAGCCCGACAGAGCCCGACAGGGCCCAGTAGAGCCCGACAGAGCCCGACAGAGCCCGACAGAGCCCGACAGAACCCGACAGAGCGCGACAGAGCCCAGTAGAGCCCGACAGAGCCCGACAGAGCCCGACAGAGCCCGACAGGGCCCGACAGGGCCTGACAGGGCCCGACAGGGCCCGACAGAGCCCAGTAGAGCCCAGTAGAGCCCGACAGAGCCCGACAGAGCCCGACAGGGCCCGACAGAGCCCGACAGGGCCTGACAGGGCCCGACAGGGCCCGACAGAGCCCAGTTTAGCCCAGTAGAGCCCGACAGAGCCCGACAGAGCCCGACAGAGCCCGACAGAGCCCGACAGGGCCTGACAGGGCCCGACAGGGCCCGACAGAGCCCAGTAGAGCCCAGTAGAGCCCGACAGAGCCCGACAGAGCCCGACAGGGCCCGACAGAGCCCGACAGAGCCCGACAGAGCCCAGTAGAGCCCAGTAGAGCCCGACAGAGCCCGACAGAGCCCGACAGAGCCCAGTAGAGCCAAGTAGAGCCCGACAGAGCCCGACAGAGCCCGACAGAGCCCGACAGGGCCCGAAAGGGCCCGACAGAGCCCAGTTTAGCCCAGTAGAGCCCGACAGAGCCCGACAGAGCCCGACAGAGCCCAGTAGAGCCCGACAGAGCCCGACAGGGCCCGACAGAGCCCGACAGAGCCCGACAGGGCCCGACAGGGCCCGACAGAGCCCAGTTTAGCCCAGTAGAGCCCGACAGAGCCCGACAGAGCCCGACAGAGCCCGACAGGGCCCGACAGGGCCCGACAGAGCCCGACAGGGCCCGACAGAGCCCGACAGAGCCCGACAGGGCCCAGTATAGCCCGACAGAGCCCGACAGAGCCCGACAGAGCCCGACAGGGCCCGACAGAGCCCAGTAGAGCCCGACAGAGCCCGACAGGGCCCGACAGGGCCCGACAGAGCCCGACAGAGCCCGACAGAGCCCAGTAGAGCCCGACAGAGCCCGACAGAGCCCGACAGAGCCCGACAGAGCCCGACAGGGCCCAGTAGAGCCCGACAGAGCCCGGCAGAGCCCGACAGAGCCCGACAGGGCCCGACAGGGCCCGACAGGGCCCAGTAGAGCCCGACAGAGCCCGACAGAGCCCGACAGAGCCCGACAGAACCCGACAGAGCCCAGTAGAGCCCGACAGAGCCCAACAGAGCCCGACAGAGCCCGACAGAGCCCGACAGGGCCCGACAGGGCCCGACAGGGCCCAGTAGAGCCCGACAGAGCCCAGTAGAGCCCGACAGAGCCCGACAGAGCCCGACAGAGCCCAGTAGAGCCCGACAGAGCCCGACAGAGCCCGACAGAGCCCAGTAGAGCCCGACAGAGCCCGACAGAGCCCGACAGAGCCCGACAGGGCCCGACAGGGCGTGACAGAGCCCGACAGGGCCCGACAGAGCCCGACCGGGCCCGACAAGGCCCGACAGGGCCCAGTAGAGCCCGACAGAGCCCGACAGAGACCGACAGAGCCCGACAGAGCCCGACAGAGCCCGACAGGGCCCGACAGGGCCCGACAGAGCCCGACAGACCCCAGTAGAGCCCAGTAGAGCCCGACAGAGCCCGACAGAGCCCGACAGAGCCTGACAGAGCCCGACAGAGCCCGACAGGGCCCGACAGGGGCCGACAGGGCCCAGTAGAGCCCGACAGAGCCCGAAAGACCCCGACAGAGCCCGACAGAGCCCGACAGGGCCCGACAGGGCCCAGTAGAGACCGACAGAGCCCGACAGAGCCCGACAGAGCCCGACAGAGCCCAGTAGAGCCCAGTAGAGCCCGACAGAGCCCGACAGAGCCCTACAGAGCCCGACAGAGCCCAGTAGAGCCCGACAGGGCCCGACAGGGCCCGACAGATCCCGACAGAGCCCAGTAGAGCCCAGTAGAGCCCGACAGAGCCCGACAGAGCCCGACAGGGCCCGACAGAGCCCGACAGAGCCCGACAGAGCCCAGTAGAGCCCAGTAGAGCCCGACAGAGCCCGACAGAGCCCGACAGGGCCCGACAGAGCCCGATAGAGCCCGACAGGGCCCGACAGAGCCCGACAGAGCCCGACAGAGCCCGACAGGGCCCGACAGAGCCCGACAGGGCCCGACAGGGCCCGACAGAGCCCGACAGGGCCCGACAGAGCCCGACAGAGCCCGACAGAGCCCGACAGGGCCCAGTAGAGCCCGACAGAGCCCGACAGAGCCCGACAGAGCCCGACAGGGCCCGACAGAGCCCGAAAGGGCCCGACAGGGCCCGACAGGGAACAGTAGAGCCCAGAAGAGCCCGACAGGGCCCGACAGGGCCCGACAGAGCCCGACAGAGCCCGACAGAGCCCGACAGGGCCCGACAGAGCCCGAAAGAGCCCGACAGGGCCCGACAGGGAACAGTAGAGCCCAGTAGAGCCCGACAGAGCCCAGTAGAGCCCGACAGATCCCGACAGAGCCCGACAGAGCCCGACAGGGCCCGACAGAGCCCGAAAGAGCCCGACAGGGCCCGACAGGGCCCGACAGAGCCCGACAGAACCCGACAGAGCCCGACAGAGCCCGACAGGGCCCGACAGGGCCCGACAGAGCCCGACAGAGCCCGACAGAACCCGACAGAGCCCGACAGAGTCCAGTAGAGCCCGACAGAGCCCGACAGAGCCCGACAGAGCCCGACAGGGCCCGACAGAGCCCGACAGAGCCCGACAGGGCCCAGTAGAGCCCGACAGAGCCCGACAGAGCCCGACAGAGCCCGACAGAGCCCGACAGGGCCCGACAGAGCCCGACAGAGCCCGACAGGGCCCAGTAGAGCCCGACAGAGCCCGACAGAGCCCGACAGAGCCCGACAGAACCCGACAGAGCGCGACAGAGCCCAGTAGAGCCCGACAGAGCCCGACAGAGCCCGACAGAGCCCGACAGGGCCCGACAGGGCCCGACAGGGCCCAGTAGAGCCCGACAGAGCCCGACAGAGCCCGACAGAGCCTGACAGAGCCCGACAGAGCCCGACAGGGCCCGACAGGGGCCGACAGGGCCCAGTAGAGCCCGACAGAGCCCGAAAGAGCCCGACAGAGCCCGACAGAGCCCGACAGGGCCCGACAGGGCCCAGTAGAGCCCGACAGAGCCCGACAGAGCTCGACAGAGCCCAGTAGAGCCCAGTAGAGCCCGACAGAGCCCGACAGAGCCCTACAGAGCCCGACAGAGTCCAGTAGAGCCCGACAGGGCCCGACAGGGCCCGACAGATCCCGACAGAGCCCAGTAGAGCCCAGTAGAGCCCGACAGAGCCCGACAGAGCCCGACAGGGCCCGACAGAGCCCGACAGAGCCCGACAGAGCCCAGTAGAGCCCAGTAGAGCCCGACAGAGCCCGACAGAGCCCGACAGGGCCCGACAGAGCCCGATAGAGCCCGACAGGGCCCGACAGAGCCCGACAGAGCCCGACAGAGCCCGACAGGGCCCGACAGAGCCCGACAGGGCCCGAAAGGGCCCGACAGAGCCCGACAGGGCCCGACAGAGCCCGACAGAGCCCGACAGGGCCCGACAGGGCCCGACAGAGCCCGACAGAGCCCGACAGGGCCCAGTAGAGCCCGACAGAGCCCGACAGAGCCCGACAGAGCCCGACAGAGCCCGACAAGGCCCGACAGAGCCCGAAAGGGCCCGACAGGGCCCGACAGGGAACAGTAGAGCCCAGTAGAGCCCGACAGAGCCCGACAGAGCCCGACAGAGCCCGACAGAGCCCAGTAGAGCCCAGTAGAGCCCGACAGAGCCCGACAGAGCCCGACAGAGCCCGACAGAGCCCAGTAGAGCCAAGTAGAGCCCGACAGAGCCCGACAGAGCCCGACAGAGCCCGACAGAGCCCGACAGGGCCCGACAGAGCCCAGTTTAGCCCAGTAGAGCCCGACAGAGCCCGACAGAGCCCGACAGAGCCCAGTAGAGCCCGACAGAGCCCGACAGAGCCCGACAGGGCCCGACAGGGCCCGACAGGGCCCGACAGAGCCCAGTTTAGCCCAGTAGAGCCCGACAGAACCCGACAGATCCCGACAGAGCCCGACAGGGCCCAGTAGAGCCCGACAGAGCCCGACAGAGCCCGACAGAGCCCTACAGATCCCGACAGAGCCCAGTAGAGCCCAGTAGAGCCCGACAGAGCCCGACAGAGCCCGACAGGGCCCGACAGAGCCCGACAGAGCCCGACAGAGCCCAGTAGAGCCCAGTAGAGCCCGACAGAGCCCGACAGGGCCCGACAGGGCCCGACAGAGCCCGATAGAGCCCGACAGGGCCCGACAGAGCCCGACAGAGCCCGACAGAGCCCGACAGGGCCCGACAGAGCCCGACAGGGCCCGACAGGGCCCGACAGAGCCCTACAGGGCCCGACAGAGCCCGACAGAGCCCGACAGGGCCCGACAGGGCCCGACAGAGCCCGACAGAGCCCGACAGGGCCCAGTAGAGCCCGACAGAGCCCGACAGAGCCCGACAGAGCCCGACAGGGCCCGACAGGGCCCGAAAGGGCCCGACAGGGCCCGACAGGGAACAGTAGAGCCCAGAAGAGCCCGACAGGGCCCGACAGGGCCCGACAGAGCCCGACAGAGCCCGACAGAGCCCGACAGGGCCCAGTAGAGCCCAGTAGAGCCCGACAGAGCCCAGTAGAGCCCGACAGATCCCGACAGAGCCCGACAGAGCCCGACAGGGCCCGACAGAGCCCGACAGAGCCCGACAGGGCCCGACAGGGCCCGACAGAGCCCGACAGAACCCGACAGAGCCCGACAGAGCCCGACAGGGCCCGACAGGGCCCGACAGAGCCCGACAGAGCCCGACAGAACCCGACAGAGCCCGACAGAGCCCAGTAGAGCCCGACAGAGCCCGACAGAGCCCGACAGAGCCCGACAGGGCCCGACAGAGCCCGACAGAGCCCGACAGGGCCCAGTAGAGCCCGACAGAGTCCGACAGAGCCCGACAGAGCCCGACAGAGCCCGACAGGGCCCGACAGAGCCCGACAGAGCCCGACAGGGCCCAGTAGAGCCCGACAGAGCCCGACAGAGCCCGACAGAGCCCGACAGAACCCGACAGAGCGCGACAGAGCCCAGTAGAGCCCGACAGAGCCCGACAGAGCCCGACAGAGCCCGACAGGGCCCGACAGGGCCCGACAGGCCCCGACAGAGCCCAGTAGAGCCCGACAGAGCCCGACAGAGCCAGACAGAGCCCGACAGGGCCTGACAGGGCCCGACAGGGCCCGACAGAGCCCAGTAGAGCCCAGTAGAGCCCGACAGAGCCCGACAGAGCCCGACAGGGCCCGACAGAGCCCGACAGAGCCCGACAGAGCCCAGTAGAGCCCAGTAGAGCCCGACAGAGCCCGACAGAGCCCGACAGAGCCCGACAGAGCCAAGTAGAGCCCGACAGAGCCCGACAGAGCCCGACAGAGCCCGACAGGGCCCGACAGAGCCCAGTTTAGCCCAGTAGAGCCCGACAGAGCCCGACAGAGCCCGACAGAGCCCGACAGAGCCCAGTAGAGCCCGACAGAGCCCGACAGAGCCCGACAGAGCCCGACAGGGCCCGACAGAGCCCAGTTTAGCCCAGTAGAGCCCGACAGAACCCGACAGATCCCGACAGAGCCCGACAGGGCCCAGTAGAGCCCGACAGAGCCCGACAGAGCCCGACAGGGCCCGACAGGGCCCGACAGGGCCCGACAGAGCCCAGTAGAGCCCGACAGAGCCCGACAGAGCCCGACAGAGCCCGACAGGGTCCGACAGGGCCCGACAGACCCCGACAGAGCCCGACAGGGCCCAGTAGAGCCCGACAGAGCCCGACAGAGCCCGACAGAGCCCGACAGGGCCCAGTAGAGCCCGACAGAGCCCGAAAGAGCCCGACAGAGCCCGACAGAGCCCGACAGGGCCCGACAGCCCCAGTAGAGCCCGACAGAGCCCGACAGAGCCCGACAGAGCCCTACAGAGCCCGACAGAGCCCAGTAGAGCCCGACAGGGCCCGACACGGCCCGACAGAGCCCGACAGAGCCCGACAGAGCCCGACACGGCCCGACAGAGCCCGACAGGGCCCGACAGGGCCCGACAGAGCCCGACAGAGCCCGACAGGGCCCGACAGAGCCCGACAGGGCCCGACAGGGCCCGACAGGGCCCGACAGAGCCCGACATAGCCCGACAGGGCCCAGTAGAGCCCGACAGAGCCCGACAGGGCCCGACAGAGCCCGACAGAGCCCGACAGGGCGCGACAGGGCCCGACAGAGCCCGACAGAGCCCGACAGGGCCCAGTAGAGCCCGACAGAGCCCGACAGAGCCCGACAGAGCCCGACAGAGCCCGACAGGGCCCGAAAGAGCCCGAAAGGGCCCGACAGGGCCCGACAGGGAACAGTAGAGCCCAGAAGAGCCCGACAGGGCCCGACAGGGCCCGACAGAGCCCGACAGAGCCCGACAGAGCCCGACAGGGCCCAGTAGAGCCCAGTAGAGCCCGACAGAGCCCAGTAGAGCCCGACAGAGCCCGACAGAGCCCGACAGAGCCCGACAGGGCCCGACAGAGCCCGACAGAGCCCGACAGGGCCCGACAGAGCCCGACAGAACCCGACAGAGCCCGACAGGGCCCGACAGGGCCCGACAGAGCCCGACAGAGCCCGACAGAACCCGACAGAGCCCGACAGAGCCCAGTAGAGCCCGACAGAGCCCGACAGAGCCCGACAGGGCCCGACAGAGCCCGACAGAGCCCGACAGAGCCCAGTAGAGCCCAGTAGAGCCCGACAGAGCCCGACAGAGCCCGACAGGGCCCGACAGAGCCCGATAGAGCCCGACAGGGCCCGACAGAGCCCGACAGAGCCCGACAGGGCCCGACAGAGCCCGACAGGGCCCGACAGGGCCCGACAGAGCCCGACAGAGCCCGACAGGGCCCAGTAGAGCCCGACAGAGCCCGACAGAGCCCGACAGAGCCCGACAGAGCCCGACAGAGCCCGACAGGGCCCGACAGAGCCCGACAGAGCCCGACAGGGCCCGACAGGGCCCGACAGAGCCCGAAAGGGCCCGACAGGGCCCGACAGGGAACAGTAGAGCCCGGAAGAGCCCGACAGGGCCCGACAGGGCCCGACAGAGCCCGACAGAGCCCGACAGAGCCCGACAGGGCCCAGTAGAGCCCAGTAGAGCCCGACAGAGCCCAGTAGAGCCCGACAGATCCCGACAGAGCCCGACAGAGCCCGACAGGGCCCGACAGGGCCCGACAGAGCCCGACAGGGCCCGACAGGGCCCGACAGAGCCCGACAGAACCCGACAGAGCCCGACAGAGCCCGACAGGGCCCGACAGGGCCCGACAGAGCCCGACAGAGCCCGACAGAACCCGACAGAGCCCGACAGAGCCCAGTAGAGCCCGACAGAGCCCGACAGAGCCCGACAGGGCCCGACAGAGCCCGACAGAGCCCGACAGGGCCCAGTAGAGCCCGACAGAGCACGACAGAGCCCGACAGAGCCCGACAGAGCCCGACAGGGCCCGACAGAGCCCGACAGAGCCCGACAGGGCCCAGTAGAGCCCGACAGAGCCCGACAGAGCCCGACAGAGCCCGACAGAACCCGACAGAGCGCGACAGAGCCCAGTAGAGCCCGACAGAGCCCGACAGAGCCCGACAGAGCCCGACAGGGCCCGACAGGGCCCGACAGGCCCCGACAGAGCCCAGTAGAGCCCGACAGAGCCCGACAGAGCCCGACAGGGCCTGACAGGGCCCGACAGGGCCCGACAGAGCCCAGTAGAGCCCAGTAGAGCCCGACAGAGCCCGACAGAGCCCGACAGGGCCCGACAGAGCCCGACAGAGCCCGACAGAGCCCAGTAGAGCCCAGTAGAGCCCGACAGAGCCCGACAGAGCCCGACAGAGCCCAGTAGAGCCAAGTAGAGCCCGACAGAGCCCGACAGAGCCCGACAGAGCCCGACAGGGCCCGAAAGGGCCCGACAGAGCCCAGTTTAGCCCAGTAGAGCCCGACAGAGCCCGACAGAGCCCGACAGAGCCCAGTAGAGCCCGACAGAGCCCGACAGGGCCCGACAGAGCCCGACAGAGCCCGACAGGGCCCGACAGGGCCCGACAGAGCCCAGTTTAGCCCAGTAGAGCCCGACAGAGCCCGACAGAGCCCGACAGAGCCCGACAGAGCCCGACAGGGCCCGACAGGGCCCGACAGAGCCCGACAGGGCCCGACAGAGCCCGACAGAGCCCGACAGGGCCCAGTATAGCCCGACAGAGCCCGACAGAGCCCGACAGAGCCCGACAGGGCCCGACAGGGCCCGACAGGGCCCGACAGAGCCCAGTAGAGCCCGACAGAGCCCGACAGGGCCCGACAGGGCCCGACAGAGCCCGACAGAGCCCGACAGAGCCCAGTAGAGCCCGACAGAGCCCGACAGAGCCCGACAGAGCCCGACAGAGCCCGACAGGGCCCAGTAGAGCCCGACAGAGCCCGACAGAGCCCGACAGAGCCCGACAGGGCCCGACAGGGCCCGACAGGGCCCAGTAGAGCCCGACAGAGCCCGACAGAGCCCGACAGAGCCCGACAGAACCCGACAGAGCCCAGTAGAGCCCGACAGAGCCCAACAGAGCCCGACAGAGCCCGACAGAGCCCGACAGGGCCCGACAGGGCCCGACAGGGCCCAGTAGAGCCCGACAGAGCCCAGTAGAGCCCGACAGAGCCCGACAGAGCCCGACAGAGCCCAGTAGAGCCCGACAGAGCCCGACAGAGCCCGACAGAGCCCGACAGGGCCCGACAGGGCGTGACAGAGCCCGACAGGGCCCGACAGAGCCCGACCGGGCCCGACAAGGCCCGACAGGGCCCAGTAGAGCCCGACAGAGCCCGACAGAGACCGACAGAGCCCGACAGAGCCCGACAGAGCCCGACAGGGCCCGACAGGGCCCGACAGAGCCCGACAGACCCCAGTAGAGCCCAGTAGAGCCCGACAGAGCCCGACAGAGCCCGACAGAGCCTGACAGAGCCCGACAGAGCCCGACAGGGCCCGACAGGGGCCGACAGGGCCCAGTAGAGCCCGACAGAGCCCGAAAGAGCCCGACAGAGCCCGACAGAGCCCGACAGGGCCCGACAGGGCCCAGTAGAGACCGACAGAGCCCGACAGAGCCCGACAGAGCCCGACAGAGCCCAGTAGAGCCCAGTAGAGCCCGACAGAGCCCGACAGAGCCCTACAGAGCCCGACAGAGCCCAGTAGAGCCCGACAGGGCCCGACAGGGCCCGACAGATCCCGACAGAGCCCAGTAGAGCCCAGTAGAGCCCGACAGAGCCCGACAGAGCCCGACAGGGCCCGACAGAGCCCGACAGAGCCCGACAGAGCCCAGTAGAGCCCAGTAGAGCCCGACAGAGCCCGACAGAGCCCGACAGGGCCCGACAGAGCCCGATAGAGCCCGACAGGGCCCGACAGAGCCCGACAGAGCCCGACAGAGCCCGACAGGGCCCGACAGAGCCCGACAGGGCCCGACAGGGCCCGACAGAGCCCGACAGGGCCCGACAGAGCCCGACAGAGCCCGACAGAGCCCGACAGGGCCCAGTAGAGCCCGACAGAGCCCGACAGAGCCCGACAGAGCCCGACAGGGCCCGACAGAGCCCGAAAGGGCCCGACAGGGCCCGACAGGGAACAGTAGAGCCCAGAAGAGCCCGACAGGGCCCGACAGGGCCCGACAGAGCCCGACAGAGCCCGACAGAGCCCGACAGGGCCCAGTAGAGCCCAGTAGAGCCCGACAGAGCCCAGTAGAGCCCGACAGATCCCGACAGAGCCCGACAGAGCCCGACAGGGCCCGACAGAGCCCGACAGAGCCCGACAGGGCCCGACAGGGCCCGACAGAGCCCGACAGAACCCGACAGAGCCCGACAGAGCCCGACAGGGCCCGACAGGGCCCGACAGAGCCCGACAGAGCCCGACAGAACCCGACAGAGCCCGACAGAGTCCAGTAGAGCCCGACAGAGCCCGACAGAGCCCGACAGAGCCCGACAGGGCCCGACAGAGCCCGACAGAGCCCGACAGGGCCCAGTAGAGCCCGACAGAGCCCGACAGAGCCCGACAGAGCCCGACAGAGCCCGACAGGGCCCGACAGAGCCCGACAGAGCCCGACAGGGCCCAGTAGAGCCCGACAGAGCCCGACAGAGCCCGACAGAGCCCGACAGAACCCGACAGAGCGCGACAGAGCCCAGTAGAGCCCGACAGAGCCCGACAGAGCCCGACAGAGCCCGACAGGGCCCGACAGGGCCCGACAGGCCCCAACAGAGCCCAGTAGAGCCCGACAGAGCCCGACAGAGCCCGACAGAGCCCGACAGGGCCTGACAGGGCCCGACAGGGCCCGACAGAGCCCAGTAGAGCCCAGTAGAGCCCGACAGAGCCCGACAGAGCCCGACAGGGCCCGACAGAGCCCGACAGAGCCCGACAGAGCCCAGTAGAGCCCAGTAGAGCCCGACAGAGCCCGACAGAGCCCGACAGAGCCCGACAGAGCCCAGTAGAGCCAAGTAGAGCCCGACAGAGCCCGACAGAGCCCGACAGAGCCCGACAGAGCCCGACAGGGCCCGACAGAGCCCAGTTTAGCCCAGTAGAGCCCGACAGAGCCCGACAGAGCCCGACAGAGCCCAGTAGAGCCCGACAGAGCCCGACAGAGCCCGACAGGGCCCGACAGGGCCCGACAGGGCCCGACAGAGCCCAGTTTAGCCCAGTAGAGCCCGACAGAACCCGACAGATCCCGACAGAGCCCGACAGGGCCCAGTAGAGCCCGACAGAGCCCGACAGAGCCCGACAGAGCCCTACAGATCCCGACAGAGCCCAGTTTAGCCCAGTAGAGCCCGACAGAACCCGACAGATCCCGACAGAGCCCGACAGGGCCCAGTAGAGCCCGACAGAGCCCGACAGAGCCCGACAGAGCCCGACAGAGCCCGACAGGGCCCGACAGAGCCCGAAAGGGCCCGACAGGGCCCGACAGGGAACAGTAGAGCCCAGAAGAGCCCGACAGGGCCCGACAGGGCCCGACAGAGCCCGACAGAGCCCGACAGAGCCCGACAGGGCCCAGTAGAGCCCAGTAGAGCCCGACAGAGCCCAGTAGAGCCCGACAGATCCCGACAGAGCCCGACAGAGCCCGACAGGGCCCGACAGAGCCCGACAGAGCCCGACAGGGCCCGACAGGGCCCGACAGAGCCCGACAGAACCCGACAGAGCCCGACAGAGCCCGACAGGGCCCGACAGGGCCCGACAGAGCCCGACAGAGCCCGACAGAACCCGACAGAGCCCGACAGAGTCCAGTAGAGCCCGACAGAGCCCGACAGAGCCCGACAGAGCCCGACAGGGCCCGACAGAGCCCGACAGAGCCCGACAGGGCCCAGTAGAGCCCGACAGAGCCCGACAGAGCCCGACAGAGCCCGACAGAGCCCGACAGGGCCCGACAGAGCCCGACAGAGCCCGACAGGGCCCAGTAGAGCCCGACAGAGCCCGACAGAGCCCGACAGAGCCCGACAGAACCCGACAGAGCGCGACAGAGCCCAGTAGAGCCCGACAGAGCCCGACAGAGCCCGACAGAGCCCGACAGGGCCCGACAGGGCCCGACAGGCCCCAACAGAGCCCAGTAGAGCCCGACAGAGCCCGACAGAGCCCGACAGAGCCCGACAGGGCCTGACAGGGCCCGACAGGGCCCGACAGAGCCCAGTAGAGCCCAGTAGAGCCCGACAGAGCCCGACAGAGCCCGACAGGGCCCGACAGAGCCCGACAGAGCCCGACAGAGCCCAGTAGAGCCCAGTAGAGCCCGACAGAGCCCGACAGAGCCCGACAGAGCCCGACAGAGCCCAGTAGAGCCAAGTAGAGCCCGACAGAGCCCGACAGAGCCCGACAGAGCCCGACAGGGCCCGACAGAGCCCAGTTTAGCCCAGTAGAGCCCGACAGAGCCCGACAGAGCCCGACAGAGCCCAGTAGAGCCCGACAGAGCCCGACAGAGCCCGACAGGGCCCGACAGGGCCCGACAGGGCCCGACAGAGCCCAGTTTAGCCCAGTAGAGCCCGACAGAACCCGACAGATCCCGACAGAGCCCGACAGGGCCCAGTAGAGCCCGACAGAGCCCGACAGAGCCCGACAGAGCCCTACAGATCCCGACAGAGCCCAGTAGAGCCCAGTAGAGCCCGACAGAGCCCGACAGAGCCCGACAGGGCCCGACAGAGCCCGACAGAGCCCGACAGAGCCCAGTAGAGCCCAGTAGAGCCCGACAGAGCCCGACAGAGCCCGACAGAGCCCGACAGAGCCAAGTAGAGCCCGACAGAGCCCGACAGAGCCCGACAGAGCCCGACAGGGCCCGACAGAGCCCAGTTTAGCCCAGTAGAGCCCGACAGAGCCCGACAGAGCCCGACAGAGCCCGACAGAGCCCAGTAGAGCCCGACAGAGCCCGACAGAGCCCGACAGGGCCCGACAGGGCCCGACAGAGCCCAGTTTAGCCCAGTAGAGCCCGACAGAACCCGACAGATCCCGACAGAGCCCGACAGGGCCCAGTAGAGCCCGACAGAGCCCGACAGAGCCCGACAGGGCCCGACAGGGCCCGACAGGGCCCGACAGAGCCCAGTAGAGCCCGACAGAGCCCGACAGAGCCCGACAGAGCCCGACAGGGTCCGACAGGGCCCGACAGACCCCGACAGAGCCCGACAGGGCCCAGTAGAGCCCGACAGAGCCCGACAGAGCCCGACAGAGCCCGACAGGGCCCAGTAGAGCCCGACAGAGCCCGAAAGAGCCCGACAGAGCCCGACAGAGCCCGACAGGGCCCGACAGCCCCAGTAGAGCCCGACAGAGCCCGACAGAGCCCGACAGAGCCCTACAGAGCCCGACAGAGCCCAGTAGAGCCCGACAGGGCCCGACACGGCCCGACAGAGCCCGACAGAGCCCGACAGAGCCCGACACGGCCCGACAGAGCCCGACAGGGCCCGACAGGGCCCGACAGAGCCCGACAGAGCCCGACAGGGCCCGACAGAGCCCGACAGGGCCCGACAGAGCCCGACAGAGCCCGACAGGGCCCAGTAGAGCCCGACAGAGCCCGACAGGGCCCGACAGAGCCCGACAGAGCCCGACAGGGCGCGACAGGGCCCGACAGAGCCCGACAGAGCCCGACAGGGCCCAGTAGAGCCCGACAGAGCCCGACAGAGCCCGACAGAGCCCGACAGAGCCCGACAGGGCCCGAAAGAGCCCGAAAGGGCCCGACAGGGCCCGACAGGGAACAGTAGAGCCCAGAAGAGCCCGACAGGGCCCGACAGGGCCCGACAGAGCCCGACAGAGCCCGACAGAGCCCGACAGGGCCCAGTAGAGCCCAGTAGAGCCCGACAGAGCCCAGTAGAGCCCGACAGAGCCCGACAGAGCCCGACAGAGCCCGACAGGGCCCGACAGAGCCCGACAGAGCCCGACAGGGCCCGACAGAGCCCGACAGAACCCGACAGAGCCCGACAGGGCCCGACAGGGCCCGACAGAGCCCGACAGAGCCCGACAGAACCCGACAGAGCCCGACAGAGCCCAGTAGAGCCCGACAGAGCCCGACAGAGCCCGACAGAGCCCGCCAGAGCCCGACAGGGCCCGACAGAGCCCGACAGAGCCCGACAGGGCCCAGTAGAGCCCGACAGAGCCCGACAGAGCCCGACAGAGCCCGATAGGGCCCAGTAGAGCCCGACAGAGCCCGACAGAGCCCGACAGGGCCCGACAGAGCCCAACAGAGCCCGACAGAGCCCGACAGAGCCCGACAGAACCCGACAGAGCCCAGTAGAGCCCGACAGAGCCCGACAGGGCCCGACAGAGCCCGACAGAGCCCGACAGGGCCCGACAGGGCCCGACAGAGCCCGACAGAGCCCGACAGAGCCCAGTAGAGCCCGACAGAGCCCGACAGAGCCCGACAGAGCCCGACAGGGCCCGACAGGGCCCGACAGAGCCCGACAGGGCCCGACAAAGCCCGACAGGGAACAGCAGAGCCCAGTAGAGCCCGACAGAGCCCGACAGAGCCCGACAGAGCCCGACAGGGCCCGACAGAGACCGACAGGGCCCGACAGGGCCCGACAGAGCCCGACAGAGCCCAGTATAGCCCGACAGAGCCCGACAGAGCCCGACAGAGCCCGATAGAGCCCGACAGAGCCCAGTAGAGCCCGACAGAGCCCGACAGAGCCCGACAGAGCCCGACAGGGCCCGACAGAGCCCAGTAGAGCCCGACAGGGCCCGACAGAGCCCGACAGAGCCCAGTAGAGCCCGACAGAGCCCGACAGAGCCCGACAGGGCCCGACAGGGCCCGACAGAGCCCGACAGGGCTCGACAGAACCCGACAGAGCCCAGTAGAGCCCGACAGAGCCCGACAGAGCCCGACAGAGCCCAGTAGAGCCCGACAGAGCCCGACAGAGCCCGACAGAACCTGACAGAGCCCGACAGAGCCCGACAGAGCCCAACAGGGCCCGACAGGGCCCAGTAGAGCCCGACAGAGCCCGACAGAGCCCGACAGGGCCCGACAGGGCCCAGTAGAGCCCGACAGAGCCCGACAGAGCCCAGTAGAGCCCAGTAGAGCCCGACAGAGCCCGACAGAGCCCGACAGAGACCGACAGAACCCGACAGAGCCCGACAGAGCCCAGTAGAGCCCGACAGAGCCCGACAGAGCCCAGTAGAGCCCGACAGAGCCCGACAGAGCCCGACAGAGCCCGACAGGGCCCGACAGGGCCCGACAGGCCCCGACAGAGCCCAGTAGAGCCCGACAGAGACCGACAGAGCCCGACAGAGCCCGAAAGGGCCTGACAGGGCCCGACAGGGCCCGACAGAGCCCAGTAGAGCCCAGTAGAGCCCGACAGAGCCCGACAGAGCACGACAGGGCCCGACAGGGCCCGACAGAGCCCGACAGGGCCCGACAGGGCCCGACAGGGCCCGACAGAGCCCAGTAGAGCCCGACAGAGCCCGACAGAGGCCGACAGAGCCCGACAGGGTCCGACAGGGCCCGACGGACCCCGACAGAGCCCGACAGGGCCCAGTAGAGCCCGACAGAGCCCGACAGAGCCCGACAGAGCCCGACAGGGCCCAGTAGAGCCCGACAGAGCCCGAAAGAGCCCGACAGAGCCCGACAGAGCCCGACAGGGCCCGACAGGGCCCAGTAGAGCCCGACAGAGCCCGACAGAGCCCGACAGAGCCCGACAGAGCCCTACAGAGCCCGACAGAGCCCAGTAGAGCCCGACAGGGCCCGACAGGGCCCGACAGATCCCGACAGAGCCCAGTAGAGATCAGTAGAGCCCGACAGAGCCCGACAGAGCCCGACAGAGCCCAGTAGAGCCCAGTAGAGCCCGACAGAGCCCGACAGAGCCCGACCGGGCCCGACAGAGCCCGACAGGGCCCGACAGGGCCCGACAGAGCCCGACAGAGCCCGACAGGGCCCGACAGGGCCCGACAGGGCCCGACAGAGCCCGACAGAGCCCGACAGGGCCCAGTAGAGCCCAACAGAGCCCGACAGGGCCCGACAGAGCCCGACAGAGCCCGACAGGGCGCGACAGGGTCCGACAAAGCCCGACAGAGCCCGACAGGGCCCAGTAGAGCCCGACAGAGCCCGACAGAGCCCGACAGAGCCCGACAGAGCCCGACAGGGCCCGACAGAGCCCGAAAGGGCCCGACAGGGCCCGACAGGGAACAGTAGAGCCCAGAAGAGCCCGACAGGGCCCGACAGGGCCCGACAGAGCCCGACAGAGCCCGACAGAGCCCGACAGGACCCAGTAGAGCCCAGTAGAGCCCGACAGAGCCCAGTAGAGCCCGACAGAGCCCGACAGAGCCCGACAGAGCCCGACAGGGCCCGACAGAGCCCGACAGAACCCGACAGAGCCCGACAGGGCCCGACAGGGCCCGACAGAGCCCGACAGAGCCCGACAGGGCCCAGTAGAGCCCAACAGAGCCCGACAGGGCCCGACAGAGCCCGACAGAGCCCGACAGGGCGCGACAGGGTCCGACAAAGCCCGACAGAGCCCGACAGGGCCCAGTAGAGCCCGACAGAGCCCGACAGAGCCCGACAGAGCCCGACAGAGCCCGACCGGGCCCGACAGAGCCCGAAAGGGCCCGACAGGGCCCGACAGGGAACAGTAGAGCCCAGAAGAGCCCGACAGGGCCCGACAGGGCCCGACAGAGCCCGACAGAGCCCGACAGAGCCCGACAGGACCCAGTAGAGCCCAGTAGAGCCCGACAGAGCCCAGTAGAGCCCGACAGAGCCCGACAGAGCCCGACAGAGCCCGACAGGGCCCGACAGAGCCCGACAGAACCCGACAGAGCCCGACAGGGCCCGACAGGGCCCGACAGAGCCCGACAGAGCCCGACAGAAACCGACAGAGCCCGACAGAGCCCAGTAGAGCCCGACAGAGCCCGCCAGAGCCCGACAGGGCCCGACAGAGCCCGACAGAGCCCGACAGGGCCCAGTAGAGCCCGACAGAGCCCGACAGGGCCCGACAGGGCCCGACAGAGCCCAACAGAGCCCGACAGAGCCCGACAGAGCCCGACAGAACCCGACAGAACCCGACAGAGCCCAGTAGAGCCCGACAGAGCCCGACAGGGCCCGACAGAGCCCGACAGAGCCCGACAGGGCCCGACAGGGCCCGACAGAGCCCGACAGAGCCCGACAGGGCCCGACAGGGCCCAGTAGAGCCCGACAGAGCCCGACAGAGCCCAGTAGAGCCCAGTAGAGCCCGACAGAGCCCGACAGAGCCCGACAGAGCCCGACAGAACCCGACAGAGCCCGACAGAGCCCAGTAGAGCCCGACAGAGCCCGACAGAGCCCAGTAGAGCCCGACAGAGCCCGACAGAGCCCGACAGAGCCCGACAGGGCCCGACAGGGCCCGACAGTCCCCGACAGAGCCCAGTAGAGCCCGACAGAGCCCGACAGAGCCCGACAGAGCCCGACAGGGCCTGACAGGGCCCCACAGGGCCCGACAGAGCCCAGTAGAGCCCGACAGAGCCCGACAGAGCCCGACAGAGCCCGACAGGGCCCGACAGGGCCCGACAGAGCCCGACAGAGCCCGACAGGGCCCAACAGGGCCCAGTAGAGCCCGACAGAGCCCAACAGAGCCCGACAGAGCCCGACAGAGCGCGACAGGGCCCGACAGGGCCCGACAGAGCCCGACAGAGCCCGACAGGGCCCGACAGGGCCCGACAGGGCCCGACAGAGCCCGACAGAGCCCGACAGGGCCCAGTAGAGCCCAACAGAGCCCGACAGGGCCCGACAGAGCCCGACAGAGCCCGACAGGGCGCGACAGGGTCCGACAAAGCCCGACAGAGCCCGACAGGGCCCAGTAGAGCCCGACAGAGCCCGACAGAGCCCGACAGAGCCCGACAGAGCCCGACAGGGCCCGACAGAGCCCGAAAGGGCCCGACAGGGCCCGACAGGGAACAGTAGAGCCCAGAAGAGCCCGACAGGGCCCGACAGGGCCCGACAGAGCCCGACAGAGCCCGACAGAGCCCGACAGGACCCAGTAGAGCCCAGTAGAGCCCGACAGAGCCCAGTAGAGCCCGACAGAGCCCGACAGAGCCCGACAGAGCCCGACAGGGCCCGACAGAGCCCGACAGAACCCGACAGAGCCCGACAGGGCCCGACAGGGCCCGACAGAGCCCGACAGAGCCCGACAGAAACCGACAGAGCCCGACAGAGCCCAGTAGAGCCCGACAGAGCCCGCCAGAGCCCGACAGGGCCCGACAGAGCCCGACAGAGCCCGACAGGGCCCAGTAGAGCCCGACAGAGCCCGACAGGGCCCGACAGGGCCCGACAGAGCCCAACAGAGCCCGACAGAGCCCGACAGAGTCCGACAGAACCCGACAGAACCCGACAGAGCCCAGTAGAGCCCGACAGAGCCCGACAGGGCCCGACAGAGCCCGACAGAGCCCGACAGGGCCCGACAGGGCCCGACAGAGTCCGACAGAGCCCGACAGAGCCCGACAGGGCCCAGTAGAGCCCGACAGAGCCCGACAGGGCCCGACAGGGCCCAGTAGAGCCCGACAGAGCCCGACAGAGCCCGACAGAGCCCGACAGAGCCCAGTAGAGCCCGACAGAGCCCGACAGAGCCCGACAGAGCCCGACAGGGCCCGACAGGGCCCGACAGAGCCCGACAGGGCCCGACAGGGCCCGACAGGGAACAGCAGAGCTCAGTAGAGCCCGACAGAGCCCGACAGAGCCCGACAGAGCCCGACAGGGCCCGACAGGGCCCGACAGAGCCCGACAGAGCCCAGTAGAGCCCGACAGAGCCCGACAGAGCCCAACAGAGCCCGACAGAACCCGATAGAGCCCGACAGAGCCCAGTAGAGCCCGACAGAGCCCGACAGAGCCCGACAGAGCCCGACAGGGCCCGACAGAGCCCAGTAGAGCCCGACAGGGCCCGACAGAGCCCGACAGAGCCCAGTAGAGCCCGACAGAGCCCGACAGAGCCCGACAGGGCCCGACAGGGCCCGACAGAGCCCGACAGGGCTCGACAGAACCCGACAGAGCCCAGTAGAGCCCGACAGAGCCCGACAGAGCCCGACAGAGCCCGACAGAACCCGACAGAGCCCAGTAGAGCCCGACAGAGCCCGACAGAGCCCGACAGAACCTGACAGAGCCCGACAGAGCCCGACAGAGCCCAAAAGGGCCCGACAGGGCCCAGTAAAGCCCGACAGAGCCCGACAGAGCCCGACAGGGCCCGACAGGGCCCAGTAGAGCCCGACAGAGCCCGACAGAGCCCAGTAGAGCCCAGTAGAGCCCGACAGAGCCCGACAGAGCCCGACAGAGCCCGACAGAACCCGACAGAGCCCGACAGAGCCCAGTAGAGCCCGACAGAGCCCGACAGAGCCCAGTAGAGCCCGACAGAGCCCGACAGAGCCCGACAGAGCCCGACAGGGCCCGACAGGGCCCGACAGTCCCCGACAGAGCCCAGTAGAGCCCGACAGAGCCCGACAGAGCCCGACAGAGCCCGACAGGGCCTGACAGGGCCCGACAGGGCCCGACAGAGCCCAGTAGAGCCCGACAGAGCCCGACAGAGCCCGACAGAGCCCGACAGGGCCCGACAGGGCCCGACAGAGCCCGACAGGGCCCAACAGGGCCCAGTAGAGCCCGACAGAGCCCAACAGAGCCCGACAGAGCCCGACAGAGCGCGACAGGGCCCGACAGAGCCCGACAGAGCCCGACAGAGCCCAGTAGAGCCCGATAGAGGCTGACAGAGCCCGACAGAGCCCGACAGAGCCCAGTAGAGCCCGACAGAGCCCGACAGAGCCCGACAGAGCCCGACAGAACCCGACAGAACCCGACAGAGCCCAGTAGAGCCCGACAGAGCCCGACAGGGCCCGACAGAGCCCGACAGAGCCCGACAGGGCCCGACAGGGCACGACAGAGCCCGACAGAGCCCGACAGAGCCCGACAGGGCCCAGTAGAGCCCGACAGAGCCCGACAGGGCCCGACAGGGCCCAGTAGAGCCCGACAGAGCCCGACAGAGCCCGACAGAGCCCGACAGAGCCCAGTAGAGCCCGACAGAGCCCGACAGAGCCCGACAGAGCCCGACAGGGCCCGACAGGGCCCGACAGGGCCCGACAGGGAACAGCAGAGCCCAGTAGAGCCCGACAGAGCCCGACAGAGCCCGACAGAGCCCGACAGGGCCCGACAGAGCCCGACAGGGCCCGACAGGGCCCGACAGAGCCTGACAGAGCCCAGTAGAGCCCGACAGAGCCCGACAGAGCCCGACAGAACCCGACAGAGCCCGACAGAGCCCAGTAGAGCCCGACAGAGCCCGACAGAGCCCGACAGAGCCCGACAGGGCCCGACAGAGCCCAGTAGAGCCCGACAGGGCCCGACAGAGCCCGACAGAGCCCAGTAGAGCCCGACAGAGCCCGACAGAGCCCGACAGGGCCCGACAGGGCCCGACAGAGCCCGACAGGGCCCGACAGAACCCGACAGAGCCCAGTAGAGCCCGACAGAGCCCGACAGAGCCCGACAGAGCCCGACAGAACCCGACAGAGCCCGACAGAGCCCAGTAGAGCCCGACAGAGCCCGACAGAGCCCGACAGAACCCGACAGAGCACGACAGAGCCCGACAGAGCCCAACAGGGCCCGACAGGGCCCAGTAGAGCCCAACAGAGCCCGACAGAGCCCGACAGGGCCCGACAGGGCCCAGTAGAGCCCGACAGAGCCCGACAGAGCCCAGTAGAGCCCAGTAGAGCCCGACAGAGCCCGACAGAGCCCGACAGAACCCGACAGAGCCCGACAGAGCCCAGTAGAGCCCGACAGAGCCCGACAGAGCCCGACAGGGCCCGACAGGGCCCGACAGGCCCCGACAGAGCCCAGTAGAGCCCGACAGAGCCCGACAGAGCCCGACAGAGCCCGACAGGGCCCGACAGGGCCCGACAGAGCCCAGTAGAGCCCAGTAGAGCCCGACAGAGCCCGACAGAGCCCGACAGGGCCCGACAGAGGCCAGTAGAGCCAAGTAGAGCCCGACAGAGCCCGACAGAGCCCGACAGAGCCCGACAGGGCCCGACAGGGCCCGACAGAGCCCAGTTTAGCCCAGTAGAGCCCGACAGAGCCCGACAGAGCCCGACAGAGCCCAGTAGAGCCCGACAGAGCCCGACAGGGCCCGACAGAGCCCGACAGAGCCCGACAGGGCCCGACAGGGCCCGACAGAGCCCAGTTTAGCCCAGTAGAGCCCGACAGGGCCCGACAGGGCCCGACAGAGCCCAGTTTAGCCCAGTAGAGCCCGACAGAGCCCGACAGAGCCCGACAGAGCCCGACAGGGCCCAGTAGAGCCCGACAGAGCCCGACAGAGCCCGACAGGGCCCGACAGGGCCCGACAGGGCCCGACAGGGCCCGACAGAGCCCAGTAGAGCCCGACAGAGCCCGACAGAGCCCGACAGAGCCCGACAGGGTCCGACAGGGCCCGACAGACCCCGACAGAGCCCGACAGGGCCCAGTAGAGCCCGACAGAGCCCGACAGAGCCCGACAGGGCCCGACAGGGCCCGACACGGCCCGACAGGGCCCGACAGAGCCCGACAGGGCCCGACAGGGCCCGACAGGGAACAGTAGAGCCCAGTAGAGCCCAGTAGAGCCCGACAGAGTCCGACAGAGCCCGACAGAGCCCGGCAGAGCCCGACAGGGACCGACAGGGACCGACAGAGCCCGACAGGGAACAGTAGAGCCCAGTAGAGCCCGACAGAGCCCGACAGAGCCCGACAGAGCCCGACAGAGCCCGACAGGGCCCGACAGAGCCCGACAGGGCCCGACAGAGCCCGACAGAGCCCGACAGGGCCCGACAGAGCCTAACAGATCCCGACAGGTATCGAAAGGGCCCGACAGGGCCCGACAGGGAACAGTAGAGCCCAGTAGAGCGCGACAGAGCCCGACAGGGCCCGACAGACCCCGACAAGGCCCAGTAGAGCCCAGTAGAGCCCGACAGAGCCCGACAGGGCCCGACAGGGCCCGACAGTCCCCGACAGAGCCCAGTAGAGCCCGACAGAGCCCGACAGAGCCCGACAGGGCCTGACAGGGCCCGACAGGGCCCGACAGAGCCCAGTAGAGCCCGACAGAGCCCGACAGAGCCCGACAGAGCCCGACAGGGCCCGACAGGGCCCGACAGAGCCCGACAGAGCCCGACAGGGCCCAACAGGGCCCAGTAGAGCCCGACAGAGCCCAACAGAGCCCGACAGAGCCCGACAGAGCGCGACAGGGCCCGACAGAGCCCGACAGAGCCCGACAGAGCCCAGTAGAGCCCGATAGAGCCTGACAGAGCCCGACAGAGCCCGACAGAGCCCAGTAGAGCCCGACAGAGCCCGACAGAGCCCGACAGAGACCGACAGAACCCGACAGAACCCGACAGAGCCCAGTAGAGCCCGACAGAGCCCGACAGGGCCCGACAGAGCCCGACAGAGCCCGACAGGGCCCGACAGGGCACGACAGAGCCCGACAGAGCCCGACAGAGCCCGACAGGGCCCAGTAGAGCCCGACAGAGCCCGACAGGGCCCGACAGGGCCCAGTAGAGCCCGACAGAGCCCGACAGAGCCCGACAGAGCCCGACAGAGCCCAGTAGAGCCCGACAGAGCCCGACAGAGCCCGACAGAGCCCGACAGGGCCCGACAGGGCCCGACAGGGCCCGACAGGGAACAGCAGAGCCCAGTAGAGCCCGACAGAGCCCGACAGAGCCCGACAGGGCCCGACAGAGCCCGACAGGGCCCGACAGGGCCCGACAGAGCCTGACAGAGCCCAGTAGAGCCCGACAGAGCCCGACAGAGCCCGACAGAACCCGACAGAGCCCGACAGAGCCCAGTAGAGCCCGACAGAGCCCGACAGAGCCCGACAGAGCCCGACAGGGCCCGACAGAGCCCAGTAGAGCCCGACAGGGCCCGACAGAGCCCGACAGAGCCCAGTAGAGCCCGACAGAGCCCGACAGAGCCCGACAGGGCCCGACAGGGCCCGACAGAGCCCGACAGGGCCCGACAGAACCCGACAGAGCCCAGTAGAGCCCGACAGAGCCCGACAGAGCCCGACAGAGCCCGACAGAACCCGACAGAGCCCGACAGAGCCCAGTAGAGCCCGACAGAGCCCGACAGAGCCCGACAGAACCCGACAGAGCACGACAGAGCCCGACAGAGCCCAACAGGGCCCGACAGGGCCCAGTAGAGCCCGACAGAGCCCGACAGAGCCCGACAGGGCCCGACAGGGCCCAGTAGAGCCCGACAGAGCCCGACAGAGCCCAGTAGAGCCCAGTAGAGCCCGACAGAGCCCGACAGAGCCCGACAGAACCCGACAGAGCCCGACAGAGCCCAGTAGAGCCCGACAGAGCCCGACAGAGCCCGACAGGGCCCGACAGGGCCCGACAGGCCCCGACAGAGCCCAGTAGAGCCCGACAGAGCCCGACAGAGCCCGACAGAGCCCGACAGGGCCCGACAGGGCCCGACAGAGCCCAGTAGAGCCCAGTAGAGCCCGACAGAGCCCGACAGAGCCCGACAGGGCCCGACAGAGGCCAGTAGAGCCAAGTAGAGCCCGACAGAGCCCGACAGAGCCCGACAGAGCCCGACAGGGCCCGACAGGGCCCGACAGAGCCCAGTTTAGCCCAGTAGAGCCCGACAGAGCCCGACAGAGCCCGACAGAGCCCAGTAGAGCCCGACAGAGCCCGACAGGGCCCGACAGAGCCCGACAGAGCCCGACAGGGCCCGACAGGGCCCGACAGAGCCCAGTTTAGCCCAGTAGAGCCCGACAGGGCCCGACAGGGCCCGACAGAGCCCAGTTTAGCCCAGTAGAGCCCGACAGAGCCCGACAGAGCCCGACAGAGCCCGACAGGGCCCAGTAGAGCCCGACAGAGCCCGACAGAGCCCGACAGGGCCCGACAGGGCCCGACAGGGCCCGACAGGGCCCGACAGGGCCCGACAGAGCCCAGTAGAGCCCGACAGAGCCCGACAGAGCCCGACAGAGCCCGACAGGGTCCGACAGGGCCCGACAGACCCCGACAGAGCCCGACAGGGCCCAGTAGAGCCCGACAGAGCCCGACAGAGCCCGACAGGGCCCGACAGGGCCCGACACGGCCCGACAGGGCCCGACAGAGCCCGACAGGGCCCGACAGGGCCCGACAGGGAACAGTAGAGCCCAGTAGAGCCCAGTAGAGCCCGACAGAGCCCGACAGAGCCCGACAGAGCCCGACAGGGACCGACAGGGACCGACAGAGCCCGACAGGGAACAGTAGAGCCCAGTAGAGCCCGACAGAGCCCGACAGAGCCCGACAGAGCCCGACAGGGCCCGACAGAGCCCGACAGGGCCCGACAGAGCCCGACAGAGCCCGACAGGGCCCGACAGAGCCTAACAGATCCCGACAGGTATCGAAAGGGCCCGACAGGGCCCGACAGGGAACAGTAGAGCCCAGTAGAGCGCGACAGAGCCCGACAGGGCCCGACAGACCCCGACAAGGCCCAGTAGAGCCCAGTAGAGCCCGACAGAGCCCGACAGAGCCCGACAAAGCCCGACAGGGCCCGACAGAGCCCGACAGAGCCCGACAGGGCCCAACAGGGAACAGTAGAGCCCAGTAGAGCCCGACAGAGCCCGACAGAGCCCGACAGAGCCCGACAGAGCCCGACAGAGGCCGACAGAGGCTGACAGGGCCCGACAGAGCCCGACAGGGCCCGACAGGGCCCGACAGAGCCCGACAGAGCCCAGTAGAGCCCAGTAGAGCCCGACAGAGCCCGACAGAGCCCGACAGAGCCCGACAGAGCCCAGTAGAGCCAAGTAGAGCCCGACAGAGCCCGACAGAGCCCGACAGAGCCCGACAGGGCCCGACAGGGCCCGACAGAGCTCAGTTTGGCCCAGTAGAGCCCGACAGAGCCCGACAGAGCCCGACAGAGCCCAGTAGAGCCCGACAGAGCCCGACAGGGCCCGACAGAGCCCGACAGAGCCCGACAGGGCCCGACAGGGCCCGACAGGGCCCGACAGAGCCCAGTTTAGCCCAGTAGAGCCCGACAGAGCCCGACAGAGCCCGACAGAGCCCGACAGAGCCCGACAGAGCCCGACAGGGCCCGACAGAGCCCAGTAGAGCCCGACAGAGCCCGACAGAGCCCGACAGAGCCCGACAGGGTCCGACAGGGCCCGACAGACCCCGACAGAGCCCGACAGAGCCCAGTAGAACCCGACAGAGCCCGACAGAGCCCGACAGAGCCCGACAGGGCCCGACAGGGCCCGTCAGGGCCCGACAGAGCCCAGTAGAGCCCAGTAGAGCCCAGTAGAGCCCGACAGAGCCCGACAGAGCCCGACAGGGCCCGACAGGGCCCGACAGGCCCCGACAGAGCCCAGTAGAGCCCGACAGAGCCCGACAGAGCCCGACAGAGCCCGACAGGGCCCGACAGGGCCCGACAGAGCCCAGTAGAGCCCAGTAGAGCCCGACAGAGCCCGACAGAGCCCGACAGGGCCCGACAGAGGCCAGTAGAGCCAAGTAGAGCCCGACAGAGCCCGACAGAGCCCGACAGAGCCCGACAGGGCCCGACAGGGCCCGACAGAGCCCAGTTTAGCCCAGTAGAGCCCGACAGAGCCCGACAGAGCCCGACAGAGCCCAGTAGAGCCCGACAGAGCCCGACAGGGCCCGACAGAGCCCGACAGAGCCCGACAGGGCCCGACAGGGCCCGACAGAGCCCAGTTTAGCCCAGTAGAGCCCGACAGGGCCCGACAGGGCCCGACAGAGCCCAGTTTAGCCCAGTAGAGCCCGACAGAGCCCGACAGAGCCCGACAGAGCCCGACAGGGCCCAGTAGAGCCCGACAGAGCCCGACAGAGCCCGACAGGGCCCGACAGGGCCCGACAGGGCCCGACAGAGCCCGACAGGGCCCGACAGAGCCCGACAGGGCCCGACAGGGCCCGACAGAGCCCAGTAGAGCCCGACAGAGCCCGACAGAGCCCGACAGAGCCCGACAGGGTCCGACAGGGCCCGACAGACCCCGAGAGAGCCCGACAGGGCCCAGTAGAGCCCGACAGAGCCCGACAGAGCCCGACAGAGCCCGACAGGGCCCGACACGGCCCGACAGGGCCCGACAGAGCCCGACAGGGCCCGACAGGGCCCGACAGGGAACAGTAGAGCCCAGTAGAGCCCAGTAGAGCCCGACAGAGCCCGACAGAGCCCGACAGAGCCCGACAGAGCCCGACAGGGACCGACAGGGACCGACAGAGCCCGACAGGGAACAGTAGAGCCCAGTAGAGCCCGACAGAGCCCGACAGAGCCCGACAGAGCCCGACAGAGCCCGACAGGGCCCGACAGAGCCCGACAGGGCCCGACAGAGCCCGACAGAGCCCGACAGGGCCCGACAGAGCCTAACAGATCCCGACAGGTATCGAAAGGGCCCGACAGGGCCCGACAGGGAACAGTAGAGCCCAGTAGAGCGCGACAGAGCCCGACAGGGCCCGACAGACCCCGACAAGGCCCAGTAGAGCCCAGTAGAGCCCGACAGAGCCCGACAGAGCCCGACAAAGCCCGACAGGGCCCGACAGAGCCCGACAGAGCCCGACAGGGCCCAACAGGGAACAGTAGAGCCCAGTAGAGCCCGACAGAGCCCGACAGAGCCCGACAGAGCCCGACAGAGCCCGACAGAGGCCGACAGAGGCTGACAGGGCCCGACAGAGCCCGACAGGGCCCGACAGGGCCCGACAGAGCCCGACAGAGCCCGACAGAGCCCAGTAGAGCCCGACAGAGCCCGACAGAGCCCGACAGAGCCCGACAGAGCCCAGTAGAGCCAAGTAGAGCCCGACAGAGCCCGACAGAGCCCGACAGAGCCCGACAGGGCCCGACAGGGCCCGACAGAGCCCAGTTTGGCCCAGTAGAGCCCGACAGAGCCCGACAGAGCCCGACAGAGCCCAGTAGAGCCCGACAGAGCCCGACAGGGCCCGACAGAGCCCGACAGAGCCCGACAGGGCCCGACAGGGCCCGACAGGGCCCGACAGAGCCCAGTTTAGCCCAGTAGAGCCCGACAGAGCCCGACAGAGCCCAGTAGAGCCCAGTAGAGCCCAGTAGAGCCCGACAGAGCCCGACAGAGCCCGACAGGGCCCGACAGGGCCCGACAGGGCCCAGTAGAGCCCAGTAGAGCCCAGTAGAGCCCGACAGAGCCCGACAGAGCCCGACAGGGCCCGACAGGGCCCGACAGGGCCCAGTAGAGCCCGACAGAGCCCGACAGAGCCCGACAGAGCCCGACAGGGCCCGTCAGGGCCCGACAGAGCCCAGTAGAGCCCAGTAGAGCCCAGTAGAGCCCGACAGAGCCCGACAGAGCCCGACAGGGCCCGACAGGGCCCGACAGGGCCCAGTAGAGCCCGACAGAGCCCGACAGAGCCCGACAGAACCCGACAGAGCCCGACAGAGCCCAGTAGAGCCCGACAGAGCCCGACAGAGCCCGACAGGGCCCGACAGGGCCCGACAGGCCCCGACAGAGCCCAGTAGAGCCCGACAGAGCCCGACAGAGCCCGACAGAGCCCGACAGGGCCCGACAGGGCCCGACAGAGCCCAGTAGAGCCCAGTAGAGCCCGACAGAGCCCGACAGAGCCCGACAGGGCCCGACAGAGGCCAGTAGAGCCAAGTAGAGCCCGACAGAGCCCGACAGAGCCCGACAGAGCCCGACAGGGCCCGACAGGGCCCGACAGAGCCCAGTTTAGCCCAGTAGAGCCCGACAGAGCCCGACAGAGCCCGACAGAGCCCAGTAGAGCCCGACAGAGCCCGACAGGGCCCGACAGAGCCCGACAGAGCCCGACAGGGCCCGACAGGGCCCGACAGAGCCCAGTTTAGCCCAGTAGAGCCCGACAGGGCCCGACAGGGCCCGACAGAGCCCAGTTTAGCCCAGTAGAGCCCGACAGAGCCCGACAGAGCCCGACAGGGCCCAGTAGAGCCCGACAGAGCCCGACAGAGCCCGACAGGGCCCGACAGGGCCCGACAGGGCCCGACAGGGCCCGACAGAGCCCAGTAGAGCCCGACAGAGCCCGACAGAGCCCGACAGAGCCCGACAGGGTCCGACAGGGCCCGACAGACCCCGACAGAGCCCGACAGGGCCCAGTAGAGCCCGACAGAGCCCGACAGAGCCCGACAGGGCCCGACAGGGCCCGACACGGCCCGACAGGGCCCGACAGAGCCCGACAGGGCCCGACAGGGCCCGACAGGGAACAGTAGAGCCCAGTAGAGCCCAGTAGAGCCCGACAGAGCCCGACAGAGCCCGACAGAGCCCGGCAGAGCCCGACAGGGACCGACAGGGACCGACAGAGCCCGACAGGGAACAGTAGAGCCCAGTAGAGCCCGACAGAGCCCGACAGAGCCCGACAGAGCCCGACAGAGCCCGACAGGGCCCGACAGAGCCCGACAGGGCCCGACAGAGCCCGACAGAGCCCGACAGGGCCCGACAGAGCCTAACAGATCCCGACAGGTATCGAAAGGGCCCGACAGGGCCCGACAGGGAACAGTAGAGCCCAGTAGAGCGCGACAGAGCCCGACAGGGCCCGACAGACCCCGACAAGGCCCAGTAGAGCCCAGTAGAGCCCGACAGAGCCCGACAGAGCCCGACAGGGCCCGACAGTCCCCGACAGAGCCCAGTAGAGCCCGACAGAGCCCGACAGAGCCCGACAGAGCCCGACAGGGCCTGACAGGGCCCGACAGGGCCCGACAGAGCCCAGTAGAGCCCGACAGAGCCCGACAGAGCCCGACAGAGCCCGACAGGGCCCGACAGGGCCCGACAGAGCCCGACAGAGCCCGACAGGGCCCAACAGGGCCCAGTAGAGCCCGACAGAGCCCAACAGAGCCCGACAGAGCCCGACAGAGCGCGACAGGGCCCGACAGAGCCCAGTAGAGCCCGACAGAGCCCGACAGAGCCCGACAGAACCCGACAGAACCCGACAGAGCCCGACAGAGCCCGACAGAGCCCAGTAGAGCCCGACAGAGCCCGACAGAGCCCGACAGAGCCCGACAGAACCCGACAGAACCCGACAGAGCCCAGTAGAGCCCGACAGAGCCCGACAGGGCCCGACAGAGCCCGACAGAGCCCGACAGGGCCCGACAGGGCACGACAGAGCCCGACAGAGCCCGACAGAGCCCGACAGGGCCCAGTAGAGCCCGACAGAGCCCGACAGGGCCCGACAGGGCCCAGTAGAGCCCGACAGAGCCCGACAGAGCCCGACAGAGC
This sequence comes from Caloenas nicobarica, assembly GCF_036013445.1. Lineage (NCBI taxonomy): Eukaryota > Metazoa > Chordata > Aves > Columbiformes > Columbidae > Caloenas > Caloenas nicobarica. The sequence goes on from NW_027016974.1 coordinate 251,208, forward strand.
CCGACAGAGCCCAGTAGAGCCCGACAGAGCCCGACAGAGCCCGACAGAGCCCGACAGGGCCCGACAGGGCCCGACAGGGCCCGACAGGGAACAGCAGAGCCCAGTAGAGCCCGACAGAGCCCGACAGAGCCCGACAGAGCCCGACAGAGCCCGACAGGGCCCGACAGAGCCCGACAGGGCCCGACAGGGCCCGACAGAGCCTGACAGAGCCCAGTAGAGCCCGACAGAGCCCGACAGAGCCCGACAGAACCCGACAGAGCCCGACAGAGCCCAGTAGAGCCCGACAGAGCCCGACAGAGCCCGACAGAGCCCGACAGGGCCCGACAGAGCCCAGTAGAGCCCGACAGGGCCCGACAGAGCCCGACAGAGCCCAGTAGAGCCCGACAGAGCCCGACAGAGCCCGACAGGGCCCGACAGGGCCCGACAGAGCCCGACAGGGCCCGACAGAACCCGACAGAGCCCAGTAGAGCCCGACAGAGCCCGACAGAGCCCGACAGAGCCCGACAGAACCCGACAGAGCCCGACAGAGCCCAGTAGAGCCCGACAGAGCCCGACAGAGCCCGACAGAACCCGACAGAGCACGACAGAGCCCGACAGAGCCCAACAGGGCCCGACAGGGCCCAGTAGAGCCCGACAGAGCCCGACAGAGCCCGACAGGGCCCGACAGGGCCCAGTAGAGCCCGACAGAGCCCGACAGAGCCCAGTAGAGCCCAGTAGAGCCCGACAGAGCCCGACAGAGCCCGACAGAACCCGACAGAGCCCGACAGAGCCCAGTAGAGCCCGACAGAGCCCGACAGAGCCCGACAGGGCCCGACAGGGCCCGACAGGCCCCGACAGAGCCCAGTAGAGCCCGACAGAGCCCGACAGAGCCCGACAGAGCCCGACAGGGCCCGACAGGGCCCGACAGAGCCCAGTAGAGCCCAGTAGAGCCCGACAGAGCCCGACAGAGCCCGACAGGGCCCGACAGAGGCCAGTAGAGCCAAGTAGAGCCCGACAGAGCCCGACAGAGCCCGACAGAGCCCGACAGGGCCCGACAGGGCCCGACAGAGCCCAGTTTAGCCCAGTAGAGCCCGACAGAGCCCGACAGAGCCCGACAGAGCCCAGTAGAGCCCGACAGAGCCCGACAGGGCCCGACAGAGCCCGACAGAGCCCGACAGGGCCCGACAGGGCCCGACAGAGCCCAGTTTAGCCCAGTAGAGCCCGACAGGGCCCGACAGGGCCCGACAGAGCCCAGTTTAGCCCAGTAGAGCCCGACAGAGCCCGACAGAGCCCGACAGAGCCCGACAGGGCCCAGTAGAGCCCGACAGAGCCCGACAGAGCCCGACAGGGCCCGACAGGGCCCGACAGGGCCCGACAGAGCCCGACAGGGCCCGACAGGGCCCGACAGAGCCCAGTAGAGCCCGACAGAGCCCGACAGAGCCCGACAGAGCCCGACAGGGTCCGACAGGGCCCGACAGACCCCGACAGAGCCCGACAGGGCCCAGTAGAGCCCGACAGAGCCCGACAGAGCCCGACAGGGCCCGACAGGGCCCGACACGGCCCGACAGGGCCCGACAGAGCCCGACAGGGCCCGACAGGGCCCGACAGGGAACAGTAGAGCCCAGTAGAGCCCAGTAGAGCCCGACAGAGCCCGACAGAGCCCGACAGAGCCCGACAGGGACCGACAGGGACCGACAGAGCCCGACAGGGAACAGTAGAGCCCAGTAGAGCCCGACAGAGCCCGACAGAGCCCGACAGAGCCCGACAGAGCCCGACAGGGCCCGACAGAGCCCGACAGGGCCCGACAGAGCCCGACAGAGCCCGACAGGGCCCGACAGAGCCTAACAGATCCCGACAGGTATCGAAAGGGCCCGACAGGGCCCGACAGGGAACAGTAGAGCCCAGTAGAGCGCGACAGAGCCCGACAGGGCCCGACAGACCCCGACAAGGCCCAGTAGAGCCCAGTAGAGCCCGACAGAGCCCGACAGAGCCCGACAAAGCCCGACAGGGCCCGACAGAGCCCGACAGAGCCCGACAGGGCCCAACAGGGAACAGTAGAGCCCAGTAGAGCCCGACAGAGCCCGACAGAGCCCGACAGAGCCCGACAGAGCCCGACAGAGGCCGACAGAGGCTGACAGGGCCCGACAGAGCCCGACAGGGCCCGACAGGGCCCGACAGAGCCCGACAGAGCCCAGTAGAGCCCAGTAGAGCCCGACAGAGCCCGACAGAGCCCGACAGAGCCCGACAGAGCCCAGTAGAGCCAAGTAGAGCCCGACAGAGCCCGACAGAGCCCGACAGAGCCCGACAGGGCCCGACAGAGCCCAGTTTGGCCCAGTAGAGCCCGACAGAGCCCGACAGAGCCCGACAGAGCCCAGTAGAGCCCGACAGAGCCCGACAGGGCCCGACAGAGCCCGACAGAGCCCGACAGGGCCCGACAGGGCCCGACAGGGCCCGACAGAGCCCAGTTTAGCCCAGTAGAGCCCGACAGAGCCCGACAGAGCCCGACAGAGCCCGACAGAGCCCGACAGGGCCCGACAGGGCCCGACAGAGCCCAGTAGAGCCCGACAGAGCCCGACAGAGCCCGACAGAGCCCGACAGGGTCCGACAGGGCCCGACAGACCCCGACAGAGCCCGACAGAGCCCAGTAGAACCCGACAGAGCCCGACAGAGCCCGACAGAGCCCGACAGGGCCCGACAGGGCCCGTCAGGGCCCGACAGAGCCCAGTAGAGCCCAGTAGAGCCCAGTAGAGCCCGACAGAGCCCGACAGAGCCCGACAGGGCCCGACAGGGCCCGACAGGCCCCGACAGAGCCCAGTAGAGCCCGACAGAGCCCGACAGAGCCCGACAGAGCCCGACAGGGCCCGACAGGGCCCGACAGAGCCCAGTAGAGCCCAGTAGAGCCCGACAGAGCCCGACAGAGCCCGACAGGGCCCGACAGAGGCCAGTAGAGCCAAGTAGAGCCCGACAGAGCCCGACAGAGCCCGACAGAGCCCGACAGGGCCCGACAGGGCCCGACAGAGCCCAGTTTAGCCCAGTAGAGCCCGACAGAGCCCGACAGAGCCCGACAGAGCCCAGTAGAGCCCGACAGAGCCCGACAGGGCCCGACAGAGCCCGACAGAGCCCGACAGGGCCCGACAGGGCCCGACAGAGCCCAGTTTAGCCCAGTAGAGCCCGACAGGGCCCGACAGGGCCCGACAGAGCCCAGTTTAGCCCAGTAGAGCCCGACAGAGCCCGACAGAGCCCGACAGAGCCCGACAGGGCCCAGTAGAGCCCGACAGAGCCCGACAGAGCCCGACAGGGCCCGACAGGGCCCGACAGGGCCCGACAGAGCCCGACAGGGCCCGACAGAGCCCGACAGGGCCCGACAGGGCCCGACAGAGCCCAGTAGAGCCCGACAGAGCCCGACAGAGCCCGACAGAGCCCGACAGGGTCCGACAGGGCCCGACAGACCCCGACAGAGCCCGACAGGGCCCAGTAGAGCCCGACAGAGCCCGACAGAGCCCGACAGGGCCCGACAGGGCCCGACACGGCCCGACAGGGCCCGACAGAGCCCGACAGGGCCCGACAGGGCCCGACAGGGAATAGTAGAGCCCAGTAGAGCCCAGTAGAGCCCGACAGAGCCCGACAGAGCCCGACAGAGCCCGACAGAGCCCGACAGGGACCGACAGGGACCGACAGAGCCCGACAGGGAACAGTAGAGCCCAGTAGAGCCCGACAGAGCCCGACAGAGCCCGACAGAGCCCGACAGAGCCCGACAGGGCCCGACAGAGCCCGACAGGGCCCGACAGAGCCCGACAGAGCCCGACAGGGCCCGACAGAGCCTAACAGATCCCGACAGGTATCGAAAGGGCCCGACAGGGCCCGACAGGGAACAGTAGAGCCCAGTAGAGCGCGACAGAGCCCGACAGGGCCCGACAGACCCCGACAAGGCCCAGTAGAGCCCAGTAGAGCCCGACAGAGCCCGACAGAGCCCGACAAAGCCCGACAGGGCCCGACAGAGCCCGACAGAGCCCGACAGGGCCCAACAGGGAACAGTAGAGCCCAGTAGAGCCCGACAGAGCCCGACAGAGCCCGACAGAGCCCGACAGAGCCCGACAGAGGCCGACAGAGGCTGACAGGGCCCGACAGAGCCCGACAGGGCCCGACAGGGCCCGACAGAGCCCGACAGAGCCCAGTAGAGCCCAGTAGAGCCCGACAGAGCCCGACAGAGCCCGACAGAGCCCGACAGAGCCCAGTAGAGCCAAGTAGAGCCCGACAGAGCCCGACAGAGCCCGACAGAGCCCGACAGGGCCCGACAGGGCCCGACAGAGCCCAGTTTGGCCCAGTAGAGCCCGACAGAGCCCGACAGAGCCCGACAGAGCCCAGTAGAGCCCGACAGAGCCCGACAGGGCCCGACAGAGCCCGACAGAGCCCGACAGGGCCCGACAGGGCCCGACAGGGCCCGACAGAGCCCAGTTTAGCCCAGTAGAGCCCGACAGAGCCCGACAGAGCCCGACAGAGCCCGACAGAGCCCGACAGAGCCCGACAGGGCCCGACAGGGCCCGACAGAGCCCAGTAGAGCCCGACAGAGCCCGACAGAGCCCGACAGAGCCCGACAGGGTCCGACAGGGCCCGACAGACCCCGACAGAGCCCGACAGAGCCCAGTAGAACCCGACAGAGCCCGACAGAGCCCGACAGAGCCCGACAGGGCCCGACAGGGCCCGTCAGGGCCCGACAGAGCCCAGTAGAGCCCAGTAGAGCCCAGTAGAGCCCGACAGAGCCCGACAGAGCCCGACAGGGCCCGACAGGGCCCGACAGGGCCCAGTAGAGCCCGACAGAGCCCGACAGAGCCCGACAGAGCCCGACAGAGCCCAGTAGAGCCCAGTAGAGCCCGACAGAGCCCGACAGGGCCCGACAGAGCCCGATAGAGGGCAGTAGAGCCCGACAGAGCCCGACAGAGCCCGACAGAGCCCGACAGGGCCCGACAGGGCCCGACAGAGCCCGACAGAGCCCGACAGGGCCCAGTAGAGCCCGACAGAGCCCGACAGGGCCCAGTAGAGCCCGACAGAGCCCGACAGGGCCCGACAGGGCCCTACAGAGCCCGACAGGGTCCGACAGAGCCCGACAGAGCCCGACAGGGCCCAGTATAGCCCGACAGAGCACGACAGAGCCCGACAGAGCCCGACAGGGCCCGACAGGGCCCGACAGGGCCCAGTAGAGCCCGACAGAGCCCGACAGAGCCCGACAGAGCCCGACAGAACCCGACAGAGCCCGACAGAGCCCAGTAGAGCCCGACAGAGCCCGACAGAGCCCGACAGAGCCCGACAGGTCCCGAACGGGCCCAGTAGAGCCCGACAGAGCCCGACAGAGCCCGAAAGAGCCCGACAGGGCCCGACAGGGCCCGACAGAGCCCAGTAGAGCCCGACAGAGCCCGACAGAGCCCGACAGAGCCCGACAGAACCCGACAGAGCCCGACAGAGCCCAGTAGAGCCCGACAGAGCCCAACAGAGCCCGACAGAGCCCGACAGAGCCCGACAGGGCCCGACAGGGCCCGACAGGGCCCAGTAGAGCCCGACAGAGCCCGACAGAGCCCGACAGAGCCCGACCGGGCCCGACAGGGCCCAGTACAGACCGACAGAGTCCGACAGAGCTTGACAGAGCCCGACAGAGCCCGACAGAGCCCAGTAGAGCCCAGTAGAGTCCGACAGAGCCCGACAGAGCCCGACAGGGCCCGACAGGGCCCAGTAGAACCCGACAGAGCCCAACAGGGCCCGACAGGGCCCGACAGGTCCAGTAGAGCCCAACAGAGCCCGACAGAGCCCGACAGAGCCCGACAGGGCCCGACAGGGCCCAGTAGAGCCCGACAGAGCCCGACAGAGCCCAGTAGATCCCAGTAGAGCCCGACAGAGCCCGACAGAGCCCGACAGAGCCCAGTAGAGCCCGACAGAGCCCGACAGGGCCCGACAGAGCCCGACAGAGCCCGACAGGGCACGACAGGGCCCGACAGGGCCCAGTAGAGCCCGACAGAGCCCGACAGAGCCCGACAGAGCCCGACAGGGCCCGACAGAGCCCGACAGGCCCCGACAGAGCCCAGTAGAGCCCGACAGAGCCCGACAGAGCCCAACAGAGCCCGACAGAGCCCGACAGGGCCCGACAGAGCCCGACAGAGCCCGACAGAGCCCGACAGGGCCCGACAGGGCCCGACAGGGAACAGTAGAGCCCAGTAGAGCCCAGTAGAGCCCGACAGAGCCCGACAGAGCCCGACAGAGCCCAGTAGAGCCCAGTAGAGCCCGACAGAGCCCGACAGGGCCCGACAGAGCCCGACAGAGCCCGACAGAGCCCGACAGGGACCGACAGAGCCCGACAGGGAACAGTAGAGCCCAGCAGAGCCCGACAGAGCCCGACAGAGCCCGACAGAGCCCGACAGAGCCCGACAGGGCCCGACAGAGCCCGACAGAGCCCGACAGGGCCCGACAGAGCCCGACAGAGGCCGACAGGTATCGAAAGGACCCGACAGGGCCCGACAGGGAACAGTAGAGCCCAGTAGAGCCCGACAGAGACCGACAGAGCCCGACAGGGCCCGACAGAGCCTGACAGAGCCCGACAGAGCCCGACAGAGCCCGACAGGGCCCGACAGAGCCCGACAGAGCCCGACAGAGCCCGACAGAGCCCGAAAGGGCCCGACAGGGCCCGACAGGGAACAGTAGAGCCCAGAAGAGCCCGACAGGGCCCGACAGGGCCCGACAGAGCCCGACAGAGCCCGACAGAGCCCGACAGAGCCCAGTAGAGCCCAGTAGAGCCCGACAGAGCCCAGTAGAGCCCGACAGAGCCCGACAGAGCCCGACAGGGCCCGACAGGGCCCAACAGAGCCCGACAGAGCCCGACAGGGCCCGACAGGGCCCGACAGAGCCCGACAGAACCCGACAGAGCCCGACAGAGCCCGACAGGGCCCGATAGGGCCCGACAGGGCCCAGTAGAGCCCGACAGAGCCCGACAGAGCCCGACAGAGCCCAGTAGAGCCCAGTAGAGCCCGACAGAGCCCGACAGGGCCCGACAGAGCCCGACAGAGCGCAGTAGAGCCCGACAGAGCCCGACAGAGCCCGACAGAGCCCGACAGGGCCCGACAGGGCCCGACAGAGCCCGACAGAGCCCGACAGGGCCCAGTAGAGCCCGACAGAGCCCGACAGAGCCCGACAGGGCCCAGTAGCGCCCGACAGAGCCCGACAGGGCCCGACAGGGCCCGACAGAGCCCGACAGAGCCCGACAGGGCCCAGTATAGCCCGACAGAGCCCGACAGAGCCCGACAGAGCCCAACAGGGCCCAACAGGGCCCGACAGGGCCCGACAGAGCCCAGTAGAGCCCGACAGAGCCCGACAGAGCCCGACAGAGCCCGACAGAGCCCGACAGAACCCGACAGAGCCCGACAGAGCCCAGTAGAGCCCGACAGAGCCCGACAGAGCCCGACAGAGCCCGACAGGGCCCGACAGGGCCCGACAGGGCCCAGTAGAGCCCGACAGAGCCCGACAGAGCCCGACAGAGCCCGACAGGGCCCGACAGGGCCCGACAGGGCCCGACAGAGCCCAGTAGAGCCCGACAGAGCCCGACAGAGCCCGACAGAGCCCGACAGGGCCCGACAGGGCCCGACAGAGCCCGACAGAGCCCGACAGGGCCCAGTAGAGCCCGACAGAGCCCGACAGGGCCCAGTAGAGCCCGACAGAGCCCGACAGGGCCCGACAGGGCCCGACAGAGCCCGACAGGGCTCGACAGAACCCGACAGAGCCCAGTAGAGCCCGACAGAGCCCGACAGAGCCCGACAGAACCCGACAGAGCCCGACAGAGCCCAGTAGAGCCCGACAGAGCCCGACAGAGCCCGACAGAACCTGACAGAGCCTGACAGAGCCCGACAGAGCCCAAAAGGGCCCGACAGGGCCCAGTAGAGCCCGACAGAGCCCGACAGAGCCCGACAGGGCCCGACAGGGCCCAGTAGAGCCCGACAGAGCCCGACAGAGCCCAGTAGAGCCCAGTAGAGCCCGACAGAGCCCGACAGAGCCCGACAGAGCCCGACAGAACCCGACATAGCCCGACAAAGCCCAGTAGAGTCCGACAGAGCCCGACAGAGCCCAGTAGAGCCCGACAGAGCCCGACAGAGCCCGACAGGGCCCGACAGGGCCCGACAGGCCCCGACAGAGCCCAGTAGAGCCCGACAGAGCCCGACAGAGCCCGACAGAGCCCGACAGGGCCTGACAGGGCCCGACAGGGCCCGACAGAGCCCAGTAGAGCCCGACAGAGCCCGACAGAGCCCGACAGAGCCCGACAGGGCCCGACAGGGCCCGACAGAGCCCGACAGAGCCCGACAGGGCCCAACAGGGCCCAGTAGAGCCCGACAGAGCCCAACAGAGCCCGACAGAGCCCGACAGAGCGCGACAGGGCCCGACAGAGCCCGACAGAGCCCGACAGAGCCCAGTAGAGCCCGATAGAGCCTGACAGAGCCCGACAGAGCCCGACAGAGCCCAGTAGGGCCCGACAGAGCCTGACAGAGCCCGACAGAGCCCGACAGAACCCGACAGAACCCGACAGAGCCCAGTAGAGCCCGACAGAGCCCGACAGGGCCCGACAGAGCCCGACAGAGCCCGACAGGGCCCGACAGGGCACGACAGAGCCCGACAGAGCCCGACAGAGCCCGACAGGGCCCAGTAGAGCCCGACAGAGCCCGACAGGGCCCGACAGGGCCCAGTAGAGCCCGACAGAGCCCGACAGAGCCCGACAGAGCCCGACAGAGCCCAGTAGAGCCCGACAGAGCCCGACAGAGCCCGACAGAGCCCGACAGAGCCCGACAGGGCCCGACAGGGCCCGACAGAGCCCGACAGGGCCCGACAGGGCCCGACAGGGAACAGCAGAGCCCAGTAGAGCCCGACAGAGCCCGACAGAGCCCGACAGAGCCCGACAGAGCCCGACAGGGCCCGACAGGGCCCGACAGAGCCTGACAGAGCCCAGTAGAGCCCGACAGAGCCCGACAGAGCCCGACAGAGCCCGACAGAGCCCGACAGAGCCCAGTAGAGCCCGACAGAGCCCGACAGAGCCCGACACAGCCCGACAGGGCCCGACAGAGCCCAGTAGAGCAAAACAGGGCCCGACAGAGCCCGACAGAGCCCAGTAGAGCCCGACAGAGCCCGACAGAGCCCGACAGGGCCCGACAGGGCCCGACAGAGCCCGACAGGGCCCGACAGAACCCGACAGAGCCCAGTAGAGCCCGACAGAGCCCGACAGAGCCCGACAGAGCCCGACAGAACCCGACAGAGCCCGACAGAGCCCAGTAGAGCCCGACAGAGCCCGACAGAGCCCGACAGAACCCGACAGAGCACGACAGAGCCCGACAGAGCCCAACAGGGCCCGACAGGGCCCAGTAGAGCCCGACAGAGCCCGACAGAGCCCGACAGGGCCCGACAGGGCCCAGTAGAGCCCGACAGAGCCCGACAGAGCCCAGTAGAGCCCAGTAGAGCCCGACAGAGCCCGACAGAGCCCGACAGAGCCCGACAGAACCCGACAGAGCCCGACAGAGCCCAGTAGAGCCCGACAGAGCCCGACAGAGCCCGACAGGGCCCGACAGGGCCCGACAGGCCCCGACAGAGCCCAGTAGAGCCCGACAGAGCCCGACAGAGCCCGACAGAGCCCGACAGGGCCCGACAGGGCCCGACAGAGCCCAGTAGAGCCCAGTAGAGCCCGACAGAGCCCGACAGAGCCCGACAGGGCCCGACAGAGGCCAGCAGAGCCAAGTAGAGCCCGACAGAGCCCGACAGAGCCCGACAGAGCCCGACAGGGCCCGACAGGGCCCGACAGAGCCCAGTTTAGCCCAGTAGAGCCCGACAGAGCCCGACAGAGCCCGACAGAGCCCAGTAGAGCCCGACAGAGCCCGACAGGGCCCGACAGAGCCCGACAGAGCCCGACAGGGCCCGACAGGGCCCGACAGAGCCCAGTTTAGCCCAGTAGAGCCCGACAGGGCCCGACAGGGCCCGACAGAGCCCAGTTTAGCCCAGTAGAGCCCGACAGAGCCCGACAGAGCCCGAAAGAGCCCGACAGGGCCCAGTAGAGCCCGACAGAGCCCGACAGAGCCCGACAGGGCCCGACAGGGCCCGACAGGGCCCGACAGAGCCCGACAGGGCCCGACAGGGCCCGACAGGGCCCGACAGAGCCCAGTAGAGCCCGACAGAGCCCGACAGAGCCCGACAGAGCCCGACAGGGTCCGACAGGGCCCGACAGACCCCGACAGAGCCCGACAGGGCCCAGTAGAGCCCGACAGAGCCCGACAGAGCCCGACAGGGCCCGACAGGGCCCGACACGGCCCGACAGGGCCCGACAGAGCCCGACAGGGCCCGACAGGGCCCGACAGGGAACAGTAGAGCCCAGTAGAGCCCAGTAGAGCCCGACAGAGCCCGACAGAGCCCGACAGAGCCCGACAGAGCCCAGTAGAGCCCAGTAGAGCCCGACAGAGCCCGACAGAGCCCGACAGAGCCCGACAGAGCCCGACAGGGACCGACAGGGACCGACAGAGCCCGACAGGGAACAGTAGAGCCCAGTAGAGCCCGACAGAGCCCGACAGAGCCCGACAGAGCCCGACAGAGCCCGACAGGGCCCGACAGAGCCCGACAGGGCCCGACAGAGCCCGACAGAGCCCGACAGAGCCCGACAGAGCCTAACAGATCCCGACAGGTATCGAAAGGGCCCGACAGGGCCCGACAGGGAACAGTAGAGCCCAGTAGAGCGCGACAGAGCCCGACAGGGCCCGACAGACCCCGACAAGGCCCAGTAGAGCCCAGTAGAGCCCGACAGAGCCCGACAGAGCCCGACAAAGCCCGACAGGGCCCGACAGAGCCCGACAGAGCCCGACAGGGCCCAACAGGGAACAGTAGAGCCCAGTAGAGCCCGACAGAGCCCGACAGAGCCCGACAGAACCCGACAGAGCCCGACAGAGCCCGACAGAGCCCGACAGAGCCCGACAGGGCCCGACAGGGCCCGACAGAGCCCGACAGGGCCCGACAGGGCCCGACAGGGAACAGCAGAGCCCAGTAGAGCCCGACAGAGCCCGACAGAGCCCGACAGAGCCCGACAGAGCCCGACAGGGCCCGACAGGGCCCGACAGAGCCTGACAGAGCCCAGTAGAGCCCGACAGAGCCCGACAGAGCCCGACAGAGCCCGACAGAGCCCGACAGAGCCCAGTAGAGCCCGACAGAGCCCGACAGAGCCCGACACAGCCCGACAGGGCCCGACAGAGCCCAGTAGAGCAAAACAGGGCCCGACAGAGCCCGACAGAGCCCAGTAGAGCCCGACAGAGCCCGACAGAGCCCGACAGGGCCCGACAGGGCCCGACAGAGCCCGACAGGGCCCGACAGAACCCGACAGAGCCCAGTAGAGCCCGACAGAGCCCGACAGAGCCCGACAGAGCCCGACAGAACCCGACAGAGCCCGACAGAGCCCAGTAGAGCCCGACAGAGCCCGACAGAGCCCGACAGAACCCGACAGAGCACGACAGAGCCCGACAGAGCCCAACAGGGCCCGACAGGGCCCAGTAGAGCCCGACAGAGCCCGACAGAGCCCGACAGGGCCCGACAGGGCCCAGTAGAGCCCGACAGAGCCCGACAGAGCCCAGTAGAGCCCAGTAGAGCCCGACAGAGCCCGACAGAGCCCGACAGAGCCCGACAGAACCCGACAGAGCCCGACAGAGCCCAGTAGAGCCCGACAGAGCCCGACAGAGCCCGACAGGGCCCGACAGGGCCCGACAGGCCCCGACAGAGCCCAGTAGAGCCCGACAGAGCCCGACAGAGCCCGACAGAGCCCGACAGGGCCCGACAGGGCCCGACAGAGCCCAGTAGAGCCCAGTAGAGCCCGACAGAGCCCGACAGAGCCCGACAGGGCCCGACAGAGGCCAGCAGAGCCAAGTAGAGCCCGACAGAGCCCGACAGAGCCCGACAGAGCCCGACAGGGCCCGACAGGGCCCGACAGAGCCCAGTTTAGCCCAGTAGAGCCCGACAGAGCCCGACAGAGCCCGACAGAGCCCAGTAGAGCCCGACAGAGCCCGACAGGGCCCGACAGAGCCCGACAGAGCCCGACAGGGCCCGACAGGGCCCGACAGAGCCCAGTTTAGCCCAGTAGAGCCCGACAGGGCCCGACAGGGCCCGACAGAGCCCAGTTTAGCCCAGTAGAGCCCGACAGAGCCCGACAGAGCCCGAAAGAGCCCGACAGGGCCCAGTAGAGCCCGACAGAGCCCGACAGAGCCCGACAGGGCCCGACAGGGCCCGACAGGGCCCGACAGAGCCCGACAGGGCCCGACAGGGCCCGACAGGGCCCGACAGAGCCCAGTAGAGCCCGACAGAGCCCGACAGAGCCCGACAGAGCCCGACAGGGTCCGACAGGGCCCGACAGACCCCGACAGAGCCCGACAGGGCCCAGTAGAGCCCGACAGAGCCCGACAGAGCCCGACAGGGCCCGACAGGGCCCGACACGGCCCGACAGGGCCCGACAGAGCCCGACAGGGCCCGACAGGGCCCGACAGGGAACAGTAGAGCCCAGTAGAGCCCAGTAGAGCCCGACAGAGCCCGACAGAGCCCGACAGAGCCCGACAGAGCCCAGTAGAGCCCAGTAGAGCCCGACAGAGCCCGACAGAGCCCGACAGAGCCCGACAGAGCCCGACAGGGACCGACAGGGACCGACAGAGCCCGACAGGGAACAGTAGAGCCCAGTAGAGCCCGACAGAGCCCGACAGAGCCCGACAGAGCCCGACAGAGCCCGACAGGGCCCGACAGAGCCCGACAGGGCCCGACAGAGCCCGACAGAGCCCGACAGAGCCCGACAGAGCCTAACAGATCCCGACAGGTATCGAAAGGGCCCGACAGGGCCCGACAGGGAACAGTAGAGCCCAGTAGAGCGCGACAGAGCCCGACAGGGCCCGACAGACCCCGACAAGGCCCAGTAGAGCCCAGTAGAGCCCGACAGAGCCCGACAGAGCCCGACAAAGCCCGACAGGGCCCGACAGAGCCCGACAGAGCCCGACAGGGCCCAACAGGGAACAGTAGAGCCCAGTAGAGCCCGACAGAGCCCGACAGAGCCCGACAGAACCCGACAGAGCCCGACAGAGGCCGACAGAGGCTGACAGGGCTTGACAGAGCCCGACAGGGCCCGACAGGGCCCGACAGAGCCCGACAGAGCCCAGTAGAGCCCAGTAGAGCCCGACAGAGCCCGACAGAGCCCGACAGAGCCCGACAGAGCCCAGTAGAGCCAAGTAGAGCCCGACAGAGCCCGACAGAGCCCGACAGAGCCCGACAGGGCCCGACAGGGCCCGACAGAGCCCAGTTTGGCCCAGTAGAGCCCGACAGAGCCCGACAGAGCCCGACAGAGCCCAGTAGAGCCCGACAGAGCCCGACAGGGCCCGACAGAGCCCGACAGAGCCCGACAGGGCCCGACAGGGCCCGACAGGGCCCGACAGAGCCCAGTTTAGCCCAGTAGAGCCCGACAGAGCCCGACAGAGCCCGACAGAGCCCGACAGGGCCCAGTAGAGCCCGACAGAGCCCGACAGAGCCCGACAGGGTCCGACAGGGCCCGACAGAGCCCAGTAGAGCCCGACAGAGCCCGACAGAGCCCGACAGAGCCCGACAGGGTCCGACAGGGCCCGACAGACCCCGACAGAGCCCGACAGAGCCCAGTAGAACCCGACAGAGCCCGACAGAGCCCGACAGGGCCCGACAGGGCCCGTCAGGGCCCGACAGAGCCCAGTAGAGCCCAGTAGAGCCCAGTAGAGCCCGACAGAGCCCGACAGAGCCCGACAGGGCCCGACAGGGCCCGACAGGGCCCAGTAGAGCCCGACAGAGCCCGACAGAGCCCGACAGAGCCCGACAGAGCCCAGTAGAGCCCAGTAGAGCCCGACAGGGCCCGACAGGGCCCGACAGAGCCCGATAGAGGGCAGTAGAGCCCGACAGAGCCCGACAGAGCCCGACAGAGCCCGACAGGGCCCGACAGGGCCCGACAGAGCCCGACAGAGCCCGACAGGGCCCAGTAGAGCCCGACAGAGCCCGACAGGGCCCAGTAGAGCCCGACAGAGCCCGACAGGGCCCGACAGGGCCCTACAGAGCCCGACAGGGTCCGACAGAGCCCGACAGAGCCCGACAGGGCACAGTATAGCCCGACAGAGCACGACAGAGCCCGACAGAGCCCGACAGGGCCCGACAGGGCCCGACAGGGCCCAGTAGAGCCCGACAGAGCCCGACAGAGCCCGACAGAGCCCGACAGAACCCGACAGAGCCCGACAGAGCCCAGTAGAGCCCGACAGAGCCCGACAGAGCCCGACAGGGCCCGACAGGGCCCGAACGGGCCCAGTAGAGCCCGACAGAGCCCGACAGAGCCCGAAAGAGCCCGACAGGGCCCGACAGGGCCCGACAGAGCCCAGTAGAGCCCGACAGAGCCCGACAGAGCCCGACAGAGCCCGACAGAACCCGACAGAGCCCGACAGAGCCCAGTAGAGCCCGACAGAGCCCAACAGAGCCCGACAGAGCCCGACAGAGCCCGACAGGGCCCGACAGGGCCCAGTAGAGCCCGACAGAGCCCGACAGAGCCCGACAGAGCCCGACCGGGCCCGACAGGGCCCAGTACAGACCGACAGAGTCCGACAGAGCCCGACAGAGCCCGACAGAGCCCGACAGAGCCCAGTAGAGCCCAGTAGAGCCCGACAGAGCCCGACAGAGCCCGACAGGGCCCAGTAGAACCCGACAGAGCCCGACAGGGCCCGACAGGGCCCGACAGGGCCCAGTAGAGCCCAACAGAGCCCGACAGAGCCCGACAGAGCCCGACAGGGCCCGACAGGGCCCAGTAGAGCCCGACAGAGCCCGACAGAGCCCAGTAGATCCCAGTAGAGCCCGACAGAGCCCGACAGAGCCCGACAGAGCCCGACAGAGCCCAGTAGAGCCCGACAGAGCCCGACAGGGCCCGACAGAGCCCGACAGAGCCCGACAGGGCACGACAGGGCCCGACAGGGCCCAGTAGAGCCCGACAGAGCCCGACAGAGCCCGACAGAGCCCGACAGGGCCCGACAGAGCCCGACAGAGCCCAGTAGAGCCCGACAGAGCCCGACAGAGCCCAACAGAGCCCGACAGGGCCAGACAGGGCCCAACAGGGCCCGACAGAGCCCAGTAGAGCCCAGTAGAGCCCGACAGAGCCCGACAGAGCCCGACAGGGCCCGACAGAGCCCGACAGAGCCCGACAGGGCCCGACAGGGCCCGACAGGGAACAGTAGAGCCCAGTAGAGCCCAGTAGAGCCCGACAGAGCCCGACAGAGCCCGACAGAGCCCAGTAGAGCCCAGTAGAGACCGACAGAGCCCGACAGGGCCCGACAGAGCCCGACAGAGCCCGACAGGGACCGACAGAGCCCGACAGGGAACAGTAGAGCCCAGCAGAGCCCGACAGAGCCCGACAGAGCCCGACAGAGCCCGACAGAGCCCGACAGGGCCCGACAGAGCCCGACAGGGCCCGACAGAGCCCGACAGAGCCCGACAGGGCCCGACGGAGCCCGACAGAGCCCGACAGGTATCGAAAGGACCCAACAGGGCCCGACAGGGAACAGTAGAGCCCAGTAGAGCCCGACAGAGACCGACAGAGCCCGACAGGGCCCGACAGAGCCTGACAGAGCCCGACAGAGCCCGACAGAGCCCGACAGGGCCCGACAGAGCCCGACAGAGCCCGACAGAGCCCGACAGAGCCCGAAAGGGCCCGACAGGGCCCGACAGGGAACAGTAGAGCCCAGAAGAGCCCGACAGGGCCCGACAGGGCCCGACAGAGCCCGACAGAGCCCGACAGAGCCCAGTAGAGCCCAGTAGAGCCCGACAGAGCCCAGTAGAGCCCGACAGAGCCCGACAGAGCCCGACAGGGCCCGACAGGGCCCAACAGAGCCCGACAGAGCCCGACAGGGCCCGACAGGGCCCGACAGAGCCCGACAGAACCCGACAGAGCCCGACAGAGCCCGACAGGGCCCGACAGGGCCCGACAGAGCCCGACAGAGCCCAGTAGAGCCCGACAGAGCCCGACAGAGCCCGACAGAGCCCGACAGGGCCCGACAGAGCCCGACAGAGCCCGACAGGGCCCAGTAGAGCCCGACAGAGCCCGACAGAGCCCGACAGAGCCCGACAGGGCCCAGTAGAGCCCGACAGAGCCCGACAGGGCCCGACAGAGCCCAACAGAGCCCGACAGAGCCCGACAGAGCCCGACAGAACCCGACAGAGCCCAGTAGAGCCCGACAGAGCCCGACAGGGCCCGAAAGAGCCCGACAGAGCCCGACAGGGCCCGACAGGGCCCGACAGAGCCCGACAGAGCCCGACAGGGCCCAGTAGAGCCCGACAGAGCCCGACAGGGCCCGACAGGGCCCAGTAGAGCCCGACAGAGCCCGACAGAGCCCGACAGAGCCCGACAGAGCCCAGTAGAGCCCGAGAGAGCCCGACAGAGCCCGACAGAGCCCGACAGAGCCCGACAGGGCCCGACAGGGCCCGACAGAGCCCGACAGGGCCCGACAGGGCCCGACAGAGCCCGACAGAGCCCGACAGGGCCCGACAGGGCCCGACAGGGCCCGACAGAGCCCAGTAGAGCCCGACAGAGCCCGACAGAGCCCGACAGAACCCGACAGAGCCCGACAGAGCCCAGTAGAGCCCGACAGAGCCCGACAGAGCCCGACAGAGCCCGACAGGGCCCGACACGGCCCGACAGAGCCCGACAGGGCCCGACAGAGCCCGACAGAGCCCGACAGAGCCCGACAGGGCCCGACAGGGAACAGTAGAGCCCAGTAGAGCCCAGTAGAGCCCGACAGAGCCCGACAGAGCCCGACAGAGCCCGACAGAGCCCAGTAGAGCCCAGTAGAGCCCGACAGAGCCCGACAGGGCCCGACAGGGCCCGACAGAGCCCGACAGAGCCCGACAGGGACCGACAGAGCCCGACAGGGAACAGTAGAGCCCGACAGAGACCGACAGAGCCCGACAGGGCCCGACAGAGCCTGACAGAGCCCGACAGAGCCCGACAGAGCCCGACAGGGCCCGACAGGGCCCAGTAGAGCCCAGTAGAGAGCGACAGAGCCCGACAGGGCCCGACAGACCCCGACAAAGCCCAACAGGGAACAGTAGAGCCCAGTAGAGCCCGACAGAGCCCGACAGAGCCCGACAGAGCCCGACAGAGGCCGACAGAGGCCGACAGGGCCCGACAGAGCCCGACAGGGCCCGACAGGGCCCGACAGAGCCCGACAGAGCCCAGTAGAGCCCAGTAGAGCCCAACAGAGACCGACAGAGCCCGACAGGGCCCGACAGAGCCCGACAGAGCCCGACAGAGCCCAGTAGAGCCCAGTAGAGCCCGACAGAGCCCGACAGACCCTGACAGAGCCCGACAGAGCCCGACAGAGCCCAGTAGAGCCAAGTAGAGCCCGACAGAGCCCGACAGAGCCCGACAGAGCCCGACAGGGCCTGACAGGGCCCGACAGGGCCCAGTTTAGCCCAGTAGAGCCCGACAGAGCCCGACAGAGCCCGACAGAGCCCGACAGAGCCCAGTAGAGCCCGACAGAGCCCGACAGGGCCCGACAGGGCCCGACAGGGCCCGACAGAGCCCAGTTTAGCCCAGTAGAGCCCGACAGAGCCCGACAGAGCCCGACAGAGCCCGACAGGGCCCAGTAGAGCCCGACAGAGCCCGACAGAGCCCGACAGGGCCCGACAGGGCCCGACAGGGCCCGACAGGGCCCGACAGAGCCCGACATTGCCCGACAGGGCCCGACAGGGCCCGACAGAGCCCAGTAGAGCCCGACAGAGCCCGACAGAGCCCGACAGAGCCCGACAGGGTCCGACAGGGCCCGACAGACCCCGACAGAGCCCGACAGAGCCCAGTAGAGCCCGACAGAGCCCGACAGAGCCCGACAGAGCCCGACAGGGCCCGACAGAGCCCGACAGGGCCCGACAGAGCGCAGTAGAGCCCAGTAGAGCCCGACAGAGCCCGACAGAGCCCGACAGGGCCCGATAGGGCCCGACAGGGCCCAGTAGAGCCCGACAGAGCCCGACAGAGCCCGACAGAGCCCAGTAGAGCCCAGTAGAGCCCGACAGAGCCCGACAGGGCCCGACAGAGCCCGACAGAGCGCAGTAGAGCCCGACAGAGCCCGACAGAGCCCGACA
Source organism: Caloenas nicobarica (assembly GCF_036013445.1). Taxonomy (NCBI): domain Eukaryota; kingdom Metazoa; phylum Chordata; class Aves; order Columbiformes; family Columbidae; genus Caloenas; species Caloenas nicobarica. Next base: position 269,343 of record NW_027016974.1, read on the forward strand.
GAGCCCGACAGGGCCCGACAGGGCCCGACAGAGCCCGACAGAGCCCGACAGGGCCCAGTAGAGCCCGACAGAGCCCGACAGAGCCCGACAGGGCCCAGTAGAGCCCGACAGAGCCCGACAGGGCCCGACAGGGCCCGACAGAGCCCGACAGAGCCCGACAGGGCCCAGTATAGCCCGACAGAGCCCGACAGAGCCCGACAGAGCCCAACAGGGCCCGACAGGGCCCGACAGGGCCCGACAGAGCCCAGTAGAGCCCGACAGAGCCCGACAGAGCCCGACAGAGCCCGACAGAGCCCGACAGAACCCGACAGAGCCCGACAGAGCCCAGTAGAGCCCGACAGAGCCCGACAGAGCCCGACAGAGCCCGACAGGGCCCGACAGGGCCCGACAGGGCCCAGTAGAGCCCGACAGAGCCCGACAGAGCCCGACAGAGCCCGACAGGGCCCGACAGGGCCCGACAGAGCCCGACAGAGCCCAGTAGAGCCCGACAGAGCCCGACAGAGCCCGACAGAGCCCGACAGGGCCCGACAGGGCCCGACAGAGCCCGACAGAGCCCGACAGGGCCCAGTAGAGCCCGACAGAGCCCGACAGAGCCCGACAGGGCCCAGTAGAGCCCGACAGAGCCCGACAGGGCCCGACAGGGCCCGACAGAGCCCGACAGAGCCCGACAGGGCCCAGTATAGCCCGACAGAGCCCGACAGAGCCCGACAGAGCCCAACAGGGCCCGACAGGGCCCGACAGGGCCCGACAGAGCCCAGTAGAGCCCAGTAGAGCCCGACAGAGCACGACAGAGCCCGACAGGGCCAGACAGAGCCCGACAGAGCCCGACAGAGCCCGACAGGGCCCGACAGGGCCCGACAGGGAACAGTACAGCCCAGTACAGCCCAGTAGAGCCCGACAGAGCCCGACAGAGCCCGACAGGGCCCAGTAGAGCCCGACAGAGCCCGACAGAGCCCGACAGGGCCCGACAGGGCCCGACAGGGCCCGACAGAGCCCGACAGGGCCCGACAGGGTCCGACAGGGCCCGACAGAGCCCAGTAGAGCCCGACAGAGCCCGACAGAGCCCGACAGAGCCCGACAGAGCCCGACAGAGCCCGACAGGGTCCGACAGGGCCCGACAGACCCCGACAGAGCCCGACAGGGCCCAGTAGAGCCCGACAGAGCCCGACAGAGCCCGACAGAGCCCGACAGGGCCCGACAGGGCCCGACAGAGCCCGACAGGGCCCGACAGAGCCCGACAGAGCCCGACAGAGCCCGACAGGGCCCGACAGGGCCCGACAGGGAACAGTAGAGCCCAGTAGAGCCCAGTAGAGCCCGACAGAGCCCGACAGAGCCCGACAGAGCCCGACAGAGCCCAGTAGAGCCCAGTAGAGCCCGACAGAGCCCGACAGAGCCCGACAGAGCCCGACAGAGCCCAGTAGAGCCCGAGAGAGCCCGACAGAGCCCGACAGAGCCCGACAGAGCCCGACAGGGCCCGACAGGGCCCGACAGAGCCCGACAGGGCCCGACAGGGCCCGACAGAGCCCGACAGAGCCCGACAGGGCCCGACAGGGCCCGACAGGGCCCGACAGAGCCCAGTAGAGCCCGACAGAGCCCGACAGAGCCCGACAGAACCCGACAGAGCCCGACAGAGCCCAGTAGAGCCCGACAGAGCCCGACAGAGCCCGACAGAGCCCGACAGGGCCCGACACGGCCCGACAGAGCCCGACAGGGCCCGACAGAGCCCGACAGAGCCCGACAGAGCCCGACAGGGCCCGACAGGGAACAGTAGAGCCCAGTAGAGCCCAGTAGAGCCCGACAGAGCCCGACAGAGCCCGACAGAGCCCGACAGAGCCCAGTAGAGCCCAGTAGAGCCCGACAGAGCCCGACAGGGCCCGACAGGGCCCGACAGAGCCCGACAGAGCCCGACAGGGACCGACAGAGCCCGACAGGGAACAGTAGAGCCCGACAGAGACCGACAGAGCCCGACAGGGCCCGACAGAGCCTGACAGAGCCCGACAGAGCCCGACAGAGCCCGACAGGGCCCGACAGGGCCCAGTAGAGCCCAGTAGAGAGCGACAGAGCCCGACAGGGCCCGACAGACCCCGACAAAGCCCAACAGGGAACAGTAGAGCCCAGTAGAGCCCGACAGAGCCCGACAGAGCCCGACAGAGCCCGACAGAGGCCGACAGAGGCCGACAGGGCCCGACAGAGCCCGACAGGGCCCGACAGGGCCCGACAGAGCCCGACAGAGCCCAGTAGAGCCCAGTAGAGCCCAACAGAGACCGACAGAGCCCGACAGGGCCCGACAGAGCCCGACAGAGCCCGACAGAGCCCAGTAGAGCCCAGTGGAGCCCGACAGAGCCCGACAGACCCTGACAGAGCCCGACAGAGCCCGACAGAGCCCAGTAGAGCCAAGTAGAGCCCTACAGAGCCCGACAGAGCCCGACAGAGCCCGACAGGGCCCGACAGGGCCCGACAGGGCCCAGTTTAGCCCAGTAGAGCCCGACAGAGCCCGACAGAGCCCGACAGAGCCCGACAGAGCCCAGTAGAGCCCGACAGAGCCCGACAGGGCCCGACAGGGCCCGACAGGGCCCGACAGAGCCCAGTTTAGCCCAGTAGAGCCCGACAGAGCCCGACAGAGCCCGACAGAGCCCGACAGGGTCCGACAGGGCCCGACAGACCCCGACAGAGCCCGACAGAGCCCAGTAGAGCCCGACAGAGCCCGACAGAGCCCGACAGAGCCCGACAGGGCCCGACAGAGCCCGACAGGGCCCGACAGAGCGCAGTAGAGCCCAGTAGAGCCCGACAGAGCCCGACAGAGCCCGACAGGGCCCGATAGGGCCCGACAGGGCCCAGTAGAGCCCGACAGAGCCCGACAGAGCCCGACAGAGCCCAGTAGAGCCCAGTAGAGCCCGACAGAGCCCGACAGGGCCCGACAGAGCCCGACAGAGCGCAGTAGAGCCCGACAGAGCCCGACAGAGCCCGACAGAGCCCGACAGGGCCCGACAGGGCCCGACAGAGCCCGACAGAGCCCGACAGGGCCCAGTAGAGCCCGACAGAGCCCGACAGAGCCCGACAGGGCCCAGTAGAGCCCGACAGAGCCCGACAGGGCCCGACAGGGCCCGACAGAGCCCGACAGAGCCCGACAGGGCCCAGTATAGCCCGACAGAGCCCGACAGAGCCCGACAGAGCCCAACAGGGCCCGACAGGGCCCGACAGGGCCCGACAGAGCCCAGTAGAGCCCGACAGAGCCCGACAGAGCCCGACAGAGCCCGACAGAGCCCGACAGAACCCGACAGAGCCCGACAGAGCCCAGTAGAGCCCGACAGAGCCCGACAGAGCCCGACAGAGCCCGACAGGGCCCGACAGGGCCCGACAGGGCCCAGTAGAGCCCGACAGAGCCCGACAGAGCCCGACAGAGCCCGACAGGGCCCGACAGGGCCCGACAGAGCCCGACAGAGCCCAGTAGAGCCCGACAGAGCCCGACAGAGCCCGACAGAGCCCGACAGGGCCCGACAGGGCCCGACAGAGCCCGACAGAGCCCGACAGGGCCCAGTAGAGCCCGACAGAGCCCGACAGAGCCCGACAGGGCCCAGTAGAGCCCGACAGAGCCCGACAGGGCCCGACAGGGCCCGACAGAGCCCGACAGAGCCCGACAGGGCCCAGTATAGCCCGACAGAGCCCGACAGAGCCCGACAGAGCCCAACAGGGCCCGACAGGGCCCGACAGGGCCCGACAGAGCCCAGTAGAGCCCAGTAGAGCCCGACAGAGCACGACAGAGCCCGACAGGGCCAGACAGAGCCCGACAGAGCCCGACAGAGCCCGACAGGGCCCGACAGGGCCCGACAGGGAACAGTACAGCCCAGTACAGCCCAGTAGAGCCCGACAGAGCCCGACAGAGCCCGACAGGGCCCAGTAGAGCCCGACAGAGCCCGACAGAGCCCGACAGGGCCCGACAGGGCCCGACAGGGCCCGACAGAGCCCGACAGGGCCCGACAGGGTCCGACAGGGCCCGACAGAGCCCAGTAGAGCCCGACAGAGCCCGACAGAGCCCGACAGAGCCCGACAGAGCCCGACAGAGCCCGACAGGGTCCGACAGGGCCCGACAGACCCCGACAGAGCCCGACAGGGCCCAGTAGAGCCCGACAGAGCCCGACAGAGCCCGACAGGGCCCGACAGGGCCCGACAGAGCCCGACAGGGCCCGACAGAGCCCGACAGAGCCCGACAGAGCCCGACAGGGCCCGACAGGGCCCGACAGGGAACAGTAGAGCCCAGTAGAGCCCAGTAGAGCCCGACAGAGCCCGACAGAGCCCGACAGAGCCCGACAGAGCCCAGTAGAGCCCAGTAGAGCCCGACAGAGCCCGACAGAGCCCGACAGAGCCCGACAGAGCCCGACAGGGACCGACAGGGACCGACAGAGCCCGACAGGGAACAGTAGAGCCCAGTAGAGCCCGACAGAGCCCGACAGAGCCCGACAGAGCCCGACAGGGCCCGACAGAGCCCGACAGGGCCCGACAGGGCCCGACAGGGCCCGACAGAGCCTAACAGATCCCGACAGGTATCGAAAGGGCCCGAGAGGGCCCGACAGGGAACAGTAGAGCCCAGTAGAGCCCGACAGAGACCGACAGAGCCCGACAGGGCCCGACAGAGCCCGACAGAGCCCGACAGAGCCCGACAGAGCCCGACAGGGCCCAGTAGAGCCCAGTAGAGCGCGACAGAGCCCGACAGGGCCCGACAGACCCCGACAGGGCCCAGTAGAGCCCGACAGAGCCCGACAGGGCCCGACAGAGCCCAGTAGAGCCCGACAGAGCCCGACAGAGCCCGACAGAGCCCGACAGAACCCGACAGAGCCCGACAGAGCCCAGTAGAGCCCGACAGAGCCCGACAGAGCCCGACAGAGCCCGACAGGGCCCGACAGGGCCCAGTAGAGCCCGACAGAGCCCGACAGAGCCCGACAGAGCCCGACAGGGCCCGACAGGGCCCGACAGAGCCCGACAGAGCCCAGTAGAGCCCGACAGAGCCCGACAGAGCCCGACAGAGCCCGACAGGGCCCGACAGGGCCCGACAGAGCCCGACAGACCCCGACAGGGCCCAGTAAAGCCCGACAGAGCCCGACAGAGCCCGACAGGGCCCAGTAGAGCCCGACAGAGCCCGACAGGGCCCGACAGGTCCCAGTAGAGCCCGACAGAGCCCAGTAGAGCCCGACAGAGCCCGACAGAGCCCGACAGAGCCCGACAGGGCCCGACAGGGCCTGACAGGGCCCAGTACAGACCGACAGAGTCCGACAGAGCCCGACAGAGCCCGACAGAGCCCGACAGAGCCCAGTAGAGCCCAGTAGAGCCCGACAGAGCCCGACAGAGACCGACAGGGCCCGACAGGGCCCAGTAGAGCCCGACAGAGCCCGACAGGGCCCGACAGGGCCCGACAGGGCCCAGTAGAGCCCAACAGAGCCCGACAGAGCCCGACAGAGCCCGACAGGGCCCGACAGGGCCCGACAGGGCCCAGTAGAGCCCGACAGAGCCCGACAGAGCCCAGTAGAGCCCAGTAGAGCCCGACAGAGCCCGACAGAGCCCGACAGAGCCCGACAGAACCCGACAGAGCCCGACAGAGCCCAGTAGAGCCCGACAGAGCCCGACAGGGCCCGACAGGGCCCGACAGGGCCCGACAGAGCCCAGTAGAGCCCGACAGAGCCCGACAGAGCCCGACAGAGCCCGACAGGGCCCGACAGGGCCCGACAGAGCCCGACAGAGCCCGACAGGGCCCAGTAGAGCCCGACAGAGCCCGACAGAGCCCAGAAGAGCCCAATAGAGCCTGACAGAGCCCGAGAGAGCCCGACAGAGCCCAGTAGAGCCCGACAGAGCCCGACAGAGCCCGACAGAGACCGACAGGGCACGACAGGACCCGACAGGGCCCAGTAGAGCCCGACAGAGCCCGACAGAGCCCGACAGAGCCCGACAGGGCCCGACAGGGCCCGACAGGGCCCGACAGAGCCCAGTAGAGCCCGACAGAGCCCGACAGAGCCCGACAGAGCCCGACAGGGCCCGACAGGGCCCGACAGGGCCCGACAGAGCCCAGTAGAGCCCAGTAGAGCCCGACAGAGCCCGACAGAGCCCGACAGGGCCCGACAGAGCCCGACAGAGCCCGACAGAGCCCGACAGGGCCCGACAGGGAACAGTACAGCCCAGTACAGCCCAGTAGAGCCCGACAGAGCCCGACAGAGCCCGACAGGGCCCAGTAGACCCCGACAGAGCCCGACAGAGCCCGACAGGGCCCGACAGGGCCCGACAGGGCCCGACAGGGCCCGACAGGGCCCGACAGAGCCCAGTAGAGCCCGACAGAGCCCGACAGAGCCCGACAGAGCCCGACAGGGTCCGACAGGGCCCGACAGACCCCGACAGAGCCCGACAGGGCCCAGTAGAGCCCGACAGAGCCCGACAGAGCCCGACAGGGCCCGCCAGGGCCCGACAGAGCCCGACAGGGCCCGACAGAGCCCGACAGAGCCCGACAGAGCCCGACAGGGCCCGACAGGGCCCGACAGGGAACAGTAGAGCCCAGTAGAGCCCAGTAGAGCCCGACAGAGCCCGACAGAGCCCGACAGAGCCCGACAGAGCCCAGTAGAGCCCAGTAGAGCCCGACAGAGCCCGACAGAGCCCGACAGAGCCCGACAGGGACCGACAGGGACCGACAGAGCCCGACAGGGAACAGTAGAGCCCAGTAGAGCCCGACAGAGCCCGACAGAGCCCGACAGAGCCCGACAGGGCCCGACAGAGCCCGACAGGGCCCGACAGAGCCCGACAGAGCCCGACAGGGCCCGACAGAGCCTAACAGATCCCGACAGGTATCGAAAGGACCCGACAGGCCCCGACAGGGAACAGTAGAGCCCAGTAGAGCCCGACAGAGACCGACAGAGCCCGACAGGGCCCGACAGAGCCTGACAGAGCCCGACAGAGCCCGACAGAGCCCGACAGAGCCCGACAGGGCCCAGTAGAGCCCAGTAGAGCGCGACAGAGCCCGACAGGGCCCGACAGACCCCGACAGGGCCCAGTAGAGCCCAGTAGAGCCCGACAGAGCCCGACAGAGCCCGACAAAGCCCGACAGGGCCCGACAGAGCCCGACAGAGCCCGACAGGGCCCAACAGGGAACAGTAGAGCCCAGTAGAGCTGGACAGAGCCCGACAGAGCCCGACAGAGCCCGACAGAGCCCGACAGAGCCCGACAGAGGCTGACAGGGCCCGACAGAGCCCGACAGGGCCCGACAGGGCCCGACAGAGCCCGACAGAGCCCAGTAGAGCCCAGTAGAGCCCGACAGAGCCCGACAGAGCCCGACAGAGCCCAGTAGAGCCAAGTAGAGCCCGACAGAGCCCGACAGAGCCCGACAGAGCCCGACAGGGCCCGACAGAGCCCAGTTTAGCCCAGTAGAGCCCGACAGAGCCCGACAGAGCCCGACAGAGCCCGACAGAGCCCAGTAGAGCCCGACAGAGCCTGACAGGGCCCGACAGAGCCCGACAGAGCCCGACAGGGCCCGACAGGGCCCGACAGGGCCCGACAGAGCCCAGTTTAGCCCAGTAGAGCCCGACAGAGCCCGACAGAGCCCGACAGAGCCCGACAGGGCCCAGTAGAGCCCGACAGAGCCCGACAGAGCCCGACAGGGCCCGACAGGGCCCGACAGGGCCCGACAGAGCCCGACAGGGCCCGACAGGGCCCGACAGATCCCAGTAGAGCCCGACAGAGCCCGACAGAGCCCGACAGAGCCCGACAGGGTCCGACAGGGCCCGACAGACCCCGACAGAGCCCGACAGAGCCCAGTAGAGCCCGACAGAGCCCGACAGGGCCCGACAGGGCCCGACAGGGCCCGACAGAGCCCAGTAGAGCCCAGTAGAGCCCAGTAGAGCCCGACAGAGCCCGACAGAGCCCGACAGGGCCCGACAGAGCCCGACAGGGCCCAGTAGAGCCCGACAGAGCCCGACAGAGACCGACAGAGCCCGACAGAGCCCAGTAGAGCCCAGTAGAGCCCGACAGGGCCCGACAGGGCCCGACAGAGCCCGACAGAGCGCAGTAGAGCCCGACAGAGCCCAGTAGAGCCCGACAGAGCCCGACAGAGCCCGACAGGGCCCAGTAGAGCCCGACAGAGCCCGACAGGGCCCGACAGGGCCCGACAGGGCCCAGTAGAGCCCAACAGAGCCCGACAGAGCCCGACAGAGCCCGACAGGGCCCGACAGGGCCCGACAGGGCCCAGTAGAGCCCGACAGAGCCCGACAGAGCCCAGTAGAGCCCAGTAGAGCCCGACAGAGCCCGACAGAGCCCGACAGAGCCCAGTAGAGACCGACAGAGCCCGACAGGGCCCGACAGAGCCCGACAGAGCCCGACAGGGCACGACAGGGCCCGACAGGGCCCAGTAGAGCCCGACAGAGCCCGACAGAGCCCGACAGAGCCCGACAGGGCCCGACAGGGCCCGACAGGCCCCGACAGAGCCCAGTAGAGCCCGACAGAGCCCGACAGAGCCCGACAGAGCCCGACAGGGCCCGACAGGGCCCAACAGGGCCCGACAGAGCCCAGTAGAGCCCAGTAGAGCCCGACAGGGCCCGACAGAGCCCGACAGGGCCCGACAGAGCCCGACAGAGCCCGTCAGAGCCCGACAGGGCCCGACAGGGCCCGACAGGGAACAGTAGAGCCCAGTAGAGCCCAGTAGAGCCCGACAGAGCCCGACAGAGCCCGACAGAGCCCAGTAGAGCCCAGTAGAGCCCGACAGAGCCCGACAGGGCCCGACAGAGCCCGACAGAGCCCGACAGAGCCCGACAGGGACCGACAGAGCCCGACAGGGAACAGTAGAGCCCAGCAGAGCCCGACAGAGCCCGACAGAGCCCGACAGAGCCCGACAGAGCCCGACAGGGCCCGACAGAGCCCGACAGGGCCCGACAGAGCCCGACAGAGCCCGACAGGGCCCGACAGAGCCCAACAGAGCCCGACAGGTATCGAAAGGGCCCGACAGGGCCCGACAGGGAACAGTAGAGCCCAGTAGAGCCCGACAGAGACCGACAGAGCCCGACAGGGCCCGACAGAGCCTGACAGAGCCCGACAGAGCCCGACAGAGCCCGACAGGGCCCGACAGAGCCCGACAGAGCCCGACAGGGCCCGACAGAGCCCGAAAGGGCCCGACAGGGCCCGACAGGGAACAGTAGAGACCAGAAGAGCCCGACAGGGCCCGACAGGGCCCGACAGAGCCCGACAGAGCCCGACAGAGCCCGACAGGGCCCAGTAGAGCCCAGTAGAGCCCGACAGAGCCCAGTAGAGCCCGACAGAGCCCGACAGAGCCCGACAGAGCCCGACAGGGCCCGACAGAGCTTGACAGAGCCTGACAGGGCCCGACAGGGCCCGACAGAGCCCGACAGAACCCGACAGAGCCCGACAGAGCCCGACAGGGCCCGACAGGGCCCGACAGAGCCCGACAGAGCCCAGTAGAGCCCGACAGAGCCCGACAGAGCCCGACAGAGCCCGACAGGGCCCGACAGAGCCCGACAGAGCCCGACAGGGCCCAGTAGAGCCCGACAGAGCCCGACAGAGCCCGACAGAGCCCGACAGGGCCCAGTAGAGCCCGACAGAGCCCGACAGGGCCCGACAGGGCCCGACAGAGCCCAACAGAGCCCGACAGAGCCCGACAGAGCCCGACAGAACCCGACAGAGCCCAGTAGAGCCCGACAGAGCCCGACAGGGCCCGACAGAGCCCGACAGAGCACGACAGGGCCCGACAGGGCCCGACAGAGCCCGACAGAGCCCGACAGAGCCCGACAGGGCCCAGTAGAGCCCGACAGAGCCCGACAGGGACCGACAGGGCCCAGTAGAGCCCGACAGAGCCCGACAGAGCTTGACAGAGCCCGACAGAGCCCGACAGAGCCCAGTAGAGCCCGACAGAGCCCGACAGAGCCCGACAGAGCCCGACAGAACCCGACAGAGCCCGACAGAGCCCAGTAGAGCCCGACAGAGCCCGACAGAGCCCGACAGGGCCCGACAGAGCCCAGTAGAGCCCGACAGGGCCCGACAGAGCCCGACAGAGCCCAGTAGAGCCCGACAGAGCCCGACAGAGCCCGACAGGGCCCGACAGGGCCCGACAGAGCCCGACAGGGCCCGACAGAACCCGACAGAGCCCAGCAGAGCCCGACAGAGCCCGACAGAGCCCGACAGAGCCCGACAGAACCCGACAGAGCCCGACAGAAACCGACAGAGCCCGACAGAGCCCAACAGAACCCGACAGAGCCCGACAGAGCCCAACAGGGCCCGACAGGGCCCAGTAGAGCCCGACAGAGCCCGACAGAGCCCGACAGGGCCCGACAGGGCCCAGTAGAGCCCGACAGAGCCCGACAGAGCCCAGTAGAGCCCGACAGAGCCCGACAGAGCCCGACAGAACCCGACAGAGCCCGACAGAGCCCAGTAGAGACCGACAGAGCCCGACAGAGCCCGACAGAGCCCGACAGGGCCCGACAGGGCCCGACAGGCCCCGACAGAGCCTAGTAGAGCCCGACAGAGCCCGACAGAGCCCGACAGAGCCCGACACGGCCCGACAGGGCCCGACAGGGCCCGACAGAGCCCAGTAGAGCCCAGTAGAACCCGACAGAGCCCGACAGAGCCCGACAGGGCCCGACAGGGCCCGACAGAGCCCGACAGAGCCCAGTAGAGCCCAGTAGAGCCCGACAGAGCCCGACAGAGCCCGACAGAGCCCAGTAGAGCCAAGTAGAGCCCGACAGAGCCCGACAGAGCCCGACAGGGCCCGACAGGGCCCGACAGAGCCCAGTTTAGCCCAGTAGAGCCCGACAGAGCCCGACAGAGCCCGACAGAGCCCAGTAGAGCCCGACAGATCCCGACAGGGCCCGACAGAGCCCGACAGATCCCGACAGGGCCCAACAGGGCCCGACAGGGCCCGACAGAGCCCAGTTTAGCCCAGTAGAGCCCGACAGAGCCCGACAGAGCCCGACAGAGCCCGACAGGGCCCAGTAGAGCCCGACAGAGCCCGACAGAGCCCGACAGGGCCCGACAGGGCCCGACAGGGCCCGACAGAGCCCGACAGGGCCCGACAGGGCCCGACACAGCCCAGTAGAGCCCGACAGAGCCCGACAGAGCCCGACAGAGCTCGACAGGGTCCGACAGGGCCCGACAGAACCCGACAGAGCCCGACAGAGCCCAGTAGAGCCCGACAGAGCCCGACAGAGCCCGACAGAGCCCGACAGGGCCCGACAGGGCCCGACAGAGCCCGACAGGGCCCGACAGAGCCCGACAGAGCCCGACAGAGCCCAGTAGAGCCCAACAGAGCCCGACAGGTCCCGACAGGACCCGACAGAGCCTGACAGAGCCCGACAGGGACCGACAGAGCCCGACAGGGAACAGTAGAGCCCGACAGAGACCGACAGAGCCCGACAGGGCCCGACAGAGCCTGACAGAGCCCGACAGAGCCCGACAGAGCCCGACAGGGCCCGACAGAGCCCAGTAGACCCCAACAGAGCCCGACAGAGCCCGACAGGGCCCGACAGACCCCGACAGGGCCCAGTAGAGCCCAGTAGAGCCCGACAGAGCCCGACAGAGCCCGACAAAGCCCGACAGGGCCCGACAGAGCCCGACAGAGCCCAACAGGGAACAGTAGAGCCCAGTAGAGCCCGACAGAGCCCGACAGAGCCCGACAGAGCCCGACAGAGGCCGACAGAGGCCGACAGGGCCCGACAGAGCCCGACAGGGCCCGACAGGGCCCGACAGGGCCCGACAGAGCCCGACAGAGCCCAGTAGAGCCCAGTAGAGCCCGACAGAGACCGACAGAGCCCGACAGGGCCCGACAGAGCCCGACAGAGCCCGACAGAGCCCAGTAGAGCCCAGTAGAGCCCGACAGAGCCCGACAGAGCCCGACAGAGCCCAGTAGAGCCAAGTAGAGCCCGACAGAGCCCGACAGAGCCCGACAGAGCCCGACAGGGCCCGACAGGGCCCAGTTTAGCCCAGTAGAGCCCGACAGAGCCCGACAGAGCCCGACAGAGCCCAGTAGAGCCCGACAGAGCCCGACAGGGCCCGACAGAGCCCGACAGAGCCCGACAGGGCCCGACAGGGCCCGACAGGGCCCGACTGAGCCCAGTTTAGCCCAGTAGAGCCCGACAGAGCCCGACAGAGCCCGACAGAGCCCGACAGGGCCCAGTAGAGCCCGACAGAGCCCGACAGAGCCCGACAGGGCCCGACAGGGCCCGACAGGGCCCGACAGAGCCCGACATTGCCCGACAGGGCCCGACAGGGCCCGACAGAGCCCAGTAGAGCCCGACAGAGCCCGACAGAGCCCGACAGAGCCCGACAGGGTCCGACAGGGCCCGACAGACCCCGACAGACCCCGACAGAGCCCAGTAGAGCCCGACAGAGCCCGACAGAGCCCGACAGAGCCCGACAGGGCCCGACAGAGCCCAGTAGAGCCCAGTAGAGCCCGACAGAGCCCGACAGAGCCCGACAGGGCCCGATAGGGCCCGACAGGGCCCAGTAGAGCCCGACAGAGCCCGACAGAGCCCGACAGAGCCCGACAGAGCCCGACAGAGCGCAGTAGAGCCCGACAGAGCCCGACAGAGCCCGACAGAGCCCGACAGGGCCCGACAGGGCCCGACAGAGCCCGACAGAGCCCGACAGGGCCCAGTACAGCCCGACAGAGCCCGACAGAGCCCGACAGGGCCCAGTAGAGCCCGACAGAGCCCGACAGGGCCCGACAGGGCCCGACAGGGCCCGACAGGGCCCGACAGGGCCCGACAGGGCCCAGTATAGCCCGACAGAGCCCGACAGAGCCCGACAGAGCCCAACAGGGCCCGACAGGGCCCGACAGGGCCCGACTGAGCCCAGTAGAGCCCGACAGAGCCCGACAGAGCCCGACAGAGCCCGACAGAGCCCAGTAGAGCCCGACAGAGCCCGACAGAGCCCGACAGGGCCCGACAGGGCCCAGTAGAGCCCGACAGAGCCCGACAGAGCCCGACAGAGCCCGACAGGGCCCGACAGGGCCCGACAGAGCCCGACAGAGCCCAGTAGAGCCCGACAGAGCCCGACAGAGCCCGACAGAACCCGACAGAGCACGACAGAGCCCAGTAGAGCCCAACAGAGCCCAACAGAGCCCGACAGAGCCCGACAGAGCCCGACAGGGCCCGACAGGTCCCAGTAGAGCCCGACAGAGCCCAGTAGAGCCCGACAGAGCCCGAGAGAGCCCGACAGAGCCCGACCGGGCCCGACAGGGCCTGACAGGGCCCAGTACAGACCGACAGAGTCCGACAGAGCCCGACAGAGCCCGACAGAGCCCGACAGAGCCCAGTAGAGCCCAGTAGAGCCCGACAGAGCCCGACAGAGCCCGACAGGGCCCGACAGGGCCCAGTAGAGCCCGACAGAGCCCGACAGGGCCAGACAGGGCCCGACAGGGCCCAGTAGAGCCCAACAGAGCCCGACAGAGCCCGACAGAGCCCGACAGGGCCCGACAGGGCCCGACAGGGCCCAGTAGAGACCGACAGAGCCCGACAGAGCCCAGTAGAGCCCAGTAGAGCCCGACAGAGCCCGACAGAGCCCGACAGAACCCGACAGAGCCCGACAGAGCCCAGTAGAGCCCGACAGAGCCCGACAGGGCCCGACAGGGCCCGACAGAGCCCAGTAGAGCCCGACAGAGCCCGACAGAGCCCGACAGGGCCCGACAGGGCCCGACAGAGCCCGACAGAGCCCGACCGGGCCCAACAGGGCCCTGTAGAGCCCGACAGAGGCCGACAGAGCCCAGAAGAGCCCGACAGAGCCTGACAGAGCCCGACAGAGCCCGACAGAGCCCAGTAGAGCCCGACAGAGCCCGACAGAGCCCGACAGAGACCGACAGGGAACGACAGGACCCGACAGGGCCCAGTAGAGACCGACAGAGCCCGACAGAGCCCGACAGAGCCCGACAGAGCCCGACAGGGCCCGACAGGGCCCGACAGAGCCCAGTAGAGCCCGACAGAGCCCGACAGAGCCCGACAGAGCCCGACAGGGCCCGACAGGGCCCGACAGGGCCCGACAGAGCCCAGTAGAGCCCAGTAGAGCCCGACAGAGCCCGACAGAGCCCGACAGGGCCCGACAGAGCCCGACAGAGCCCGACAGAGCCCGACAGGGCCCGACAGGGCCCGACAGGGAACAGTACAGCCCAGTAGAGCCCAGTAGAGCCCGACAGAGCCCGACAGAGCCCGACAGAGCCCTACAGAGCCCGACAGAGCCCAGTAGAGCCCAGTAGAGCCCAGTAGAGCCCGACAGAGCCCGACAGGGCCCGACAGAGCCCGACAGAGCCCGACAGGGAACAGTAGAGCCCAGCAGAGCCCGACAGAGCCCGACAGAGCCCGACAGAGCCCGACAGGGCCCGACAGGGCCCGACAGGGCCCGACAGAGCCCGACAGGGCCCGACAGAGCCCAACAGAGCCCGACAGGTATCGAAAGGGCCCGACAGGGCCTGACAGGGAACAGTAGAGCCCAGTAGAGCCCGACAGAGACCGACAGAGCCCGACAGGGCCCGACAGAGCCTGACAGAGCCCGACAAAGCCCGACAGAGCCCGACAGGGCCCGACAGGGCCCAGTAGAGCCCAGTAGAGCGCGACAGAGCCCGACAGGGCCCGACAGAGCCCGACAGTGCCCAGTAGAGCCTAGTAGAGCCCGACAGAGCCCGACAGAGCCCGACAAAGCCTGACAGGGCCCGACAGAGCCCGACAGAGCCCGACAGGGCCAAACAGGGAACAGTAGAGCCCAGTAGAGCCCGACAGAGCCCGACAGAGCCCGACAGAGCCCGACAGAGGCCGACAGAGCCCGACAGGGCCCGACAGGGCCCGACAGAGCCCGACAGGGCCCGACAGAGCCCGACAGAGCCCGACAGAGCCCAGTAGAGCCCAGTAGAGCCCGACAGAGCCCGACAGAGCCCGACAGGGCCCGACAGAGCCCGACAGAGCCCGACAGAGCCCAGTAGAGCCCAGTAGAGCCCGACAGAGCCCGACAGAGCCCAGTAGAGCCAAGTAGACCCCGACAGAGCCCGACAGAGCCCGACAGAGCCCGACAGGGCCCGACAGGGCCCGACAGAGCCCAGTTTAGCCCAGTAGAGCCCGACAGAGCCCGACAGAGCCCGACAGAGCCCAGTAGAGCCCGACAGAGCCCGACAGGGCCCGACAGAGCCCGACAGAGCCCGACAGGGCCCGACAGGGCCCGACAGGGCCCGACAGAGCCCAGTTTAGCCCAGTAGAGCCCGACAGAGCCCGACAGAGCCCGACAGAGCCCGACAGGGCCCAGTAGAGCCCGACAGAGCCCGACAGAGCCCGACAGGGCCCGACAGGGCCCGACAGGGCCCGACAGAGCCCGACAGGGCCCGACAGGGCCCGACAGAGCCCAGTAGAGCCCGACAGAGCCCTACAGAGCCCGACAGAGCCCGACAGGGTCCGACAGGGCCCGACAGACCCCGACAGAGCCCAACAGAGCCCAGTAGAGCCCGACAGAGCCTGACAGAGCCCGACAGAGCCCGACAGGGCCCGACAGGGCCCGACAGGGCCCGACAGAGCCCAGTAGAGCCCAGTAGAGCCCGACAGAGCCCGACAGAGCCCGACAGGGCCCGACAGGGCCCGACAGGGCCCATTAGAGCCCGACAGAGCCCGACAGAGCCCGACAGAGCCCAGTAGAGCCCAGTAGAGCCCGACAGGGCCCGACAGGGCCCGACAGCGCCCAGTAGAGCCCGACAGAGCCCGACAGAGCCCGACAGGGCCCGACAGGGCTCGACAGGGCCCGACAGAGCCCGACAGAGCCCGACAGGGCCCAATAGGGAACAGTAGAGCCCAGTAGAGCCCGACAGAGCCCGACAGAGCCCGACAGAGCCCGACAGAGGCCGACAGAGCCCGACAGGGCCCGACAGGGCCCGACAGAGCCCGACAGGGCCCGACAGAGCCCGAGAGAGCCCGACAGAGCCCAGTAGAGCCCAGTAGAGCCCGACAGAGCCCGACAGAGCCCGACAGGGCCCGACAGCGCCCGACACAGCCCAGTAGAGCCCAGTAGAGCCCGACAGAGCCCGACAGAGCCCAGTAGAGCCAAGTAGACCCCGACAGAGCCCTTCAGAGCCCGACAGAGCCCGACAGGGCCCGACAGAGCCCGACAGAGCCCGACAGGGCCCGACAGGGCCCGACAGGGCCCGACAGAGCCCAGTTTAGCCCAGTAGAGCCCGACAGAGCCCGACAGAGCCCGACAGAGCCCGACAGAGCCCGACAGAGGCCGACAGAGCCCGACAGGGCCCGACAGGGCCCGACAGAGCCCGACAGGGCCCGACAGAGCCCGAGAGAGCCCGACAGAGCCCAGTAGAGCCCAGTAGAGCCCGACAGAGCCCGACAGAGCCCGACAGGGCCCGACAGAGCCCGACACAGCCCAGTAGAGCCCAGTAGAGCCCGACAGAGCCCGACAGAGCCCAGTAGAGCCAAGTAGACCCCGACAGAGCCCGACAGAGCCCGACAGAGCCCGACAGGGCCCG
Organism: Caloenas nicobarica; assembly: GCF_036013445.1. Taxonomy (NCBI): domain Eukaryota; kingdom Metazoa; phylum Chordata; class Aves; order Columbiformes; family Columbidae; genus Caloenas; species Caloenas nicobarica. The sequence continues at coordinate 285,820 of NW_027016974.1, forward strand.
ACAGGGCCCGACAGAGCCCAGTTTAGCCCAGTAGAGCCCGACAGAGCCCGACAGAGCCCGACAGAGCCCGACAGAGCCCAGTAGAGCCCGACAGAGCGCGACAGGGCCCGACAGAGCCCGACAGAGCCCGACAGGGCCCGACAGGGCCCGACAGGGCCCGACAGAGCCCAGTTTAGCCCAGTAGAGCCCGACAGAGCCCGACAGAGCCCGACAGGGCCCGACAGGGCCCGACAGGGCCCGACAGAGCCCGACAGGGCCCGACAGGGCCCGACAGGGCCCAGTAGAGGCCGACAGAGCCCGACAGAGCCCGACAGAGCCCGACAGGGTCCGACAGGGCCCGACAGACCCCGACAGAGCCCGACAGAGCCCAGTAGAGCCTGACAGAGCCTGACAGAGCCCGACAGAGCCCGACAGGGCCCGACAGGGCCCGACAGAGCCCGACAGAGCCCAGTAGAGCCCAGTAGAGCCCGACAGAGCCCGACAGAGCCCGACAGGCCCCGACAGGGCCCGACAGGGCCCAGTAGAGCCCGACAGAGCCCGACAGAGCCCGACAGAGCCCAGTAGAGCCCAGTAGAGCCCGACAGGGCCCGACAGGGCCCGACAGCGCCCAGTAGAGCCCGACAGAGCCCGACAGAGCCCGACAGGGCCCGACAGGGCTCGACAGGGCCCGACAGAGCCCGACAGAGCCCGACAGGGCCCAGTAGAGCCCGACAGAGCCCGACAGAGCCCGACAGGGCCCAGTAGAGCCCGACAGAGCCCGACAGGGCCCGACAGAGCCCGACAGAGCCCGACAGGGCCCGACAGAGCCCGACAGAGCCCGACAGGGCCCAGTATAGCCCGACAGAGCCCGACAGAGCCCGACAGAGCCCGACAGGGCCCGACAGGGCCCGACAGAACCCAGTAGAGCCCGACAGAGCCCGACAGAGCCCGACAGAGCCCGACAGAGCCCGACAGAGCCCAGTAGAGCCCGACAGAGCCCGACAGAGCCCGACAGAGCCCGACAGGGCCCGACAGGGCCCAGTAGAGCCCGACAGAGCCCGACAGAGCCCGACAGAGCCCGACAGGGCCCAGTAGAGCCCGACAGAGCCCGACAGAGCCCGACAGAGCCCGACAGGGCCCGACAGGGCCCAGTAGAGCCCGACAGAGCCCGACAGAGCCCGACAGAGCCCGACAGAGCCCGACAGAGCCCGACAGAACCCGACAGAGCCCGACAGAGCCCAGTAGAGCCCGACAGAGCCCGACAGAGCCCGACAGAGCCCGACAGGGCCCGACAGGGCCCGACAGGGCCCAGTAGAGCCCGACAGAGCCCAGTAGAGCCCGACAGAGCCCGACAGAGCCCGACAGAGCCCGACAGAGCCCGACAGGGCCTGACAGAGCCCAGTAGAGCCCGACAGAGCCCGACAGAGCCCGACAGAGCCCGACAGAGCCCGACAGAAACCGACAGAGCCCGACAGAGCCCAGTAGAGCCCGACAGAGCCCGACAGAGCCCGACAGAGCCCGACAGGGCCCGACAGGGCCCAGTAGAGCCCGACAGAGCCCGACAGGGCCCGACAGAGCCCGACAGGGCCCGATAGGGCCCGACAGAGCCCGAAAGAGCCCAGTAGAGCCCGACAGAGCCCGACAGAGCCCGACAGAGCCCGACAGAACCCGACAGAGCCCGACAGAGCCCAGTAGAGCCCGACAGAGCCCGACAGAGCCCGACAGGGCCCGACAGGGCCCGACAGAGCGCAGCAGAGCCCGACAGAGCCCGACAGAGCCCGACAGAGCCCGACAGGGCCCGACAGGGCCCGACAGAGCCCGACAGAGCGCAGTAGAGCCCGACAGAGCCCGACAGAGCCCGACAGAGCCCGACAGGGCCCGACAGGGCCCGACAGGGCCCGACAGAGCCCGACAGGGCCCAGTAGAGCCCGACAGAGACCGACAGGGCCCAGTAGAGCCCGACAGAGCCCGACAGGGCCCGACAGGGCCCGACAGAGCCCGACAGGGCCCAGTATAGCCCGACAGAGCACGACAGAGCCCGACAGAGCCCGACAGGGCCCGACAGGGCCCGAAAGGGCCCAGTAGAGCCCGACAGAGCCCAGTAGAGCCCGACAGTGCCCGTCAGAGCCTGACAGAACCCGACAGAGCCCAGTTTAGCCCAGTAGAGCCCGACAGAGCCCGACAGAGCCCGACAGGGCCCGAACAGGCCCAGTAGAGCCCGACAGAGCCCGACAGAGCCCGACAGAGCCCGACAGAGCCCGACAGGGCCCGACAGGGCCCGACAGAGCCCAGTAGAGCCCGACAGAGCCCGACAGAGCCCGACAGAGCCCAGTAGAGCCCGACAGAGCCCAACAGAGCCCGACAGAGCCCGACAGAGCCCGACAGGGCCCGACAGGGCCCAGTAGAGCCCGACAGAGCCCGACAGAGCCCGACAGAGCCCGACAGAGCCCGACAGAGCCCAGTAGAGCCCAGTAGAGCCCGACAGAGCCCGACAGAGCCCGACAGGGCCCGACAGAGCCCGACAGAGCCCGACAGAGCCCAGTAGAGCCCAGTAGAGCCCGACAGAGCCCGACAGAGCCCAGTAGAGCCAAGTAGACCCCGACAGAGCCCGACAGAGCCCGACAGAGCCCGACAGGGCCCGACAGGGCCCGACAGAGCCCAGTTTAGCCCAGTAGAGCCCGACAGAGCCCGACAGAGCCCGACAGAGCCCAGTAGAGCCCGACAGAGCCCGACAGGGCCCGACAGAGCCCGACAGAGCCCGACAGGGCCCGACAGGGCCCGACAGGGCCCGACAGAGCCCAGTTTAGCCCAGTAGAGCCCGACAGAGCCCGACAGAGCCCGACAGAGCCCGACAGGGCCCAGTAGAGCCCGACAGAGCCCGACAGAGCCCGACAGGGCCCGACAGGGCCCGACAGGGCCCGACAGAGCCCAGTTTAGCCCAGTAGAGCCCGACAGAGCCCGACAGAGCCCGACAGAGCCCGACAGAGCCCGACAGAGGCCGACAGAGCCCGACAGGGCCCGACAGGGCCCGACAGAGCCCGACAGGGCCCGACAGAGCCCGAGAGAGCCCGACAGAGCCCAGTAGAGCCCAGTAGAGCCCAACAGAGCCCGACAGAGCCCGACAGGGCCCGACAGAGCCCGACACAGCCCAGTAGAGCCCAGTAGAGCCCGACAGAGCCCGACAGAGCCCAGTAGAGCCAAGTAGACCCCGACAGAGCCCGACAGAGCCCGACAGAGCCCGACAGGGCCCGACAGGGCCCGACAGAGCCCAGTTTAGCCCAGTAGAGCCCGACAGAGCCCGACAGAGCCCGACAGAGCCCGACAGAGCCCAGTAGAGCCCGACAGAGCGCGACAGGGCCCGACAGAGCCCGACAGAGCCCGACAGGGCCCGACAGGGCCCGACAGGGCCCGACAGAGCCCAGTTTAGCCCAGTAGAGCCCGACAGAGCCCGACAGAGCCCGACAGGGCCCGACAGGGCCCGACAGGGCCCGACAGAGCCCGACAGGGCCCGACAGGGCCCGACAGGGCCCAGTAGAGCCCGACAGAGCCCGACAGAGCCCGACAGAGCCCGACAGGGTCCGACAGGGCCCGACAGACCCCGACAGAGCCCGACAGAGCCCAGTAGAGCCTGACAGAGCCTGACAGAGCCCGACAGAGCCCGACAGGGCCCGACAGGGCCCGACAGAGCCCGACAGAGCCCAGTAGAGCCCAGTAGAGCCCGACAGAGCCCGACAGAGCCCGACAGGCCCCGACAGGGCCCGACAGGGCCCAGTAGAGCCCGACAGAGCCCGACAGAGCCCGACAGAGCCCGACAGAGCCCAGTAGAGCCCAGTAGAGCCCGACAGGGCCCGACAGGGCCCGACAGCGCCCAGTAGAGCCCGACAGAGCCCGACAGAGCCCGACAGGGCCCGACAGGGCTCGACAGGGCCCGACAGAGCCCGACAGAGCCCGACAGGGCCCAGTAGAGCCCGACAGAGCCCGACAGAGCCCGACAGGGCCCAGTAGAGCCCGACAGAGCCCGACAGGGCCCGACAGAGCCCGACAGAGCCCGACAGGGCCCGACAGAGCCCGACAGAGCCCGACAGGGCCCAGTATAGCCCGACAGAGCCCGACAGAGCCCGACAGAGCCCGACAGGGCCCGACAGGGCCCGACAGAACCCAGTAGAGCCCGACAGAGCCCGACAGAGCCCGACAGAGCCCGACAGAGCCCAGTAGAGCCCGACAGAGCCCGACAGAGCCCGACAGAGCCCGACAGGGCCCGACAGGGCCCAGTAGAGCCCGACAGAGCCCGACAGAGCCCGACAGAGCCCGACAGGGCCCAGTAGAGCCCGACAGAGCCCGACAGAGCCCGACAGAGCCCGACAGGGCCCGACAGGGCCCAGTAGAGCCCGACAGAGCCCGACAGAGCCCGACAGAGCCCGACAGAGCCCGACAGAACCCGACAGAGCCCGACAGAGCCCAGTAGAGCCCGACAGAGCCCGACAGAGCCCGACAGAGCCCGACAGGGCCCGACAGGGCCCGACAGGGCCCAGTAGAGCCCGACAGAGCCCAGTAGAGCCCGACAGAGCCCGACAGAGCCCGACAGAGCCCGACAGAGCCCGACAGGGCCTGACAGAGCCCAGTAGAGCCCGACAGAGCCCGACAGAGCCCGACAGAGCCCGACAGAGCCCGACAGAAACCGACAGAGCCCGACAGAGCCCAGTAGAGCCCGACAGAGCCCGACAGAGCCCGACAGAGCCCGACAGGGCCCGACAGGGCCCAGTAGAGCCCGACAGAGCCCGACAGGGCCCGACAGAGCCCGACAGGGCCCGATAGGGCCCGACAGAGCCCGAAAGAGCCCAGTAGAGCCCGACAGAGCCCGACAGAGCCCGACAGAGCCCGACAGAACCCGACAGAGCCCGACAGAGCCCAGTAGAGCCCGACAGAGCCCGACAGAGCCCGACAGGGCCCGACAGGGCCCGACAGAGCGCAGCAGAGCCCGACAGAGCCCGACAGAGCCCGACAGAGCCCGACAGGGCCCGACAGGGCCCGACAGAGCCCGACAGAGCGCAGTAGAGCCCGACAGAGCCCGACAGAGCCCGACAGAGCCCGACAGGGCCCGACAGGGCCCGACAGGGCCCGACAGAGCCCGACAGGGCCCAGTAGAGCCCGACAGAGACCGACAGGGCCCAGTAGAGCCCGACAGAGCCCGACAGGGCCCGACAGGGCCCGACAGAGCCCGACAGGGCCCAGTATAGCCCGACAGAGCACGACAGAGCCCGACAGAGCCCGACAGGGCCCGACAGGGCCCGAAAGGGCCCAGTAGAGCCCGACAGAGCCCAGTAGAGCCCGACAGTGCCCGTCAGAGCCTGACAGAACCCGACAGAGCCCAGTTTAGCCCAGTAGAGCCCGACAGAGCCCGACAGAGCCCGACAGGGCCCGAACAGGCCCAGTAGAGCCCGACAGAGCCCGACAGAGCCCGACAGAGCCCGACAGAGCCCGACAGGGCCCGACAGGGCCCGACAGAGCCCAGTAGAGCCCGACAGAGCCCGACAGAGCCCGACAGAGCCCAGTAGAGCCCGACAGAGCCCAACAGAGCCCGACAGAGCCCGACAGAGCCCGACAGGGCCCGACAGGGCCCAGTAGAGCCCGACAGAGCCCGACAGAGCCCGACAGAGCCCGACAGAGCCCGACAGAGCCCAGTAGAGCCCAGTAGAGCCCGACAGAGCCCGACAGAGCCCGACAGGGCCCGACAGAGCCCGACAGAGCCCGACAGAGCCCAGTAGAGCCCAGTAGAGCCCGACAGAGCCCGACAGAGCCCAGTAGAGCCAAGTAGACCCCGACAGAGCCCGACAGAGCCCGACAGAGCCCGACAGGGCCCGACAGGGCCCGACAGAGCCCAGTTTAGCCCAGTAGAGCCCGACAGAGCCCGACAGAGCCCGACAGAGCCCAGTAGAGCCCGACAGAGCCCGACAGGGCCCGACAGAGCCCGACAGAGCCCGACAGGGCCCGACAGGGCCCGACAGGGCCCGACAGAGCCCAGTTTAGCCCAGTAGAGCCCGACAGAGCCCGACAGAGCCCGACAGAGCCCGACAGGGCCCAGTAGAGCCCGACAGAGCCCGACAGAGCCCGACAGGGCCCGACAGGGCCCGACAGGGCCCGACAGAGCCCGACAGGGCCCGACAGGGCCCGACAGAGCCCAGTAGAGCCCGACAGAGCCCTACAGAGCCCGACAGAGCCCGACAGGGTCCGACAGGGCCCGACAGACCCCGACAGAGCCCAACAGAGCCCAGTAGAGCCCGACAGAGCCTGACAGAGCCCGACAGAGCCCGACAGGGCCCGACAGGGCCCGACAGGGCCCGACAGAGCCCAGTAGAGCCCAGTAGAGCCCGACAGAGCCCGACAGAGGCCGACAGGGCCCGACAGGGCCCGACAGGGCCCAGTAGAGCCCGACAGAGCCCGACAGAGCCCGACAGAGCCCAGTAGAGCCCAGTAGAGCCCGACAGGGCCCGACAGGGCCCGACAGCGCCCAGTAGAGCCCGACAGAGCCCGACAGAGCCCGACAGGGCCCGACAGGGCTCGACAGGGCCCGACAGAGCCCGACAGAGCCCGACAGGGCCCGACAGGGCCCGACAGAGCCCGACAGAGCCCGACAGAGCCCGACAGAGGCCGACAGAGCCCGACAGGGCCCGACAGGGCCCGAGAGAGCCCGACAGAGCCCAGTAGAGCCCAGTAGAGCCCGACAGAGCCCGACAGAGCCCGACAGGGCCCGACAGAGCCCGACACAGCCCAGTAGAGCCCAGTAGAGCCCGACAGAGCCCGACAGAGCCCAGTAGAGCCAAGTAGACCCCGACAGAGCCCGACAGAGCCCGACAGAGCCCGACAGGGTCCGACAGGGCCCGACAGAGCCCAGTTTAGCCCAGTAGAGCCCGACAGAGCCCGACAGAGCCCGACAGAGCCCGACAGAGCCCAGTAGAGCCCGACAGAGCCCGACAGGGCCCGACAGAGCCCGACAGAGCCCGACAGGGCCCGACAGGGCCCGACAGGGCCCGACAGAGCCCAGTTTAGCCCAGTAGAGCCCGACAGAGCCCGACAGAGCCCGACAGAGCCCGACAGAGCCCGACAGAGCCCGACAGAGGCCGACAGGGCCCGACAGGGCCCGACAGAGCCCGACAGGGCCCGACAGAGCCCGAGAGAGCCCGACAGAGCCCAGTAGAGCCCAGTAGAGCCCGACAGAGCCCGACAGAGCCCGACAGGGCCCGACAGAGCCCGACACAGCCCAGTAGAGCCCAGTAGAGCCCGACAGAGCCCGACAGAGCCCAGTAGAGCCAAGTAGACCCCGACAGAGCCCGACAGAGCCCGACAGAGCCCGACAGGGCCCGACAGGGCCCGACAGAGCCCAGTTTAGCCCAGTAGAGCCCGACAGAGCCCGACAGAGCCCGACAGAGCCCGACAGAGCCCAGTAGAGCCCGACAGAGCCCGACAGGGCCCGACAGAGCCCGACAGAGCCCGACAGGGCCCGACAGGGCCCGACAGGGCCCGACAGAGCCCAGTTTAGCCCAGTAGAGCCCGACAGAGCCCGACAGAGCCCGACAGGGCCCGACAGGGCCCGACAGGGCCCGACAGAGCCCGACAGGGCCCAGTAGAGCCCGACAGAGCCCGACAGAGCCCGACAGAGCCCGACAGGGTCCGACAGGGCCCGACAGACCCCGACAGAGCCCGACAGAGCCCAGTAGAGCCTGACAGAGCCTGACAGAGCCCGACAGAGCCCGACAGGGCCCGACAGGGCCCGACAGAGCCCGACAGAGCCCAGTAGAGCCCAGTAGAGCCCGACAGAGCCCGACAGAGCCCGACAGGGCCCGACAGGGCCCGACAGGGCCCAGTAGAGCCCGACAGAGCCCGACAGATCCCGACAGAGCCCGACAGAGCCCAGTAGAGCCCAGTAGAGCCCGACAGGGCCCGACAGAGCCCGACAGGGCCCGACAGGGCTCGACAGGGCCCGACAGAGCCCGACAGAGCCCGACAGGGCCCAGTAGAGCCCGACAGAGCCCGACAGAGCCCGACAGGGCCCAGTAGAGCCCGACAGAGCCCGACAGGGCCCGACAGGGCCCGACAGAGCCCGACAGGGCCCGACAGAGCCCGACAGAGCCCGACAGGGCCCAGTATAGCCCGACAGAGCCCGACAGAGCCCGACAGAGCCCGACAGGGCCCGACAGGGCCCGACAGAGCCCGACAGGGCCCGACAGAGCCCGACAGAGCCCGACAGGGCCCAGTATAGCCCGACAGAGCCCGACAGGGCCCGACAGAGCCCGACAGGGCCCGACAGAGCCCGACACAGCCCAGTAGAGCCCAGTAGAGCCCAGTAGAGCCCGACAGAGCCCGACAGAGCCCGACAGAGCCCGACAGGGCCCGACAGGGCCCAGTAGAGCCCGACAGAGCCCGACAGAGCCCGACAGAGCCCGACAGGGCCCGACAGGGCCCGATAGAGCCCGACAGAGCCCAGTAGAGCCCGACAGAGCCCGACAGAGCCCGACAGAGCCCAACAGAACCCGACAGAGCCCGACAGAGCCCAGTAGAGCCCGACAGAGCCCGACAGAGCCCGACAGAGCCCGACAGGGCCCGACAGGGCCCGACAGGGCCCAGTAGAGCCCGACAGAGCCCAGTAGAGCCCGACAGAGCCCGACAGAGCCCGACAGAGCCCGACAGAGCCCGACAGGGCCTGACAGAGCCCAGTAGAGCCCGACAGAGCCCGACAGAGCCCGACAGAGCCCGACAGAGCCCGACAGAAACCGACAGAGCCCGACAGAGCCCAGTAGAGCCCGACAGAGCCCGACAGAGCCCGACAGAGCCCGACAGGGCCCGACAGGGCCCAGTAGAGCCCGACAGAGCCCGACAGGGCCCGACAGAGCCCGACAGGGCCCGATAGGGCCCGACAGAGCCCGACAGAGCCCAGTAGAGCCCGACAGAGCCCGACAGAGCCCGACAGAGCCCGACAGAACCCGACAGAGCCCGACAGAGCCCAGTAGAGCCCGACAGAGCCCGACAGAGCCCGACAGGGCCCGACAGGGCCCGACAGAGCGCAGCAGAGCCCGACAGAGCCCGACAGAGCCCGACAGAGCCCGACAGGGCCCGACAGGGCCCGACAGAGCCCGACAGAGCGCAGTAGAGCCCGACAGAGCCCGACAGAGCCCGACAGAGCCCGACAGGGCCCGACAGGGCCCGACAGGGCCCGACAGAGCCCGACAGGGCCCAGTAGAGCCCGACAGAGACCGACAGGGCCCAGTAGAGCCCGACAGAGCCCGACAGGGCCCGACAGGGCCCGACAGAGCCCGACAGGGCCCGACAGAGCCCGACAGGGCCCAGTATAGCCCGACAGAGCACGACAGAGCCCGACAGAGCCCGACAGGGCCCGACAGGGCCCGAAAGGGCCCAGTAGAGCCCGACAGAGCCCAGTAGAGCCCGACAGAGCCCGACAGAGCCCGACAGAACCCGACAGAGCCCAGTTTAGCCCAGTAGAGCCCGACAGAGCCCGACAGAGCCCGACAGGGCCCGAACAGGCCCAGTAGAGCCCGACAGAGCCCGACAGAGCCCGACAGAGCCCGACAGAGCCCGACAGGGCCCGACAGGGCCCGACAGAGCCCAGTAGAGCCCGACAGAGCCCGACAGAGCCCGACAGAGCCCGACAGAGCCCGACAGAGCCCGACAGGCCCAGTAGAGCCCGACAGAGCCCGACAGAGCCCGACAGAGCCCGACCGGGGCCCGACAGGGCCTGACAGGGCCCAGTACAGACCGACAGAGTCCGACAGAGCCCGACAGAGCCCGACAGAGCCCGACAGAGCCCAGTAGAGCCCAGTAGAGCCCGACAGAGCCCGACAGAGCCCGACAGGCCCGACAGGGCCCAGTAGAGCCCGACAGAGCCCGACAGGGCCCACAGGGCCCGACAGGGCCCAATAGAGCCCAACAGAGCCCGACAGAGCCGACAGAGCCCGACAGGGCCCGACAGGGCCCGACAGGGCCCAGTAGAGCCGACAGGGCCCGACAGAGCCGACAGAGCCCGACAGAGCCCGACAGGGACCGACAGAGCCCGACAGGGAACAGTAGAGCCCAGCAGAGCCCGACAGAGCCCGACAGAGCCCGACAGAGCCCGACAGGGCCCGACAGAGCCCGACAGGGCCCGACAGAGCCCAGCAGAGCCCGACAGTATCGAAAGGGCCCGACAGGGCCCGACAGGGAACAGTAGAGCCCAGTAGAGCCCGACAGAGACCGACAGAGCCCGACAGGGCCCGACAGAGCCTGACAGAGCCCGACAGAGCCCGACAGAGCCCGACAGGGCCCGACAGAGCCCGACAGAGCCCGACAGGGCCCGACAGAGCCCGAAAGGGCCCGACAGGGCCCGACAGGGAACAGTAGAGCCCAGAAGAGCCCGACAGGGCCCGACAGGGCCCGACAGAGCCCGACAGAGCCCGACAGAGCCCGACAGGGCCCAGTAGAGCCCAGTAGAGCCGACAGAGCCCAGTAGAGCCCGACAGAGCCGACAGAGCCCGACAGAGCCCGACAGGGCCCGACAGAGCCCGACAGAGCCCGACAGGGCCCGACAGGGCCCGACAGGGCCCGACAGAGCCCGACAGAGCCCGACAGGGCCCGACAGGCCCGACAGAGCCCGACAGAGCCCAGTAGAGCCCGACAGAGCCCGACAGAGCCCGACAGAGCCCGACAGGGCCCGACAGAGCCCGACAGAGCCCGACAGGCCCAGTAGAGCCCGACAGAGCCTGACAGAGCCCGACAGAGCCCGACAGGGCCCAGTAGAGCCCGACAGAGCCCGACAGGGCCCGACAGGGCCCGACAGGGCCCAACAGAGCCCGACAGAGCCCGACAGAGCCCGACAGAGCCCGACAGAGCCCGACAGATCCCAGTAGAGCCCGACAGAGCCCGACAGGGCCCGACAGAGCCCGACAGAGCACGACAGGGCCCGACAGGGCCCGGACAGAGCCCGACAGAGCCCGACAGAGCCCGACAGGGCCCAGTAGAGCCCGACAGAGCCCGACAGGGCCCGACAGGGCCCAGTAGAGCCCGACAGAGCCCGACAGAGCCCGACAGAGCCCGACAGAGCCCGACAGAGCCCAGTAGAGCCCGACAGAGCCCGACAGAGCCGACAGAGCCCGACAGGGCCCGACAGGGCCCGACAGAGCCCGACAGAGCCCGACAGGGGCCCGACAGGGCCCGACAGAGCCCAGTAGAGCCCGACAGAGCCCGACAGAGCCCGACAGAACCCGACAGAGCCGGACAGAGCCCAGTAGAGCCCGACAGAGCCCGACAGAGCCCGACAGAGCCCGACAGGGCCCGACAGGGCCCAGTAGAGCCCGACAGGGCCCGGCAGAGCCCGACAGAGCCAGTAGAGCCCGACAGAGCCCGACAGAGCCCGACAGGGCCCGACAGGGCCCGACATAGCCCGACAGGGCCCGACAGAATCCGACAGAGCCCAGCAGAGCCCGACAGAGCCCGACAGAGCCCGACAGAACCCGACAGAGCCCGACAGAGCCAGTAGAGCCCGACAGAGCCCGAAAGAGCCCGACAGAACCCGACAGAGCCCGACAGAGCCCGACAGAGCCCAACAGAGCCCGACAGGCCCAGTAGAGCCCGACAGAGCCCGACAGAGCCCGACAGGGCCCGACAGGGCCCAGTAGAGCCCGACAGAGCCCGACAGAGCCCAGTAGAGCCCAGTAGAGCCCGACAGAGCCCGACAGAGCCCGACAGAACCCGACAGAGCCCGACAGAGCCCAGTAGAGCCCGACAGAGCCCGACAGAGCCCGATAGAGCCCGACAGGGCCCGACAGGCCCCGACAGAGCCTAGTAGAGCCCGACAGAGCCCGACAGAGCCCGACAGAGCCCGACAGGGCCCGACAGGGCCCGACAGGGCCTGACAGAGCCCAGTAGAGCCCAGTAGAGCCCGACAGAGCCCGACAGAGCCCGACAGGGCCCGACAGAGCCCGACAGAGCCCGACAGAGCCAGTAGAGCCCAGTAGAGCCCGACAGAGCCCGACAGAGCCCGACAGAGCCCGACAGAGCCCAGTAGAGCCAAGTAGAGCCCGACAGAGCCCGACAGAACCCGACAGAGCCGACAGGGCCCGACAGGGCCCGACAGAGCCCAGTTTAGCCCAGTAGAGCCCGACAGAGCCCGACAGAGCCCGACAGAGCCCAGTAGAGCCCGACAGAGCCCGACAGGGCCCGACAGAGCCCGACAGAGCCCGACAGGGCCCGACAGGGCCCGACAGGGCCCGACAGAGCCCAGTTTAGCCCAGTAGAGCCCGACAGAGCCCGACAGAGCCCGACAGAGCCCGACAGGGCCCAGTAGAGCCCGACAGAGCCCGACAGAGCCCGACAGGGCCCGACAGGGCCCGACAGAGCCCGACAGGGCCCGACAGGGCCCGACAGGGCCCGACAGAGCCCAGTAGAGCCCGACAGAGCCCGACAGAGCCCGACAGAGCTCGACAGGGTCCGACAGGGCCCGACAGACCCCGACAGAGCCCGACAGAGCCCAGTAGAGCCCGACAGAGCCCGACAGAGCCCGACAGAGCCCGACAGGGCCCGACAGGGCCCGACAGAGCCCGACAGAGCCCGACAGAGCCCGACAGGGCCCGACAGGGAACAGTAGAGCCCAGTAGAGCCCAGTAGAGCCCGACAGAGCCCGACAGAGCCCGACAGAGCCCAGTAGAGCCCAGTAGAGCCCGACAGAGCCCGACAGGCCCGACAGGGCCCGACAGAGCCCGACAGAGCCCGACAGAGCCCGACAGAGCCCGACAGGGAACAGTAGAGCCCGACAGAGACCGACAGAGCCCGACAGGGCCCGACAGAGCCTGACAGAGCCCGACAGAGCCCGACAGAGCCCGACAGGGCCCGACAGGGCCCAGTAGAGCCCAGTAGAGCGCGACAGAGCCCGACAGGGCCCGACAGACCCCGACAGGGCCCAGTAGAGCCCAGTAGAGCCCGACAGAGCCCGACAGAGCCGACAAAGCCCGACAGGGCCCGACAGAGCCCGACAGAGCCCGACAGAGCCCAACAGGGAACAGCAGAGCCCAGTAGAGCCCGACAGAGCCCGATAGAGCCCGACAGAGCCCGACAGAGGCCGACAGAGGCCGACAGGGCCGACAGAGCCCGACAGGGCCCGACAGGGCCCGACAGAGCCCGACAGAGCCCAGTAGAGCCCAGTAGAGCCCGACAGAGACCGACAGAGCCCGACAGGGCCGACAGAGCCCGACAGAGTCCGACAGAGCCAGTAGAGCCCAGTAGAGCCCGACAGAGCCCGACAGAGCCCGACAGAGCCCGACAGAGCCCGACAGAGCCCGACAGGGCCCGACAGGGCCCAGTTTTAGCCCAGTAGAGCCCGACAGAGCCCGACAGAGCCCGACAGAGCCCAGTAGAGCCCGACAGAGCCCGACAGGGCCCGACAGAGCCCGACAGAGCCCGACAGGGCCCGACAGGGCCCAACAGGTCCCGACAGAGCCCAGTTTAGCCCAGTAGAGCCCGACAGAGCCCGACAGAGCCCGACAGAGCCCGACAGGGCCCAGTAGAGCCCGACAGAGCCCGACAGATCCCGACAGGGCCCGACAGGGCCCGACAGGGCCCGTCAGAGCCCGACATTGCCCGACAGGGCCCGACAGGGCCCGACAGAGCCCAGTAGAGCCCGACAGAGCCCGACAGAGCCCGACAGGGTCCGACAGGGTCCGACAGGGCCCGACAGACCCCGACAGAGCCCGACAGAGCCCAGTAGAGCCCGACAGAGCCCGACAGAGCCCGACAGAGCCCGACAGGGCCCGACAGAGCCCAGTAAGCCCAGTAGAGCCCGACAGAGCCCGATAGAGCCCGACAGGCCCGATAGGGCCCGACAGGGCCCAGTAGAGCCCGACAGAGCGCAGTAGAGCCCGACAGAGCCCGACAGAGCCCGACAGGGCCCGACAGGGCCCGACAGAGCCCGACAGAGCCCGACAGGGCCCAGTAGAGCCCGACAGAGCCCGACAGAGCCCGACAGGGCCCAGTAGAGCCCGACAGAGCCCGACAGGGCCCGAGAGGGCCCGACAGGGCCCGACAGGGCCCGACAGGGCCCGACAGAGCCCGACAGGGCCCAGTATAGCCCGACAGAGCCCGACAGAGCCCGACAGAGCCCAACAGGGCCCGACAGGGCCCGACAGGGCCCGACAGAGCCCAGTAGAGCCCGACAGAGCCCGA